>NC_083286.1:39622644-39937855 GCF_963506605.1 Zootoca vivipara
AAGGGACCCCTGACCATTGGGTCCAGTCGTGACCGACTCTGGGGTTGCGCGCTCATCTCGCATTATTGGCAGAGGGAGCCGACGTACAGCTTCCAGGTCATGTGGCCAGCATGACAAAGCCGCTTCTGGCAAACCAGAGCAGCACATGGAAACGCCATTTACCTTCCTGCTGTAGCGGTTCCTATGTATCTACTTGCATTTTGATGTGCTTTCGAACTGCTAGGTTGGCAGGAGCTGGGACGAAGCAACGGGAGCTCACCCCGTCACAGGGATTCGAACCGCCGACCTTCTGATCAGCAAGCCCTAGGCTCAGTGGTTTAACCACAGCGCCACCTGGGTCCCTAAAATCTGGTATACAAATAAAATAAATAAAACCTTCTATCCTTCCTGTGTTATTTATGTGGCTAACTGCCACTGTTAGGTTTTTTTTTTTACACTATAGTTGCTCAAAAACGTATCATAGGATGCCTATAAAACCATATGAAGTCGCAATCATCTGCAACCTTTGGAACATGGTTGGGTCAAGCATTGTTCTCCACCCTTTGTTTTGTCCTGTTCCATATCTGCTTGGACCTCAAGCAATTGAACGTATTATATTCTCTCCCAGTATTAGCTGGGCCTATTATGATCATCCTTCCAAAAAGTATGTGTAACGTTCCTTACTAGCTGTTTTCAGTCAGTCTTTCACTGCATTGCCTAAAGTAGTCCAAGGTGAAATGTGTCCTTTATTGCTGTAACTCTACTCGCAGGTGACTGCATGTAAGAAAGTCCAGTACATCACCACAGACAGAAGAATATCAGTAAGCCTGTACGCTGTACAGGAAGCTAACTCACCATGAACTTGATTGATCTCTGAATTCTGAGAAAGGATTTCATCTGCTAATTTCTGAGCAGTTGGCAAAACTTCTGTATGGTGCACTGTGATCAAATACTGTACAAACTTTTGTAGTTGGTCTCTGTTCATTTGAAAGAGAGTCTCTGAAATGGGAAGATGCAGTTTGACCTGATCTGGCTTGCGAATCCGGTACAAAGAAAGTGCCACGACGTGGGCACAGTAAAATATGTCTTTGTTTCCACAGCTACAGGTCACTGAGGTAATCTTGCAACGATCAAAGCTGATAGCTACATTGCAAACAGTTTCTGGCTCCGATTGCATTGCAGGCTCCGTCACTGTGCCACTCAGGTGGAAACCTGTTCATTGAAGAAGAAAAGAATAAAAAAGGACAATTCAGTCAAGTGTCTATGATTGCCATTTTAAGTGAGAAAAGTAACTGTAGTTCACCAACAAGTAGAATGAAGTTTTAAATAGAGACAGTCTTAGACAGCAACTGTGGTCGTCGGCAGCAGCCACTAAAAGTCACCCAAAGGAACAGTGTGCATATAAATAGCTTTGCACACACAAAGTGGTCATTGTGGTAGAAAATGACTACAGAAAAAAACAGGAAACAGACTGAACAGGCCAGTGCGCTAAGCCTCCATTACTTTAGAACTCTCATGGCAGTACATTTTCCAGCTCCACAGACAGCAAACACTAGTTAGAACCTTCCATCAGTGGAATCTGGCAGAACTCAACCGGTTTAAGAAGAAAGAGTTCACATGAATGTCAAAACAATATTCAGTGGTTCTGTAGGGGTTACTCAGTAGAGTTAATTCTATACTGTTCATCTGTATTTGTTTCACAGCCTGATATTGAGAATACACCTTCACAAGAAGAAACAACCATTTCTAGATCACTGGTGAGTTTACCCATGTGTTCAGACCTAGAAATACCACAAACACTTAATCTTAGTTATGCAGTGCTCTTAAGAATGCATATTATGCATATACATATTTTCCCTCGTGTAAATGTGTATGCAGCCAAAATAGGAGGGTGCAGCTAGCAGAACATCCTTTTGCTATAACATTTACTCCTAATAGGCCTACACGAACTTTAACATAGGCCTTCAAGTACCACATATGCCTACTTCAACTTCAGCACAGACTTTGGAGAAGAGGAGGAGGAGGAGGAGGAGGAGGAGGAAGAAGAAGAAGAAGAAGAAGAAGAAGAAGAAGAAGAAGAAGAAGAAGAAGAAGAAGAAGAAGAAGAAGAAGAAGAAGAAGCAGCCAAGGTATACCATCATAACCATGGCAAAGCACTTTTGTGAGCGTGTACAGTATATGTCACTGAGGAAAGCTGCATCCCCCATGCAGAAGAGGATCCCTTGCACTCAGAAAACTTGCATGCGAGGTAGGAAAGGGTATCCTACCCTTCTGTGCTGTGCTAAATTTATCATATAGACTTAGTTGTGGGGAAAGCATTTAAATATGTGATACCTTGCCTGCAATGCAAAGTAATACAACCCAGGAAACGATCTACAGTGCACTTTTACTGCACATTTAATCCACTTTAGAAATGTCCTCTGTACACAAAGGTCGACTGTAGATTTGTCCTGGCCTGTAGTTATGTATTAAAAGCTATTTCAAATAAAACCAGTCATAGTACCAACACGACTCTTGTACCAATGATTAGATAAGTGGTATCAAAGATTAAATAAAGGGTATCAATTTTGCATGTCCAAAGCACTGTGAAACTAAAGATTGATGTGAGTAACTCCGGGTGTGTCTTGTTAAGCAAATGAATGTTAATGAAGTGAAAGGCAAGACCAAAATGGAAAGGGAAGAGAAATAAAGCACTGAGCTATGATTCATGAATTCCTTTTGGTGTGACACTGGTTCTTCTACCTGCCCATAGGAATCCAATCCATTTCCCACATAATTTTCAACTAGTAATCTCTTCCTGACCATAAAAGACATTCAGTTAATTTTATTTATTCATAAAATGTATATACTGCTTGAAAGTATATAAAAAACCCTCCAATTGATTTACAAATAAGAGAAAACAGTATCACTAAAAAGATGTTATGGAAAAAGTAAAACTGAGTGTCATCAGCATACTGATGGCACATTGCCCCAAAACACCCAGTGGCTTCATAGAGATATTAAATATAGCGCCCCATAATGTAGCCACCAGGGGAGCAAAAACACCCTCCAATGCTACTGGCCTCTGGACTCGGCCCTGAAGGGAGGATCAGAACCACTGTAAGACAGTGCCCCCAATTCTTACTCCTCAGAGTTGGTCCAGGAGGATACCATGGTCAATGGTATGAAAAGTCAGTGAGAGGCTGTCTTCACAGGGGGGGAAACAGAAGCCTTACCCAGCAATGATGTTTAGGGAATCAGGTCCCCCACCCCACCCCATTGGAATGTACTCACTATTTTTTTAAAAAAAGCATATACAGTACAGTAATGCAAAGTTTTGATATCAACTCAGTGGCTTGGTAGAACATGAGACTCTTAATCTCAGGGTTGTGGATTCAAGCCCCAAGTTGGGCAAAAGATTCCTGCATTGCAGGCATTTGGACTAGATGACCCCCGTGGTCCCTTCCAACTCTACAATTCTATGATTCTATGATGCTGAGTTTCCCTCCACAAAAGGAGGGGCTCCTTCTGTTCACAGAAGGGTCTTTGATCCAGCAGAGACTCTTTCAGGTGGAGGTGATTTGTGCAGATTAACCCTTTCCCCTGAAGCATGCACAGCCCTCCCGTCCGGAGATTTTCAGGGAGGGAAGAGGATGGGCAAGGAGAAATCAGTGGTGATAGTGTTTCTTTTCTACCAGTGGAAGCATCCCACAGCTCCTCCTCTCTAACTGTGAGGATATTGCATTGCTCTATACAGTACTGAAACACAGGTACGGTACAGGGTTCATACAAACCCAAAGAACACCTGTGGCCTCTCTTGATTCGAGTATGGCTTGTAGCAACTACGAAGCAGCTCTAGTACTGAAATGATTACGCAAGAGAAAAAGGAACACAAACACATTTAGCCAACTTGAGACTTGCTATACATGCTGTTGGCAATTTTCATATGGTGGTTTTTCTCTCTTCTGGATGTTATCCTTCTTTCTTCGGTATAATTTTACTTTTTACTGTAACTTCGTATAGTTTCCAGTCAAGACAGCAATAAAAGGCCACAGAAAACCGCAGCAGCAAACACTTCGGAGATGAGGTCCTGGGACAGTCACACAACACCAACCTCAAAATTCCAGCTGCCTGGAAATACCAAGGCACCCAGTCAAGTGCCTAACATTGTGGTCAGGCAACCCTAAACTAGGCTCTCTCTGAAGGGGCACAAGGGCCGACAAACTAGGACCAAGCATGGTAACGGCTAGACATCAGTCACAGAGGAAACAAGTGATAAAGTCCGAGGTTAAAGTAAGATTTGTTTGAGACAGAACTTTCTGTTCTCGTTATCACCAGTTGCATCTTTAACCAAGTTCAGGATACAAAACCAAGTGATAATGTTTTTGACAGAACTCCATAACGTTTTGCTAGTACCCTGCACTCATCTGTTATTCTCAACTTCCACCTGATCAATTTTCATGTCAAGTAGCTGCTATATCCCACAAGCTTAGCCATCAGCTAAAAAGCCAGTAGTGGTACCTCTGGTTACAAACTTAATTCGTTCCAGAGGTCCATTCTTAACCTGAAACCATTCTTAACCTGAGGTACCACTTTAGCTAATGGGGCCTCACGCTGCCACTGCGCTGCCAGCACGCGATTTCTGTTCTCATCCTGAGGTAAAGTTCTTAACCCGAGGTACTACTTCCAGGTTAATGGAGTCTGTAACCTGAAGTGTTTGTAACCCGAGGTACCACTGTAGTATGCACAGCAAGAATCTGGCTCATCTCCCTTCAACATTAAACCTGTACTGGATGACTAAACGTTGGTCAGAACATTGGTTGTTCCAGCTCAGTATTGTCTACACTGCCTGATGGGGAAAATACTCAGTCCCACCAGGAGATGCAGAGGATTCAACAAGGGACCTTCTGCATGCAAAGCAGATGCTCTACCACTGAGCTACAGCCCTTCCCCATAAGGATCTGTAGATCTCAAGACACAAATATACACAGCTCAGTGCAATTCCATGATGCTTTAACTGAGATTCCTGCGTTGCAGGGTGTTGGACTAGATGATCCTCAGGGTCCCTTCCACCTCTACAATTCTATGATTCTATAAATGAGGACATCACACTAATTCAAATGTTCTCTGTCTTGCCACAGCACTACACCCACTGAGCTCCTCAGAGGGGTGTGTTGTTTCCAATAGGTAAAACTAAAAACTTTACTGGCAGGAACTTGCCAAACCAAGTCACAGAGTTCTCAGCTCCACACATAAACCACCCATAGTATCAGTTTAGAGGCAAAAAGACAGACAGAGTATGATGTAGAGAGAAATGTTCAGCCACCTCACTACGTCAATCACATGTTAAAACAAACCTAAAATAACCCATTCTTTTAACCCTTCATTTCACTTTTAAAACTTACACCTTTTGTTTCTATTCTCCCAAGAAGAGCCAAATATTACTTCCTGTTCAATACTTTTCAGCTACGGTAAAGCAATTCTAAAGATTTGTCTCCATGCAGAGGAATTAATGTTTGTTCCAAAATAATATCACTCTCCCTACAGCACCTTGAGCTTTACTTTACTCCAATCAAAGCCTACAGACACAAAGTGAAGGCAACACTTGTGACTTCTGAAGAACTATATTCATGTAACGAATTTCATAAGGAGCATTTTGTCATGTGAGCTCCTACCTGCAGCCTTGCATCATATAGCCCAGACATAGGTTTGCCACCTCAGTGAGAATGAGGCCACAGTCCAACAAAGATTTGTAGGTTTAGGTTATTACAATACTTTATCTTGTCTTTCCTGTTTATGTAGTAGAAAGCTGTCTTTTCTGATAAGAAACAAGAGCCTCAAAACACTTCCTCTGTTTTCTTCTTCCAAAATCACCATTTGGTTGCAAAATCACAACAGATGCTGTAAAAACTACTTTACCCTCTAAGAAGGGGAGTGTGTTGAAATGCTTATATTTGAGTCTACAAATTTCATGCTATTATTACATAATTTAGGTTTTAACCATGGTTAGCGGATCAGGTATCTAGTTATTCACAAACTATTTTCACAGAAAGAGGGGAGAGGTTTAATGTATCTCTGCTCATATACTTCTTGGAAATTTGAGGTCTCCTCAACAGATGGGCATTTATGTGATAGTGATTGGACAGCAGCCTGCAGTTGTCACTATATGAGGAGAGAGAAAACTGGTCTATTCTCCAGTGCAAATTCCTCAGCAGATCTCCTCAGCCCCCCTTCCCAATTATTCAGAAACCAATGCCTGCTAGTTCCTCCTATTGCAACATGAACAAATGTCTGCCTGTCCATTTGTAGCAATAAATGGAATTTAACACAAAGTAACAGATGAGCAACCCTCTTTATAAATTAACTCTCCCTTACACACCCACCCAAAAGTATCATTGGATTTGCTTCCATTAAAGCACATCCCAGCACATCCTGCTGACTTTTGTTGCCAGAACACTCACCCAACGGCCTCATCTCCCTCCAGTCTCTTGTGGACTATACAGCATAAATTAGCTATTCATTACATGTGAAGGAGTCACAGATAGAGCTGCACCCTGCTGAGGAAGACTGCTATTTTACATGTCAATTTCACAACGAAAGCATCTGCTTCTTTCCTAATATGTATATTTAAAGCTGCCGCACAACGTGTAGATTATATGCTGTTCATTGCCTGCTTGTTCGGATATCATGAACTCCTAAGTAACATTGCTCAAAATTATTCCCTTTGAGGCCTCCATTTCATAGCATTGTTTGTAACATACCTGTTATGTCCCCAAAGTGAATAACTAGTGTCCTTTAAAGGTTTGGCTCACAATTGCTTATACACTAATACAGTGGTACCTTGGTTTGAGACCATAATTTGTTCCGGAGGTCCGTTCGTAAACCAAAGCAGGTCGTAACCCAAGGCGTGCTTCCGCCAATGGGGCCACAAAAAAAGGGTTGTAATCCAAAAAAAAATTGTTCGTAAACCAAAAAAATTGTTCGTAATAAAAAATAAAAAAACACGGGTCATAATCCAAAAAAAGTTCGCAAACCAGGACACGCACTTCCGGGTTTGAATTGGTCGGAATCCAAAATGGTCGTAAACTAGGCTGTTCGCAAACCAAGGTACCACTGTATTACCCGTAGTATCTTTTGCATTTTTTTTTTTAAAAGCACCTTATAGAGCCAGCCATTGCTCATTTCAAATGCACGACAAACACAGAACTGTTACACAAGGACCATATGAAAAACCCAGTACAAAAGCTTAAGGCGATGTAACAAACCAATTGCCCAACTGCAAGGCAAAAGAACTCTGTAACCACCAAGTGAATGAAAGCACCAATGCTTTTACTGATATATAGAGAGAAAGAGAGAGAGAGAGAGAGAGTCTAAAACCTAGAGAACACATTTTTGTATTATTGGTTTCTTTCCTGCCTGCATCATGTTGGTAGGAAACTGAAGCAGGATTAAACCCCAGAAATGATTGGTAAATCACCCCATGCAAAGCAGCTGATGGAGTGGGGAAAGAGTGATGTGTAGAACTGGCAGGGGAAAATGTGCTCAGTCTATTACAAACACATCTTTACAGCTCGGAAAGCCTGAAGCACAGATACCCGCCCAGTTCTCTACTTCATCAACCTCTCCCAATGCCCCTTTTTCTGGAGATGGGGAGGGCATGTGATGACCAATTCAGCCCTCAGCTATATACCACAACTGTTTTGAGTAGGCAAAGAGCTGGCAAGGAATTTCCAGATAAGGCATGTTCAGGTGTTATTAAACGATAGCTACAATTCCCAGACCACAAACTGGAATAACTAGTTCACCAGTTGTACCAGTGCTTTATGCTGGTGAAACTAGTAAGGCTGCCTGCCTCCTTCAAAAGAGCAACATGCAAGTCTGTTAATTAAGCCAGAATGATTAAAAATACAGCCCTAACAGTTGCTTACTCTATACATGTGCACGCACACACACACACACACACACACACACACAACTACGCCTGGAGTAATTATCTTGATTTTGAACAAAATCACATCTGTTTGTGTGCAAGTAAATACAGCCCGACAGCAATTTGGTTCATCTATCAGAAAGAATCAACTGCAAGCTTAATAAGCATTATTTGCATTCTGTACAATGGTGTATTTGTTCTTTCAAGCTATTACAGTGATAATTTGAACGCATGTACTGTGTACTAAATTTAAGGTGCTCAAAGCCATAAAGCACAATGTATTCCAATTGGATAATTCTAAGCCCAGATCATTTAATGTCAAACATTACTGCATCTAGTTACAGAGCTGTTTACCAAAGCAGCAGCTACACTGACTTTTCTGCAGCAGCTATACCCAACATTTTAAATGGCTAACACTCCTAGTCTGAAGAGTTTTCAGTTTATACTGAATTGGGAGGGGGACCATAAAATGTTACACTTGTGCTCAGCAGAATTACACTTACCGTACATGAGAAAAGGGAAGGCGATTTTCACTGATTTTGCCAGGGGCCCCACACCCCTCAAAAAGTTGCTGCAGAGGACTACAGGGGGTGATGGGGGAGGGAATCGCTAAAAATAAGTCTCTCCTATTCCTCCAACAGAAGCTTCTGGTGGATTACTGTTGTCCGTATACGGAATCCCAACTCCAGATCCAACAAAATACGTTGCAGTTCCTGCACTGCAGGAAGTTAGAGTAGATGACCCTATGAGTCCCTCCCTCCTAGCTCTAAAATTCCATGTTTGTGATTTTGCAAATACTATTGGAGTCTTTGACTATTGTTGTATCAAGGCATACAACATCTACACAGTTTTAATGAAAACTAATTATCAAGGGATAGGTCAAACATAATGTTTAGTGCAAGAAGTAGGAGAGCTGGCGTGCTTGCACAGGTGATTTTCATTGTGCAAGTGAAAGTGCAAGCAGAAGTATACAACAGGTTAACACTGCACACACTTCCACTGGCCCAGTCCATCCACTGGATTTGGGACTCCTGCAAGCAGATTGGCTGTTGTGTCAGTGGGCTGCCACAATTGGACCTCGCTCCTAAATTCTTTTTATTCCCAAGCTTCCTAACATGTTTACCTGGTACTGGATCAAAATAAGATAAAAGGGAATCTATTACCATTCGTAGTGAACCATGTGCCTTAAGAGTAAGCAAAATAAGTATTAAAAATAGCATTGCTAAAGAGCTTTTTCAATTTTGACTGCAATCATAGTCAATCCCCTGTGATATCTTTGACAATTTTAATAAGGTTCAATTTAGTCAACTTGAATATTGGGTTCTTAGAAACTATTAAAATAGTTTTACTCTTTTCCTCTAACTAATGTAGATGATTACTATTTATGCAGATATCTAAAACATATGCAATTGATAGAATTGCTTCAATTCTAGAAAGGTGCACTAGATGCAATAAATAAAATTGTGTGTGCTTGAATTTATAATTGTGGGTAATTGAGTCCTTACAGAAGCTTGTATTTGAACTCCCTGTCAAAGATAAAGCAACTATACCAGTTCTACATGAAATCAGAAAAACAGGTTTGGAGACATACAGCTTTGTCAGATACAGAAGCTGAAGCAATTTCATGGTGAATTCTAGAAAACTGTACATGAAAAAATTAGCTTCATCTTGTGTGATCCTTATTGTTCCTTCATTTTTTTATTTTTCAAAAAAACAACCTTGCAGTTAAAAGAAACCAAGAGGTCATACAGCAGCTGATCTATACATTCTTTGAAATGGCACACTGATCTCCATATGCTAGCTGGCATACAGAGGAAATTACACCAAAGAAATATGCTATTATTTTGAATAACACTTGCTTATATTATCTAAAGCCCATTCTATAGGGTCACATCCAACATCACTTTTTCATCCACACTGCCCGTAAGTGCAAGCCTTTAATGTGGAAGTGCCTTGACGCAAAATGATTCAAACAAGGCTAGAAAGTTGTGTTAAAAATAAAACGTCAGTTTTAAATGCATGGGCAACCAAGCATCCTGGCTTGTTCCAGCCCTCCTTCCAGGAACTAAGAGGCTGGCTACACAGACAGTATGTCAAATGGTAAAACTATTCCTGGACTGTATCAGCTCAGATTGTTGATAGTTATGTGACTGAATGCTCTCCTCCCTCCTCTCCAAACCCCCAAAGATTTATGAACACAGTACACTTGTATTAAGAAAAAGTGTTCTGTTCCAGCCTGCTCTTCAACATTTACCCTCCAAGGAACAGGATTTTATTTTATTTTTATTATTTCTGCGCATAGCATGGGATACCGCCACCATTATCTCCAGGTCAACTTAGTGAAAACATAAATAAATCCTAGCCAGTTTTAACCCTGCGTTCTCCTGTCTGACTGTGAAGCCAAGTGCACATTCTATTTGAGTAATCATTCCATATACAGTACTGAAAAAAGACTAAGCAATATTAGAGAAAGAAGCTACCTTATATCAAATCAGACCATCGGTCCACTTAGCTCAGGACTGTCTGCACTCACCGACAGCAGTTTCCCAGCATTTCAGAAGAAAGTCATTTGAAGCCTACCTGAAGATGCCTAAGATTGAGTCAAAGACCATCTTCAGGCAAAGTAATTGCTCTACTAGTTTGTATGGCCCTCCTACTATTGCGTTGGTATGGTCCTTCCAGCATAGCCCTTTAGGTTCTGTACAATACACCACCACCAGAAATAAAAGATTTTTAAAAAAAAACATTTCTCTTGAGGCACCTAAAATTCATAACTCTATTTTGATGCTTAGCATTAATCAGATGCTCGTGTTAACAAGAACAAACACATTTCCTACCCCATGCAATCCCTTCTTGCTTCCCTATCAATTCTTTGGTCACGTATAAGTATTTTGCTACTGGGCTTTGGTACTTGGCTGTGTTCTTGAAGATGTTGCTATCCTTTAAGTGTTTTACAGGGAAGGGGGGGGAATCAATATTGCCTTGAGGCATCACATCAACACATGCTTTTAAGAGATGCTTCTGCTATGATAAAAGAAAGGAAGTTGTTCAGGTTCTACGTAGACCTCAGACATATACGGTACCTTACTTTACCACCAACCTGGCAAAACGGATCCTGCAAATTCTTTTATCAGGAGAAACTCACTTATCACTTGCCCCTGTGTGTCAGTAACAGCACCCTGAGCGTTCTGTGGCAAAGCTTACTTCTTGGACACAATGGCCATAAACAAAGTGAGTTGTTGGTGTAACTCAAGTCCTGAAAATAAATCATTTTGCCCTGCCTTAAACACAGTTTTGAAAAGGCTTGTTTTGTTATCCATTTAAAAGATAGCTGCACATAAAAACGCCAGCTTGGGTGGACATGGATTGGTGCACTATTCAAGCCTTTAGTACTTCTAAAGTTGGACTCCATGGCTCAATTTGTTCAGTTTGTCCAGATTTCATCACCATCCAACCAATGATGCATATACAGTCAACATTTCTTTTCCCAAACTCCAAGCACTGCACCAGCCAAAGTTTCATTTAATGTTGTTGAGAAGGGGGAGGCAACATTGCCTTGAAATTCTCTCAGAGAAGCAGGCTGTTGTATTAGAACAAACAGCAGCTTGTTTCTATCGCTGCTTTGTTTGACAAGTTTGAGCTGGCTAGAAAGGTCATTTATGCCTCAAAGCATCAAATTAACATTTGGAGGACATGAATTTTAAAAATGGCTATTTGGTTCTGCTTTCTGAATTCCTAATCTTTTTTTTTTTAATCTGACGTAGCCAAGAACCAAAAGGAAAATAGTCTTTCCTCAAGCAAACTAAGCATTGATTTTATGTCCATGTCAGCAGAAGCCAACTATATCTTAATTAAACCTCATTTTTAAACAGGTTTTAAGCCAGTTGGCTGAAGTGATGTCAACATCATGGAACAGTGTAGAAGGAAAATCACTGTTTCATCACCACTGGAGAACTCTTCAATAGTTCATACACAACATTAATAAAGTTTCCTGACCCTTTAAAGTTAGTACCACACCAGATTCTGTGTGGAATCCCTACAAACCCTAAACTTTTAAGCAATTTAGTTGAAGAGCTACTCGATACTGCCCCTACCAACCTTCAGAATTTCTGCAAGTCTTCTAAAGCCAACTATCACAGACTCGGGCTCCACCCAACCCACAACAGAACCCACTCAATTTACACAGCAGATTTCCATTCTCCTATGTCTGCTCTGACTCCCGATCTTTTCTTAAAAACATAAACAAGGATGGCAACCACTGACACAACCAATTTTAGATCAGGATGTGACTTGATTCAGGGTCAAAACTTGCCAGCTGAAGACTAGGGGTTTTAGGTAAAGGGATTCTAATTATACTACCGGTAGTAAAAGGTAAAGGTAAAGGGACCCCTGACTATTAGGTCCAGTCGTGACTGACTCTGGGGGTTGCGGCGCTCATCTCACTTTATTGGCTGAGGGAGCTTCTGGGTCATGTGGCCAGCATGACTAAGATGCTTCTGGCGAACCAGAGCAGCGCACGGAAATGCCGTTTACCTTCCCGCCAAAGCGGTACCTATGTATCTACTTGCACTTTTGGTGTGCTTTCGAACTGCTAGGTGGGCAGGAGCAGGGACCGAGCAATGGGAGCTCACCCCGTCACGGGGATTCGAACTGCTGACCTTCCAATCGGCAAGCCCTAGGCTCTGTGGTCTAACCCACAGCGCCACCTGCGTCCCGGACACTAGTAAGGTAAGGTATCTCAAATTCAGAGCTGGCAAACTTAACATTACCTTTAAAATACCAACTTTTTCTACTACAGGATTTTCCCCATAATCACTTATTTAAACTTTCCATCCAAGTTAAATGTCCCCTCCCCAATTCAAGTACCGTACTTGACACCAAACATACAGCAATCAGCTCCCTAGTGGGATGGGTAATGAACAAAGCTATCTGCTTGATACCTGCCGGACACACATAGCGCCTTTTGCAACAAACTAGTGTGGCAACACCCAAGTTTACAATTCCTCTTAAAAAAAAAAAAAGCTCGAGGATGAGCATTCCACAGCGATATAGACAATGAACATGGACCAATTCTCATTTGCGAAGCTTCTGGCTTAATTCGTAATGTGTACAGAACTCTCTGTGCAGGCAAAGAACACCCTGCACAGGCATTTGCAATTCAGTACATTTCTTTCGATTTCCAAAACCAACAAGTATTTGCATTTGTTAGGAAAGAAAATGGTGCCTTCAGTATACCCATCTCCACTTGCTACCGGGAAAGACACAGCATAAATTAATCTGGTGCATAAATTAATCCAAACGGAACCTGTTACCAAGATTTGTTCTTCTGTGTACTCATCAGAAATAGCTACGTCTCGCTTGCAAAACCACTGGGAAGAAAACGTGGGAGACAGGGTTGTTTTATAGCAAAGGTTGCTCAAATGGGGATCAGGTAACAACTGCAAGCTCCTCCATAAGTCACCTCTAATTTATTGGTGTGGCTCTTTTACATCAAAGGTGCAGTCTATTTCCTGCTGAGATGTATTGTCAGTCAAGGATGTGATATTGTTACCATATTTCCCAGTAACACTAAGGATCATCAATATGGTATTGCCCTATCTGCATGGATTTCCATTTACCCTCAGAGGTATTTCAAAGCAGATTGCTCTTTCACTTCCTGCCACAATACAAGGAGATGAAAGCTGACAAATTCTCCTTGTGGAAAATTTGCTTTTCAACACCATCTACTCAGCTAAGACCCTTGGACAGAAAGCACCATGTGGGTTTCAATGTTTTAAGAATAAAGGTGCTTTAAGGGTCCACCATGGCAATCTGCCAATGTGAAACCACTGGCCTGGCAAGGTGCCGGCTTGTCATTATGCAGAAGCTTGTCTGGCAACATGACTAAGCCAGAGACTAACAGGCAGGGGTGCCAGGCTTTATTTCACCCGGGTCAAAGACCCCGTTTGGCACACCCACCCATGCACATTTGCATACACACAAGCTGGGAGCCTCAATGGTGCCCCTCTGGAGGCTTCATCCAGGAAAAAAATCCTGGCTACCACCACCACCACCGTAGCTATGGCTCTGCTAACAGATTATAAGGTTTCAAACAAAATGAAGATATTATAACCAAACAGTGCTTGGCAGAACACCGATGATCAAGACAGCTCTACCCAAATTGATGTTTTTCTTCCAGATCCTATTACGTTACTCCATATTTCAATAAAGGACATACACTTTATGAAGTTTACTAGGAAGGGCAAATTACAGAAACATAGCAAAACTGTCCTGCATAAACCAGCCAGAGAATGGGAAGGTGGAATTATATTAGGACACCTTTTAGTTTAAACCATTCTTGTCACTTTTTCGAAGCCTGAATGTCCCTGCTCAGAGTCTTCAAGTTATGTGCCCTTTGTGAAAAAGATGCTCAGATGCTCGGATTTCCATCTGCACTCTCTCTTGAAATTTCTTGCTTGTTCAAACCTCACCACAAGCAAGAGAGAACTCCCTCTCCCAAGAGTCCTCTATACTTGCCAAAGGGGGTTCAACTACAATATTTAGCATGAGATTTAGCATGAAAACTGCTACTCTCTTTTCTTAGCCACTTCTTCCCCCACCCACAAGTCCTCTGGCAAGCACAGACTGAGGTTTGGGGAAGGCAAAAATAGCAGGAGCATATTCTAGTGTTCATTGAACCCCTTCATGATCCATTGAACCCCTTCATGGATCAATGCCTTGTCGTGGCGAAGGGGCTTGAATAACTCGGAGAAGCTATGAGCTATGCCATGCAGGGCCACCCAAGTTGGACAGGTCATAGTGGAGAGTTTTGACTAAACGTGATCCACCTGGAGAAGGAACTGGCAAGCCACTCCAGTATCCCTGCCAAGAAAACTCCATGGACAAAGACAACAGGCATATAAAAGTTATGACGCTGGAAGATGAGCCCCTCAGGTCGGAAGGCGTCCAACATGCTACTGAGGAAGAGCGGAGGACAAGTACAAGTAGATTCAGAGCTGATGAAGCGGCTGGGCCAAAGCCGAAAGGATGCTCAGTTGCGGATATGCCTGGAAGCGAAAGGAAAGTCCGATGCTGTAAAGAAAAATATTGCATAGGAACCTGGAATGTAAGAACCATGAGTGGAGGTAAGCTGGATGTGGTCAAAAATGAGATGACAAGAATAAATATCGACATCCTGGGCATCAGTGAACTAAAATGGAAGGGAATGGGCGAATTCAGTTCGGGTGACTATCATATCTACTACTGTGGGCAAGAATCCTGTAGCAGAAATGGAGTGGCCCTCATAGTCAACAAAAGAGTGGCAAAAGCTGTAATGGGATGCAATCTCAAAAATGACAGAATGATCTCGATACGAATCCAAGGCAGACCTTTTAACATCACAGTAATCCAAGTTTATGCACCAACTACCGGTGCTGAAGAAAGTGAAATTGACCAATTCTATGAAGACCTACAACAACTTCTAGAAATGACACCAAAGAAGGATGTTCTTCTCATTACAGGGGATTGGAATGCTAAAGTAGGGAATCAAGAGATAAAAGGAACAACTGGCAAGTTTGGCCTTGGAGTTCAAAATGAAGCAGGGCAAAGGCTAATAGAGTTCTGTCAAGAGAACAAGCTGGTCATCACAAACACTCTCTTCCAACAACACAAGAGACGACTCTACACATGGATATCACCAAATGGGCAGCATCGAAATCAGATTGATTATATTCTCTGCAGCCAAAGATGGAGAAGCTCTATACAGTCAGCAAAAACAAGACCTGGAGCTGACTGTAACTCAGATCATCAGCTTCTTATAGCAAAATTCCAGCTTAAAGTGAAGAAAGTAGGAAAAAGCACTGGGCCAGTAAGATACAATCTGAATCAAATCCCTTATGAATACACAGTGGAAGTGAGGAACAGGTTTAAGGATTTAGATTTGGTGGACAGAGTGCCTGAAGAACTATGGATGGAGGCTCGTAACATTATACAGGAGGCAGCAACGAAAACCATCCCAAGGAAAAGGAAATGCAAGAAAGCAAAATGGCTATCCAACGAGGCCTTACAAATAGCGGAGGAGAGGAGGCAAGCAAAATGCAAGGGAGATAGGGAAAGATACAGGAAACTGAATGCAGATTTCCAAAAAACAGCAAGGAGAGACAAGAGGGTCTTCTTAAATGAGCAATGCAAAGAAATAGAGGAAAACAATAGAATGGGGAAAACCAGAGATCTGTTCAAGAAAATTGGAGATATGAAAGGAACATTTCGTACAAAGATTACCATAATCAAGGACAAAAGTGGTAAGGACCTAACAGAAGCAGAAGACATCAAGAAGAGGTGGCAGGAATACACAGAGGAATTATACCAGAAAGATATGGAGGTCTCGTACACCCCAGGTAGTGTGGTTGCTGACCTTGAGCCAGACATCTTGGAGAGTGAAGTCAAATGGGCCTTAGAAAGCACTGCTAATAACAAGGCCAGTGGAAGTGATGATATTCCAGCTGAACTATTTAAAATTTTAAAAGATGATGCTGTTAAGGTGCTACACCCAATATGCCAGCAAGTTTGGAAAACTCAGCAATGGCCAGAGGATTGGAGAAGATCAGTCTACATCCCAATTCCAAAGAAGGGCAGTGCCAAAGAATGCTCCAACTACCGCACAATTGCGCTCATTTCACACGCTAGCAAGGTTATGCTTAAAATTCTACAAGGCAGGCTTAGGCAGTATGTGGACCGAGAACTCCCAGAAGTGCAAGCTGGATTTCGAAAGGGCAGAGGAACCAGAGACCAAATAGCAAACATGCGCTGGATTATGGAGAAAGCTAGAGAGTTCCAGAAAAACGTCTACTTCTGCTTCATTGACTATGCAAAAGCCTTCGACTGTGTCGACCACAGCAAACTATGGCAAGTTCTTAAAGAAATGGGAGTGCCTGATCACCTCATCTGTCTCCTGAGAAATCTCTATGTGGGACAAGAAGCTACAGTTAGAACTGGATATGGAACAACTGATTGGTTCAAAATTGGGAAAGGAGTACGACAAGGTTGTATATTGTCTCCCTGCTTATTTAACTTATATGCAGAATTCATCATGCGAAAGGCTGGACTAGATGAATCCCAAGCCGGAATTAAGATTGCCGGAAGAAATATCAACAACCTCAGATATGCAGATGACACAACCTTGATGGCAGAAAGCGAGGAGGAATTAAAGAACCTTTTAATGAGGGTGAAAGAGGAGAGCGCAAAATATGGTCTGAAGCTCAACATCAAAAAAACCAAGATCATGGCCACTGGTCCCATCACCTCCTGGCAAATAGAAGGGGAAGAAATGGAGGCAGTGAGAGATTTTACTTTCTTGGGCTCCTTGATCACTGCAGATGGTGACAGCAGTCACGAAATTAAAAGACGCCTGCTTCTTGGGAGAAAAGCAATGACAAACCTAGACAGCATCTTAAAAAGCAGAGACATCACTTTGCCGACAAAGGTCCGTATAGTTAAAGCTATGGTTTTCCCAGTAGTGATGTATGGAAGTGAGAGCTGGACCATAAAGAAGGCTGATCGTCGAAGAATTGATGCTTTTGAATTATGGTGCTGGAGGAGACTCTTGAGAGTCCCATGGACTGCTAGAAGATCAAACCTATCCATTCTTAAGGAAATCAGCCCTGAGTGCTCCCTGGAAGGACAGATCGTGAAGCTGAGGCTCCAATACTTTGGCCACCTCATGAGAAGAGAAGAATCCTTGGAAAAGACCCTGATGTTGGGAAAGATGGAGGGCACTAGGAGAAGGGGACGACAGAGGACGAGATGGTTGGACAGTGTTCTCGAAGCTACGAACATGAGTTTGACCAAACTGCGGGAGGCAGTGCAAGACAGGAGTGCCTGGCGTGCTATGGTCCATGGGGTCACGAAGAGTCGGACACGACTAAACGACTAAACAACAACAACAATTCTAGTGTTCTTTTTTTTTACTGTCCCTGTACCCTAGCACAAACGAGAGAAATATTAGGCGATAGTGTACACAAGTGGCACGAACCCTCACCCGCCCCCTTTGTGTGTGTGTGTGTGTGTGTGTGTGTGTGTGTGTGTGTGTTACATATGAACCCAGAAACTACGGTTTAGGCTTAGAAACCAGGGAAGCCTACAATCTGGAAAAAAGACTTCAAAATATTTGAATTATTAAATAAGAACAAGACAAGATACGAAGCCATGATTTACAGTGAGCTTAATAGCATGGCTTATCTTGAAACCATTAACCACATCTTCTCAGTTCCCATGTAGTGGGGGACTGTGGTGAAGTGCTAAATTCTGGCTTGATTTGCCGCTGCTGCGGCAAAGGGGAAAGTGAAGTGGAAGGAAAGGGGCTGCTCGTGGGGTCACACCGGTTGTGTATATCCCAGCTTAGGCCAGAATGTTTGGCTTCACATTGTGTTTGTGTATGCACAACAATTGTGGAAGGCTTTTGGAGGAAACTCCCACCATTTCCTCTTTTCTTAATCATCCCTTGTTCTGGATTATGAGTGGATTCCCCCCCCCAAAAAAAATAATCCTGAAATACACGGATGATTTAGAAAACACTATGTCAAAGGCCACCCCATCACTATTACTCCACTGTCAGAACAGCTTCAAAGGACTAGATCTTCCTGGCTTCAGTTACATCAAATTCACTACATTGCAACCAACCCTCATGTCACTCCGCGAGCCACACAAGCTTAGACTAATTTCAAGTGGCTATGTGTTAATGGACACCTGAAACCATAAGGCTAACTTCTTCTATTTATAACATGCTGGTATCTCTGATGACAGGGATGCTTTGCGGTTTGAAAACTTCTTCTGGGGGTCCAAATCTGCCCCTGTTTACCAAGGGTCACTAATTTGAAATAACACCTTCTTCTCAAATCTGTCCTGGCTGCAGTGTGGGGATCGTTCTTGAAATTGGTAAGACAAAAGGTACCTTAGCCACTCTGACTCTACTGCCACATCTGTGCTCTGGTCTCACTTACATGCTGGTGGGGATATAGGGGGGAAACTCTTAACCCTCGTGTGTGGTAGAGATGATGAGATGTGGCCGTCTTTCTCTAAGATGGCTCATTATTCCCCACAACAAGAGCTTAAGAGGATTCTCTAGTCTTAACTTTGTACTGGGAACAGCATGCAGTGGTTGCACAGGAAGATCTCATTACTTTATGAGCTACAGCATACACAGAAATCTAATACTGGGTATCTCTGGATCCTTAATGTCTACAAAACTGGTTCCACGAGGTTTGCCATCTGACCCTCTTAGAGAAATGAAAGCATTACATCAGGCTACCAAGGCGTGTGGTTATATCAAACATTTCAGCGTGTTTCCATCTATTTCCTGTGTTGGCAAGAACCCATCATTCCCATGCCTCTTGGCTCATTTATTGCTTTGGTAATATGGCCTTAAGGTTTAATTGTTTATTTCTGTGTATCGCCTTGACCTTCTCTTTCTTTCTCTCTCTTACAATTTCCACCCAGACACTTTCTCCAGCTCTAGCTCTAATATAGTGGTTCTCAAGGCAAGAGGTGGATCTCCTGAAAAATGCATGGTTTCTCCAGGGAGCAATGAGTGTTAAACTGCTTCTAATAAGCACCTTGATTGAGCCTGAAGGCAGGTTTCCAAGTATCAGCACAACATAGGAAACAGTGTTCCCTCCTCCTTGTACCTATCGTATGAGTTCTACACCTTCATTTCTTTTCCCCACAGGCTAAATAGTGCTGACAGTACAGGGCGAACAATATCATCTTGCCTTACTTTCAGAAGCTTGCCTTGGGCAAATTGACTATGCAAAAGGGTTCGTGCTCCCCTATATTAGCAGAAAGACCTCAATATTACCAAGTCTGGCACAAAATGTTCTGCTAGCTTGAGTTTCTGAAGACAGCTGTGCTCCTCTCCTTTACCAACACATGAACATTTGTTAAGATCAGTATTCTTTTCTTATCCGCACACTTTAATGGGCCTAACAGAGATGTTCTGTTCTTCAGGATTCCTGCACAAGGTTTTTTTTCCCCCTTGGGGCAATGTGTTTTCCCCTGCTTAAAGAAAAAAGAGGCACCTGTTTCCTCAACAGCCTGAAAGATCATTGAGCTTCACTTGCTATGACAAAGAAACTTTGTGTGGTAGGCAAGATACTTGATACCACACGAAGCAACTTCCCTAGACATACAAGGCCCTTTAAAAAACCAGGAAAAGAATTTGAAGTCTGTCATCTTGTTAGCAGCTGGAGCAATATGCATTCCAGAAAGACCCAATACTGCTAGAGAGACACAGGAAATGGGAGAGCAGTCAAGACCACTGCTATAGGCAAAATTAAAATTGTGTTTCATAAAACAAGTCCATTTAGTTAAAGGCCTTAGAAAAGGTGGTCCTATTTTTAAAGCTTTCCAGATTTGTGGACATTACTGTAAGTTGGCTCCTTATTTAATTGAGTAAAGTTATATTCTAAGCTTTAATTCTCGAAGAGGTTTTGGTTGTCCAACTTCTTTTTGTTCTGCTGAGCAGCTTATTGGAATGAACTTCACCAGAGTAGGATAGTTCCTCTTTTATGAAACGTCATTTTTGGAAGAACCACATAATAAAAAGGGAAGTGGATTCCTTGGGACAGTCTCTCTGATGAGGTATAAAGTTGAGAACCAAGTACCTTCAACTTCTTTCCCAACTGCTTTACACATTTATGTATTTAAACATTTACATGGATCAAAAAAAAAAGGACACTGCTTCTCATGAGCAGGAATTTTACTATTAATTAAATTTATATCCCCACTTCCTCCCAAAGAAGCCCAGGGCAGCAAACAAGTGACATATTAAAGACAACTAAAATGGCATCTGAAAAACATCTTGAAGGCAAGTCCAACACAGATGCAGACCGGGAAAGACTTTTAATTTCCAAAATGTACATCTAGAATTTTGACGGCCAGTTGGTATTCCCAGGACAATTTATACAAGAATTCAGGGACTGGAATCTTTCCTCCCTGACTTCCCCTCCTGCCTACAGAATAGATTTCTGTTTCCTGGCAATGTAGTTCCCAGGTACTTTCATATACAAAATATCTACCATATGGGTTTGCCTGCTTCACAGTCCTCACAACGATTTCCAGTTTGCCAACTTCCAGTCTGCTGGTTGCACGTAACTGGGAATACAAAACAACTGGTGGACAACATTTGGCTCGGCAGGTCATGAGTTGTGCTGGCCAGGCACAGGGCTTTTCATTCTAAATGCAGCTGATGTTCCCATTTTTTTAATGCTGCAGTGAAACACGCGGAGCAGCCGGGCTACCTTTTAGACTGCAGAAGCCACTGAAGTCTCACAAAATTCCTCTAAACCTATGAATGCGACTGCTGAATGATTAAACCATACCTTTTATAGCCAACCTCTGCAATTCATGTTACCACCGTATGGACATAGAGTGTACTTGCACATCCTTATTTTCCCATCAGCTGTCCTTTCCTTCTCAAAAGTTGTGCAATGGAGCATGCACACAAATCTGGGTCATGAAGATGAAAGGAGCTTGATTAACTATTCATGTTTGAAAATCGGCAAGCAAAGCAAACTTTGTTTCAGCAGTGAAACGGATTCCGATTTTGAAGTAGCTTCTATATAAACGTCTCATTTGTACCATAGATTTCAGCTACATAACATTCTACTAATCAAATTAGAAGCGACAAAGGAGATTAACTCTCGATAGCAAGGAGGTTTCTGTTTCTATGGCCAAAATACATTTTATAAAGAGACACTTTTGGAAGGCTGCTTTAGCAAAAAGCTCAGCCAAAGCCCTAGCGTAGGCTGCTGTCTGTCTTTAACATTTGCAAGAGCCACGTTGTGGGTGGGAGAGAATACAAAATTGGCATAGTACGTTCCAACGAAAAAGGCGAATACCCCAAAACTCAAGCAGAACAAACAGTTCCTATCTGCCCTGCACACGCACAAACACCTCTGCAATAACCTTCTTGTCACCACAGCGCCTAGTTGTGAAGGAATCTCATCTTCGCCCCCTGCTTTCTCCACCCTCGCAGAGCCCCTGAAGAGCCGCACTTGAAATCAATGCTCTAATGGCCTCATTTTCCAGAGATATGTCAAGAAAAATAAGCCAGCGCGCAGATAGATCAAGGCAAGCAAGCCAATAAACCGTGTTTCGGAGGGAGGAGAAGGCTGGGAGCGCTAGATTAATATGAAGTTTCCATAGAAAAGTCATAAAGAAAGCAAGACGTCAACGTTCCGAGTTCAGCTACAGCAGAGGAAACTGCAGCCTCACTCTTCCTGCCATGCTCTATGTGTGTGTGGAGGGGGGGGGTGCGTGCGCACACACCACACACACACACACATATATTTACACACAGAGAGAGAGCGCCAGCCAGCCAGCCTACACAGGGCCCCTCCCATCCACACTGTCAGTCTGGCCTGGCCCTCAGCTGAACTGCCTGTGCTGACGTCAGCTGGCGGCTGAGGCAGCATTCCTAAACAGTTCAGATAAACCCACTGGTGGGAAGCTTAGAAAGCCCTCAGCTGTAGTGAAGAAAGCAAGGTTTGGCTGGAAGCCAGACTACTGAGCTCAGCATTTTGTAATGCACTTCCTTTTTGCTTAACAGCTTGCATAATGCCTCAGCCATTCCACCTTTAACCCTCTCCTCACCTAACCTAAATAAAATGTCAAGGGCTTTATTCACAGGAGAGAACAATAGAGGGGGTGCTCCCCTGGGGATTTGGAAAAGGGAAGATTAAAGCACATGCTTAACTCTTTGCTCCTTTGAAGAGAGAGTGTGCTATTGAAGGCTCCCAGGGCATAATCCTGCCAAAGTTAAAGCACTTCTGTGTGGTACAACTTAAAACAACAGCAACATTGAATATGTGAGCTTAAATATGAAATCATTTACTGCAAAGCGCCTGCAAAACCAAGGAAATAATTATAAAGCAACACTGTCAAGAAAATAACTTTACATTAAGGCAAGGCTGTTCGGTGAAGAGCTTTCAGACAGTCACATTCAATCGTTCGCACCACATTCCAGAAAACAGTGAAACTAATTTCATACTGCAATGGAGACAACTGGCAAGGGGCGGAGGGGCAGTCTCACAGTCCAAACAAGTACAATCAAGCAGTACATAAATTTTGTTAAATAAACTTAATAAAGGATGTCATCTTTTTATTAAAATTGTTAGTCATCTAAGATGGGGCAGTCCAGGTGACTAACAATCAAGTTTAAATATTAATATGGACAGGAAAACTTCCGTAACTGTCTTTCAAGGAAGTGGAATATCCATTAAATTTCCAGCTCCTCTTCACGTCTCCTTTCCATCCCAAGTGAGATGACGAATGCTCACCTTCCTAGGCAGTTTGCTGGTAAATGTGTGACTCAGCCAATTTAGATTAGAAACTATTCCCTATGGGAAATGGCCTCTTCCTGGACATCATAAAGGGCCAATGGTAGCTGCATGCATGTTGGCCCACTGCTAATGTGGATTATGGGGGCTGATAATGATTTCCCTTGCTCAGTTGTTTGAATGTACTCCAAACTTTAAAAAATGACATTCAAACAGTGCTGTTGTTATTATCACCACCACCAGATTTTATTCTTCCTTTATACTTTTACTCCCTGTTGCTAATGAATTAACCTTCTCGGGGCAGTGACCATGTACTTCTCAACAAGCCCCCAAATGTACATGTTACGTGCTTTCCTGCTACAGTTTTAAAAGTAAGGGAAAGGGAAAGGAAACCAGACTCTGCTGACCTCGCTGTAAGGGGAGAGAGGTAGTGTTTGCCCCTCCCCTGGCTGGAAGCCAGCTCAAGCCTTTTGGGGTATAGGAAATTGAGGCGGCAATATAACTTGTTTGGGGGCTGAGGGAATCCACCACCACCCCATTTCACATCCAGGATTCCTCTTAATCACATACATTCAATGGGCACTGGAGCTGTAGCACCTCATCGCCAGAACTTTCTCCCACTACCCATTCGCATGGTCCCTTCTCAGCATTTAAGTGCCAGTCGACCTTGCTGCTGCTTGCCCGGTTTAATTCAGTTTTCCATCTCAGCGTCATTTTAAACAGAGAAAGAGCTCAATTTAACACCACTAGTTTGTGATTTGTTGTGATTGCGATATTGTTTTTGTTTTTGCCGTGATCCATCTCAGCAGCACAAGTGATGCATAATGGCCAAGAATCGGGGAGGGGGCCTCAATATTTTGTCAACTCATTACATGGACAGTTCTATATGTATGTGGTTGGAAAGGTAACAGTCTTAATTCACACAAGGTTTATCACAAATATTGACCGCAGAAGCAAAGTATAAAAATAGTCCTCTATCCCCTCCTCCTCCACCACCACCACCACCAATAGGTCTAAATATGACACTTGAATTTGCTGTGTTGGAGTAAGCAGATTTGCTGGGAAACTATTCCTATTTCCCACTCCGTCTTAAATGTGAAAGTACTGCCCTAATTCTGTTTAAATCGGAGAACACAAGTCAAGATCTGAAAGTTATGCTTGCTATGGGGACTGTAACTCTGCCTGGTACATATTATGTGTTGAATATACTGAATCTTGGGGAATAATAGATGTATGTTATGGTTATGCTATCTGTTGGGAAAACACATTCAGATAAATGGCTCTGAATAGTCTAGCATTAAACAGACCCATTTCCCCGCAAATACTACAAGAATTCAATTCTTCAAGCACTTTCCAGTAAGCAAAATAAACCTTCTACACTACAGGATTATAGATTACTTGACTGACTTTGCTATTTAACTAACCATTTGCATAATTATAGAAAGAATTCAACATCTTGCTCTTCATCAGCAGAAGCATTTCTGCGGGCCAGATGGAATGATCCTGCCTCTCTTCCCTCCTAAGAGTCGTCCTGACCCTGCAGTGTGGATTTTGGGGGAGCACATGGGGAAAGGGTGGAAAGACCCATTGTGCTACTGAGAGCTCTTGCACTGGCTTCCTCCTATCATGCTAGGTTACTTGAATCTGGGCCAGCTACTTGGATGAATGACTTCCAAATATTTAGAGTCCTTGCCATTCTGTTGTACAAAAAAAAAAGTTAGCTAATCAAGTGCATTCTCCCAATGAACATATCTAAATATTTTCAAATCTCAACATCCTTGTCCGAATCCAAGCCATGCAGCACTTTGTGAGCCAATGGCATGTTAGAAATCTGCTATATATTAATCCCCCCCCCCCCCGCGCCAAAGCTGATTTTTCACTGTGAATTGTTTCTGGATTTGTCAGTTGCCTTGAGCCTTGGAAAGGCAGAATAGAAATATTTTAAAATCAAAAGCTTTCCACAGGTAGTACTTGAAGCAAAAAAAAAAATGCCTTCTGCAGCACAAATGCAAGCAAACGCCCCAAACAACCTTGACCTGCAGACCAATCAACAAATTCCTTGCTGCAAAGTGCATGGGGGGAAGGGCAGAAAGGAGGGAACACAAAGACTCATTCTGAAAACAATGTGGTTTGCCTGAAAGATCCTATTTGATCCTATTTGCATACAGAATAATTCTACTTTGCAATCAAAAACCAACCCGTACTGTCAGGTATACACCTAAAAAAAAAAAATCAATAAGACACCATTAGATTGCTATTTGATATGACTGCCTTCCAGGTGTAGCCTATAAAGGTTATAAGCTATATGACTCCCCAGGTGTAGCCTATAAAGGTTATACAAGGTAAAATATTTTACCTAACCTGATTCCTAGATATATTTGTTTTGGAGTGGGGGGGGGAGAAACATCAAGTCTTCTGGAGATTTTCAAAATAGTTTTAGGATGCGAAGATTTTATATTTTCATATAAAAGCATTTGAAGGCATTTATTCAATTGGACAGGGACCCAGGTGGCGCTGTGGTTAAACCACTGAGCCTAGGGCTTGCTGATCAGAAGGTCGGCGGTTCGAATCCCTGCAACGGGGTGAGCTCCCGTTGCTTGGTCCCAGCTCCTGCCAACCTAGCAGTTCGAAAGCACGTCAAAATGCAAGCAGATAAATAGGAACCGCTACAGCGGGAAGGTAAACGGCGTTTCCATGTGCTGCTCTGGTTTGCCAGGAGCGGCTTTGTCATGCTGGCTACATGACCTGGAAGCTATACGCCGGCTCCCTCGGCCAATAATGCGAGATGAGCGCGCAACCCCAGAGTCGGTCACGACTGGACCTAATGGTCAGGGGTCCCTTTACCTTTATTCAATTGGACAGGCCTCAAGAAAATATTTTACTTATTCACATTTCTATCCAAACTTTCCTGTCCAGACATGAGATTACCCATTTTATTTACAACCATCCGGAGTGTTAGACTGGGACAGAGAAATCTGCCAGATACTGAACGACTTGCCTTTGCTTAATCACTAATACTTAGAACTTAAATGCAGAAATCCACAGTAAGCTTAAGTTAGGTCATATAGGTTTTAAGATTAAGCTGGGATTTATCTCAGCCAGTCAGTTCTATACGACTGTGTATGAGCTGTTTATGTAGCACAGCATAAATATGGAAACAGACTGCTGGTGCATGTATAGGGGGGAGCAGTTTCTCCCAATTCATCATGTCACAAAGATTAATAATATTGTAACTGGGTTGGGGAAAAAAGAATAGAAGAAATTCATCTTTGTAGCTGGTGGCATAATGTCAGAAAATGGGTTGGGGGTTGGGGTTGGAGAATACATACCTGTTTGCCCTATTCTTAGCTGTATAGAACAGCCTCAGTTTGTTCTAAGCACTATACACGTACACAAACTACTGTTTTGTGATGCATTTGGGACAGTGACCGTGATCTTTTGGGGGGGGGGGGACGGACGGACCGCGACCATGTGCAGATGCAACTCTGCCCTGGCAAATTAGGTTGCTAGTGTTAACCTGAACATTCCTCCATTGCTCCTCCCTTCCCAGTGGGAAAACCAACCTTTGTTGCATCCAAGACAGCATTTGCTTTGCCCAAACAAAGCGCAATCAGGAAGCCAAGAAGAAATTGTGTCTTCCTGATCACAATTTGCTTGGTGAATTTCC
This sequence comes from Zootoca vivipara, assembly GCF_963506605.1. Taxonomy (NCBI): domain Eukaryota; kingdom Metazoa; phylum Chordata; class Lepidosauria; order Squamata; family Lacertidae; genus Zootoca; species Zootoca vivipara. The sequence goes on from NC_083286.1 coordinate 39,649,511, forward strand.
CCAGTGGGGGGAAGGAAGAGCAAGGGAGTGGTGCTCAACATGCACAGGCAACCTAGTTTGCCCAACTATAGTTATTGCACAGCTTTACATCCGAATGTAGCCACACACTATATGGGCTATAGACCTGATCCAGGAACTTGAAAACAGCAGCAATTATCATTACTGATAGTATTTATCAGACATGTTTTTGCACTCAAGTGCCTCAAAACAACTTCCTCTGTAAAAGAATAAATCAATCAACAACAATAAAATCAAACAGCAACAGACAAAACCTGAAATACTAATCCAACAATATATTTAAGTGGAACAAATCCTACTCATCCCACTAAATCAGGGATCCCCAAGCTTCGGCCCTCCAGATGTTTTGGACTACAATTCCCATCTTCCCCGACCACTGGTCCTGTTGGCTAGGGATCATGGGAGTTGTAGGCCAAAACATCTGGAGGGCCGCAGTTTGGGGATGCCTGCACTAAATGAATGAGTGCAACACAGACCACTGATAACTCGGCTGGTTAAAGCGTGACATATCTAACTACTTCCCAGTTAAAAACCATTAGCTCAGGTAAATTGAAGGTCTTATGCCCCAATGAGTTGTGCCACTTGCAGTATATACGGTGTGTTCTGTGTCCCAACTTTCCTTCTTTCTGACCTATGTCTGGCCAAGAGATCTGAAAGGCACCAGGTAGGCTAAGTCTGTGAAAGAGCAATACAATACTTTTCATGTGGTGCAATCAGAAACTCCCAGTAAGACTTCATTTGCAACCTTACATAAAAGACAAACACTGCCATTAAATGAACCAAATGCATTAAGGAAATGCAACAGAATTGCTAAAGGGTATGCTTAAGCAATATTAGGGATAGAAAGCTACCTTATTAAGTGCTACGTAGATGCCAAACAGCTTATAGGAAAAATAATAATACCATAACTTATGAAACCAACTTCAAAGTTTCCTGCTTGTCTGCATCCTTCAGTGGCCTCACCACAGCCTTCTAAGCACATTTCTTCATTTACTTTTTAATTTCTAAGGGAACTAAAGTGCTCTACATGTATCTAGACACAAATTTAGTGATGCTTATCAACAAAAATGTGAAGAAATTTAATCAGCACACCTGTTTATTTTGCTTGTGAAATGACTTTCCAGGTCAGAGATCCAATGCAAAGTAATGGCAGCTCCTGATTAGCTACAAATTGTCCCACAGATGATCCAGCAAACCATAGCTTCAACTGATTGTTTTGCTTTCCTAATGCTTTTGTTTCAGATTGGGGTGGTCAAATAAACCACCACTGCAGAAGGGCAGTGGGTTCATATATAACACAAAGTCATAATGAAAACCAAGGTTTGGAAGCCAACAACAAACCATGATTTCAGTAAACAATTCCTGCTGGCAATAAACAAAATAGTTGAGCCACTGGGCAGGCTTCACCCATAATAGTAAGCCATAGTTTAATAAATCAATGTTTAGCATTCTGAGCAAAGCAGTGTGATCGTCTACTCTTCAGGATTGAGTTGATCTTATGACCTTAAAGTTTACTAGTACAACAAAGCTTGGCTCTTAAACTTGCCTGATACAGCAATCTAAACTAGGCTGAATAGTTGCAGTTCATACTTGGTCAGACCTTATCAGCTCAGCTAATGTAACAAGCTCTCTGCGAACAAGATCTCTGGACTCCTGACTATGCCCCGTCCTCTGTAACAGCACCAATGCGAGCCATCATTCCATTCTCCCCAAGTAAAAGTCGCACCAACTAATTTTAGGACTCCCTAAAATTTTAGGCGACACCCATCCTGCAGAACTACAAGTCTAATGAAGAATTGCGTTTTTAAAAAATGTTTAAACAAGCTATCTGGTACAAGATTCCAGAGTTTTATTTCTCACACGTGAAATTAGAAGCTACACCTTTCCGAACGTATCTGCTTACATACATTTAAGCAAGGGTTTAGTTCTAAGCCATGATTAACAGAACTCCTATCCGGGAAATTAAATTGTTGAGCATCAACCTATACTTGTGAAAAGCAGAAGTTCTACTTCCCATAGGAAATATTGCATTTCTTGCTGTTCAAGTTTTCCTATTGTGGAAGCAGGTTTTGGGTGCTATTAAAGGCAGAAGAAGCAGGATAGAGTTTCCCCCATGAAGTACAACCCACCAGGAAAATCTATGCCCAGCCCATTAAAATTAATAGAAGCAGCAACTGTGTTCTTGTTAAGGCATTTGTGGGGAAGCTTCCTGATGGATTATGCTCCAAATGCATAGGGAAGCTAAGTCACTTTGCACAAGATGCTGATCCTAAAGAAGTACTGCTCTTCTTTGGGGCAGTAAGATTCCTTCCTACCCTTGAAAGCTCAAATATTTACCGGCTACTCAGTGTTCACAAAGGAACTTTGCCGATTACCAATATTTATATCCTGTCTTTCCACCATACAGCATCAAAGGCATTCTTTTACACACACACACACTAAGCAGAGTGTACTATCTTGCCTGGTTTTCTAACATTTAAACCTAACACAATAAAATCTTCGCATACTAATCCCATGCCAGCCATCACCTATACACATATTTAAATAGAACGGCAAGCAAATCAGCCGACAACATCAACAAGGACAGGTTTATTAGTCGGCTTACACACAGAAAAATCCCAGCTGCCACCTAGGAATCTGAAACTTTAGTCTTGCCATTTGATTCAATGCAGTTGCTTCAGGTGCATTTTCCCTTCTACAACTGATCTCTGTTCCCGTCCTTGAAAAATTCATGCTTTCCAATTGGCAAGTCTGACTTGGTGCCTGCAGGTCAAACTTTGCTTTGTGAGTTTTAAAAGCCAGCAGCTCCCGTGCACAGACAAACACACTCTGTTTTAAATAAAAATAAAAATTCCCTTGTAATTTCAGAAAGTTTCCCAGCTCCTACACTTTAGAATCTGTACACTGCACAACTGGCTTACGCTATAGAGAGCAATAATATATTTTTTTCTGGAACGGGTACAGTACTAAAGTCAATAAATTTAAACAATTGTCCTTCACTAGGCTGGAGCTTACACATTTAAGGATCATGGAGCATCTTGGGGGATTCTAAATACCTTTTCAGCACATCATATGACAGGGAAGGGGAGACTATCTCCTTTTGGAATGCCTTGAGGCCACAGAGGATAGCAGCTATGGCAATTTGCTGAACAGCTAACTATTCCCTAAAAAGGGATGGCATCTTTTTTTAAAAAACAAAATGCCTGACCAGTTTCAGTGCTTGTTTTCTGGGGGGTGCTGTGGGAGAGAGCCATGGCTGTTTATCTATTACAGGATTTTTCAACAAGGACAGCAATTTAAGTAGGAATCCTCAACCAAGGGCTTTCACGAATCTTTCATATATTCCAGCTCCAACCACACTGGGTCATCATCAGGTCAGCCTGATGACCAACTCTAAACATTAAGCTTAAAGCTAAGCTAGGAAGTTTTGCAGTCATTCTATATGGGAGAAGTAGAACAATTTGAACTTTAACATAAGTATATGCATAACATTTGAAATCATTATTTTGGTTGCCTGGATGGCAGAGCAATGCCAGAGTCAATAATCTTTTTGCCTCATCTATAAGATACAACCTTTGATCAAGTTTTATTGTTGATTCCACACAGTATGTTCTGAGCTGGAATCAGTATTCCATACTTAACTATTTCTATCAGCTCAAAGTGTGCTATAGCCAACATCATTGATGTTCTGCTTGTAAATACCAAACCTTTAAAAAGCGTAACATCCAATATGATTGAAGTCTTGGTTCCTACTCTCAACAACGTAGTGCAAAATATAAATGGTAAGTTGTCTAGAAAGTCTTTTATAACTCCTCCAGAAGAAACTCTGGCTTTGCCAAGCTTGACTAATGTATTCAGTTACAGTAGAGTTTCATCACTGCTATTTGTTATTTCAAACAAAAAAGTTTGTACTTGTTTTGGATGCTTACAATGTTCCCATCATGTTGTTCTGCATTCTTCTGAGCTTTAGCCTTATTCAGAGAATTAAGCTGTCAAGAGTATTGCCTATCTTATTTAAAACAACCTACCTTAAATAGTACATTCCTTTAAAATTTGATATTACTGTTAACAGCATAAGTATTTGACAAGCAGGAACAAATTACAGAGGATTTGAAACTAGACATTTCATTATTATGTTTGGGTTCTCCTTTTCTACAACATAAAGATCATTGCTTCCAATGCCTCATTTCCTACTAAGGAGACCATTTACCAATATTAACTCTCCTAAAGAAAATAGTAACAGAATTTGATAGATGTGATCCAAGAGAAGAAAATAAGGCATTTGTTTGTCAAGTAGGACATCAAAACTCACCACTCATTACTGATGAGCTGGAATCCTGTAAACTGAACTCTGCCACCACTGTGGGTTTTGGAGACATCATTCACAAGATAGAATGGTAGAAAGAAAATATTGCATACCAAGATCACTTACTGAAGGTCGTGGGCCATAAACGAACCACAAAAAATTAGTGGAACAAAAAAAGCTCTTATTGTCTAATGCTGTGGGTATAGAAGAACAGAAATTATATAATCGTATGCAAGAGCAGTGCAAATAACTCAGCTCCAAGATATCCACAAACACCTCTGCTGTGTAATATGCACTAAGAAATGCTAACACTGAAAGGCAGCACATATTGGATTCAAAATGTTAGCAGGCAATATTTGGTATTCTATGGACTTCATGTTCACTTCAAAAGACAAGTGCTCATGCCCCAATTGCAAGGAGACAGTATTCGAGAGTGTGAGAACCAGCTTGAGCAAAGTGCTGAGGTGAACCCACAAGAAATGCTTCGGTGTTTCAGTTCAGCATAGTAAGTGCTGCTTTCTACTTGGTGACATTTCAACACAATCCATCTGCCCACCTTCCTTCTTCTCAGTTCCACCACAAAATATCTAATAGCAAAGGTGGTCTCCCCCCCCACACACACACCCAAGCAGCCACCATGTGTTGTGTGTTGGGGAAGGTAAGGGGTGAACAGCAGGGTTATGAGGAACTGATGGTGTTAAGCAACTGGCCACTATTTAATCTCGGGTGCAAAAGTACCAGAAGGGGAATGAATGAGGCAAGATGGCTTGGCCATTTTGCTGCTGCTGGCAGTGTGAGACCAAAAAAACCCAAAATGTCAGTGTCACAGCCTGCAGAGAATGAGGAAGAGACTGTCACACAGGACCTCAAATGGTTTAGAGGTATATGGAATTTGTACAACGTCTACAAAGAAGTAACAGCACATTGAAGCACCCAACATGGTGCCTTGCAGACATTGCTGGACTACACTCCCCATCACCCTTAACCACTTGCCACGCCAGCTGAGGCAGATGGGAGTTGAAGCCAAACAGTTTCTAGCAGTGTTGAAATTCCCAATGCCAGGTGCATTTTGCTGCTGGTGAGGGTCCAACTGCCACTACATGGAGATTTCTGGATAAAATCAAACAGCAACAGTCAAAACCTGAAATACTAATCCAACAATATATTTAAGTGGAACAAATCCTACTCACTAAATGAATGAGTGCAACACAGACCACTGATAACTCGGCTGGTTAAAGCGTGACATATCTAACTACTTCCCAGTTAAAAACCATTAGTGTCATCTAGTCCAAACCCCTGATAAATAAACATTCCATTGCGGCAACTGTAACCTAGGTTTAAGGTGCCACCTGGCACCTAGTTTATATCTCTGAGTTTCTAACACTGGTTTCCAGAGGGCAATACATTGGTTATCCCATATCTAAGCTGTAAGAGTCCCTTGTTCAGCCAGTCATGAATACATTAATTACCACCGTTGTAACTGAAACGGACCTGCCAGCCTCTTTAGTCAGCCAGCTCTAAGTTAAAGTTCATTTGTGCCGTTCTTAACACTTTAGCATCACTATACTGAAATAGCTATCTATTTCCCAGCATTACTCTGCTATAATTATTCAGCAGACCACCAGTTCTCTTTACAGAACAGACCTTTGGTCTACAGAGAAAGCAAAGGGGGAGAAAAGAAGAGGAAAGAAAAATGTTTCCAGCCCCCAGACACTAGGCTCAAGTTTCTAGAAGCCTGGAATTTATCCAAACCTGCCTAAAGGACCAGCTCATTTTACCCTTTGAGCCTAAAACGAGGAAATTTTGTCAGCTGCTCTCAAGTAAACAGCTGACTGGTTTAATAGAAAATCCTTTCATGCTGACTCAAGTGAGAAACACATTTTGTTCAAGAAACTCCACTGTTATCATGGGGGGGAAGAGCAACAATTTAAAGTGTTCAATAAAATGAGTCAGACCTGAAATTATCCACAGCGCAGCAGCCAGCAAAAATTCCAAACGGGAGTCTGAGACAGATTTGGGAGGTGGGGGGGAGCTTGAGCATTCAGAAAGCAACAAAGTACAGACATCGGGAGTATGCTACTAGCTTTGTGAGAACACTGAGGGCTCTTAAGTCTGTGTTTGTGAACTTGCATTATGAACATTACCTCCTGTCAGCCAGGCCTTGCCATATGAGCAATGTGTGTTAAGTTGCAAAGAGCCTGGCCCAATCCTACAACCCTTTGGGTCTGTGTTAGAAATTCAGATACATATAAATGGCTCCTTAGACCAAAACAGAATGTTGAGTTGCCATTTGGGGGCAAGACAGTCTAAATTCTTATTTTTCAAATGGTGGACTGTGACTGATTCTCAGTTAAACATCTGGCTAGTTCAGAAAAAAAAGCCACTTGATCCAGGGAAAGTCCACATATATATTGGCGTATTCTGGCCTCTTTTTCTTAATGGTGACTGCTCCTCCTCAGGCTACACAGAAAATGCATTTTGCTTCCAGAAATTCATTCTGCTTGTGGAGATAAAATACAACTGATAGAATTCTACAGGACAGGGCATTAACGTGGGAATACAGTCCAGAGCCAATTATCTCTAGGCATGCACTTCCAGAAAGTGATGTCAGGTGCCATCCTGGCGCCCAGGCATCTTCACTAGGTCACAAGTGGCCAAAAGCAAATTAACATGCTCAGTCAGTAGACCTTGAGACTTTTAATCTCAGGGTCGTGGGTTTGGGTCCCATGTTGGGGAAAAGATTCCTGCATTGAAGGGTTGGACCAGATGACCCTGGTGGCACCTTCCAACTCTACAGTTCTAGGATTCTATGAACCTGGGTTTGGATGTAATGCAGCAGGACACAGAGAGGAGGGCAGCAACCATAATCTTTATTCTTGCAACCAATGCATTCTCTCGCTTGCAGATATGGTTTGGCTTAGTGGTACATGCAAACTGGACCAGTGTCTCTTTCAGGATTTACAGCGCATTGCCTAGCTATGCATTAATTAAGGGTAAATCATTTCACAGCATCTTTGGTTTGTTGGCAGAAGGTAACCATTTTTCTTGGTAAAACTGAAGCTTAAAAACAAAAACAACATTTCATAGGCAATAGGTTAGAACAATTTTTCTACAAGAAACTGAATAATGGAGAGTTTTCAGCCTAAGACACAAGAAGAAGCTGTTGTGGGATTGGTAGGTTTGTTTGCTTCCAGATAAACAACACCAGCACAGCAAAGATGTCAATTGCTGAAAGTCTAGTTACTTGCATTTTTTGCACAGCCTTTTCCATCTGCATTCTTCTAGTCACCGTGAACCAGCAGCATAAAACCATTAACAATGTACTGATACCAATTCAGAAAGGTGTTGTTTCATGGTTAAAACCCACCTACTGCAATAGTTAAAAACAAGTGACAGGAACATCCACATGGCAGATCTGAGTACAGTTATACACCCACACACCATATGGACAGTGTTCTCTCTGGGCACCGTCCAGCCAAAGTTAAGTATTTAACTCTTGCTAATAATACATGGGAAGATTTAAGCATGTGCTTGACCCTTACATTGAGAGGAATGGGACTTTAAAGCGCCCAATTTGATTGGATTGTGTCATGTGTAATTTTAAGGGTTAAATTGTTATAATATCCTATTTAGAAATCAATTCCAGAAGAATGAATCATTCAACTTTGGATAGTTTGAGCTTGGACACTTCTTTCAGGCATTTCCAACATCAGAGCATACCAAGATAATTTTGCCACACTCCTCAACCACTCTAACCAAATCAGGGCACTACCTACTGCCAACAGAAGGGGGGAAAGCAATCACATAGTGCTTAACCTCAGTGCAACATCCAAATAGTTAAGAATTCATAGTACAAGCAGAAATTTGCTGGTGTACCCAAATCTCTAACATTTGCAAAAGCATAAACCAAGAAGTCACCAAATACTAAATACGAAAGATCGCAAAACTCCTTCTGCAACACTTTATCAAGTGAATTAACTGAAAATACTGTAAGTTAAATATGAACCCCATGCCACATAGTTTTTATTTCTTTTGATGATAAAAAATAGTGTTTTATTTAGGTTGTGAAAGGGGGGGGGACCTGACCAGTCACAGTCAATGTAGTAAACTATGAGTTTTTATTGTTTGCAATTGAAAGTAAAAACATCTTTTTAAAGTAAAAATGTTTTGAAAATATTATAAACTGTCCCAGAAAAATGTCTTACAACCGAAAACTAATGTTAATGGTATTTGAGGGATTTTTCTAGTCCAGTTATTAAAAAAAAAACCCTGCAAGAAAGCTGTCCTCTGTTAAAGGAATGTCAACAAACAACATTATATGGTTTGTGCCAACATACTGACATTTTCTTGACCTTTCCCTGGCCATCTGCTTATGAAAAAAGTGATGGGGTATTTTACTAGCCCGGTGCACAAAAATTGGCTGGATGGTGTACATGCTGAGCACAACTGCAGAGCCCGTAAGAATTCCCCGCTTCCCATTTTGAGCTCCGAGCTACAGAGAGCAAGTGGGGCCTGCCTTGATCCTGCAAGCATCCAGCAGGGCAAAAGGAGGATGGACATCTGCCCAGGCTCCACTTCTGTTGTTTTCTAAAGCCTGCACTCCAAGCTTAAGAGCTGGAGAGAGGAGCAAGAGGTTTCCCTTTGAACTCCCGCTTCATTCCAGAGACTTGGCCAGGAACAAGACCTTGCCTCTTGGGGGAAGGGCTTCTGCTGACAACAAATGGTGAAACACTTACATGGCTACATTTTATATAAGTAATCATTTACCTAAGCCATACTGCAGCGTCAGTGGCATTTCCGGGCGGCAGGGGTGTTTCCCAGGAAGAAATATTTATAGACAATACAGATATGTTGCCTAGTACGTTTATAATGTAGCACACTGACACCATTGCTGCCTTCCCTAAAGTGCAAGCAGTGGAAAAGCTATGACTGAGCATTTGAAACTCTTGAGTGACATTGGAATAGATACTGTTTGCATCTCCAGCTCCAGCATGGACTTCTTAGATCCCTGCTGAACCTGATATTGTCAGGGCCTTCCGAGAAAGCCACATCAATTTGTAGTCCGTCAGAAAATTGCCCTCAAGGACAGATAACCATCTTTCAAAACAAAGGCTACATTAAAGGGGGGGGGGTTTCAAGCAATTATCTTAGATCAAGGAAAGGGCTACTGCTGTTAACAAGTTCTCTGGCCTAAATAGTAAAGGAAAGGCCCGCAGAGATTGAAGCCAATGCAAGCAACACCCCAAATACAGTATACTTACAGTAAAAAACACTACAGAATAAGAAAAGAGGAACAGTTTAGCTCAGCATGAAGTTGGGTTAAGGGACTAACAGAAGCTGTGTTCTTTTTTTAACTAATTAAAGGTTAGTTAACCTATAAGGACCTATTCTGCCAGAGCCCCTGAGGCCCCAAAGCCACCAATCCATAGGAAAGGGAGTAAATGCCACTGATCAAATCTCCATCCCAGGGGAAGATGCTGTGGTTGGAACATGTTTTAACAAATAGCAAGACAAGCTACATGTTGTACTGTATAACCAGTCCAACGTCTCGTAACCCAGCATCATTTGGGTGGTATAAACTGAACCATGGATTATATGTAGCAGTTAAGTATTTAAGACTCTAATAACCCTACTGGGCATGACACTACAAAAAATGGCAATAATCTACCCTTATGGCACACCAGCAAGCATTGCATTTAAGTGCAAGAAACTAGATAGCGTCTAAAACCCAGCTGTTCTAACATGGATCCAAGCAAACCTGACATTATCCATCTCTAGGATCACTGAAACAAAAGGAGATTGTGGCCAAAGGAAAAGGGAATGTACAACAGGATGTGTGTGGCTCTGCGTCTGTGTGCTATTTCCCCCACCCCCACCATGTCTTCCATAAAATCCGTTATTAATCTGACACCAATTAACAGAAGATGACTTATAAAAACAGACAGGCTGTTAAAGCAAGACAAGAGGTAGATCACCTGGCTCTTCAACACATTAATTCAGTAAATGAACTTCCAATGTATCCAATCATTGCTAACTCCAGTAGCAAGAATTTAAACTTACTGACAGGTTCTACAGCATCTTTCCAATTAATGTCAGACCTTCTCAGCCATTGCCCATACACAACTTCCAGCAATTTCAAAGCTGTCAAATGAGCTTGCTTCCAACAAGAAAGCAATACTCTAAAAAAAAAAAAAAAAAAAAAACCACAAAAAGCCTTAAGCCGTCCTTTTCCAGGTGTGGTGATGCGTATCATTCCAAGGTTCTCTAATATACTTTATAGATTTAAATAACTAATGTTCATTCATACTGCACTTGTGGCTTCTTCAAAAGTGAATTCATCTTGCTTTTAGGGGAAAGCATCAGTTTAGCTGGCAGCCCTAACACCAGGAGGCAAGAAGTACAGTCTTAGTAAACAAGCTTTTATAAACCAATTACACACTACAGGGACCCATTTCACAAGAGCAAGGGGAGGTAAGGGAAATTATTTCCATACAAAAGCAAATCCTCACCAAGGGTTAAAGGTCTGATCCTTGATATATTCAAGATTAAGTGCCAAAAAAAGGAGGAGCAATGTGTGATATCAAACTGCCTGCCCACATGCCCATCAAATCAGCTTTGCAGGAATAGTCGACAATAAGTGTGGTTGCAAAACATTAGATTTCACAGAGAGAAGATTGTAGAATGCCAATATCTTTTTTTGAAACTGGTTGGACAGAGAAGGACTCTTGCTTCTGCCACCACCAGCAAAACCTGGGTGAGAAAGCCCTGCCCTGTGAGAGACTAATCATTTGCTCAATTTGGCATTCATTCCCAGGCTGGCCCTATTTTCCTACAAGGCCCAGAGTTTCAGGGTAGCAGCTGTAACATCTGATGCCTGGTGTGGAACTGTAGATACCTTTGCCACTCCCTAGTGTCAAAGGTATCTACAGTTCTTAGAAGTCAACACAGCCTGCTCCATCTGGACTGCCTTTCACCCACAGGACCAACCACCAGCAGCTGTCTTACGGGAAAGATCCCAGGAAAGCAAAGGAGGCAGGCGAAGAAGACATTCAGAGCCACACTGATTCCTCCTGCCACAGGGGCACCTACTACCCAGCTCCACTGTGGGATAGATCCTGAAGACTTGTTGCATATTGAGACTACCAATTGAAAACATTTTTAGTGGGCATTGATCACAATAGATTTCTAACCTGAAAGGCAGGATATAAACAACTGTAGCAGTAACAACAATAAGAGGAGGGAACTTTGATATTTGCATGCTGATTGCATTTAATCAAAAACTATTGTCACGCATGGGCATTCTAAATCAGGTACTATGCTAAAGATGGATTGGGTTAGCATTCCTATCCATTTGATATGCATCTCAAGTTGCCAAGTTTCCCCCTTCCAGATCAGATCCAGAAAATTAGAGGGGTAAGTACACCCACTTCCCTCGGCTATGTGCCAGCACAACACAAGTGTTGCATCGCTCCAACACCCAAGTTGTTCTTGGCATGAAAACTGGATTAACTGGCAGGTGAAATTCTAACCAGCCCACCCCCTAGAAGCATTTTAAGTTGTGCAATGTAAAGTGGGTTACCCATCATCAGCAGTCTGCTGATTTCATCGATGTTCAGGGTGGGGTTTTTATGCAGGTGCTACTTAGTGCCAAAAATATGCACCAGGTACACAGTCACCAGGCAGACAGCTGAAATTGCATGGAACATTGTTATTACCTCACTTTTATGCAAAGTTAATTCGTTCTTGTTTCAACTACCTTTTGACTCCTAGTACCAGCCCACCGGTTAAACCACAGAGTCTAGGGCTGCTGATCAGAAGGTCGGCGGTTCAAATCCCTGCAACGGGGTGAGCTCCCGTTGCTTGGTCCCAGCTCCTGCCAACCTAGCAGTTCGAAAGCACATCAAAGTGCAAGTAGATAAATAGGGACCGCTCCGGTGGGAAGGTAAACGGCGTTTCCGTGCGCTGCTCTGGTTCGCCAGAAGCAGCTTTGTCATGCTGGCCACATGACCCGGAAGCTGTCTGCGGACAAACACTGGCTCCCTCGGCCTATAGAGCGAGATGAGCGCCGCAACCCCAGAGTCGGACACGACTGGACCTGATGGTCAGGACCCCCTTTACTTTTACCTTTACCAGCCCACCATATAGCCATCTTAGTTTCAATAGTTCCTTTATGGACATTCAACAGATAGGAATTATCAGCAGCATCTGCCAATGCCACAACTGGGTCAGAGTTCAGGAACAGTTACATGCTACAAAACTTAATCAGCAACCTGATTAACAAGCCAGTTAAGACTAGGTGTTGGGATTTAAGAAAATTTAGGGCGGGTTCACACAGGAACCTTGAGAACTAGCCCCAGGTGTAAATGAGCCTTCTGTTAGACTGACAGCTGGAAGAGTCAGAGAGCTCTGTTTCAGCCCTCGTAGCACTGCTACAGCACTGCTTGCATCTCCAGGCAACAACAGAGAAGCAATAGACTCACTGCCCCATCACCTCGGTGTGAGAAGGCAAGCAGTGGCACTGCAGAACCCTACCCTCCATATGACTGTAGCAAGCAGAACTGTTAATGCCAACCAGAACATGCAGTTCTCAGTTCATAGGCTTATGTGAAAACTGACCCTCGGTTTCACTGACTCGAACTCAGACTGGTTTAGAAATTATAAGCATAAACTTCAGGAACATGTGCAGAGTGGAAGCGTTTGCTTATAAAACCTAAAGCATGTCAAGTAATTTACTATGATGACAACATAACAAAAAAAATGGGGGGGATTATATAAGGTCTTATTGGAAGTGGAATTATTCCTCACCCCTGAGATCAGAACACAGGCAGAAAGAATAATTATGCCAATCCCTTATAAAAACAAATTGAGTTGTTTTCTCAGCTTTAAAGTAGGGGGACTGGTATTTAGAGCACAGGCAGGAGACACATGGAGAAAGGCAAGGCTCAGGGAGGGAGTGGAAAGGTGCCTGGGAAATGCTCCCGCAGAACCTGCCCTGCTGTAAGCTCTAGCCACACTTCATTCTGACAGTTTCAGAAACATGCAGGTCTCCAGTAAACCATGATGCAATTGTGGCATAGCTCCAATAGCAGAGCTACAGCTGGGGCTGACATGACATAGCCTACAGTCCTGTAGAAGCAAGAAATCCAGCACAGAAATAAATAAATGCTGAGGAGCAAAGGTAAATAGTCATGAACTGAAATAACAAAGATAGAAATGCAAGACACAATGCAATTGTAGTGACAGTCTGAAAAGAATTACTGATAGCAGAGCTTAAACACTGAAAATACAATTTTATTAATTATTGCTATTATTGCTGTTGTTGTTGTTGTTAAAATTCCAAAATACAAATACCAAACATGCATGCATGCATCAGAAATATTAAGACCTGCTATCCCACACATATGTGAAGCTGCTCAAAGGTCCACAAATGCAGATAACTGCTTGGTGTTCTAAATAAATCCTGATGGATGACCCATCCATTAATGCATTTCAAAGTATTCATATTCATGGGAAACAGATCAGAAAGGAAAAACAACCATTTGTTCCGTTTGTAAATTGATGGATGTTCCACATGGACTGGATCTTTACTAGGGAATGGCAAATTCCCTATTATTCGATATGACTAGCAGAAACATCACACCCCTCTCCCCATGAACAATTGTAATTGCTGCAAAGCTGCACAATTCTGCTGATACTAGACCTGCACTTTAATGTATGACCACTAAAAGTCAATATGAATGTTAGGTCACTTAAAATTGCTGCTGTAATTCTTTTACAGAAACTAACCAAATTTTTTCCCGCTGAAGGATGCTTATTTACCAAATCCGTGTTTCTGATAAATGAGTATTTGTTTTTTTCTTCCTGAAAATTAATGCTAAGAGATTAAAAAACAAAAACAATACCCAGTTGCTGCTTTCAGCTAATACAATATGCAACCATGGTTACAAAAGATGTATGTACAGTATGTATTAATAATAGTAAGTAATAGCGTATTCCCATATGGACATGGCTTTCAGTGCTCTATATTCAAGAAGAAGTGAGGCAGAATGTTATAGTATTTGTGTATTTCCTTTATATAGTGGCAAACTGTCTAAAGCACTGGTCTTTATAGCTTTGAGAAATTCTGACGACGTAGGTTTGACAACAATTTATTGTTCGAGAAAGAATTTAGAAGGGATTTATGAGTTCAGAGTGTGAAATCTGATGTAATAATCAACAAATGTAATTGGTTCTCTGTGTTATACCTAATTCTAACCTCTTAAACTGGACCAAGTGGCGAACACATGTAAAACTATTTCACCATGACCAATTGTTTTGGCATGAGGTTTTCCCCAAAAAAGGTTTTGTACAGACATTTAGAATAACATATGCAGGCTTACACAACTACAGTACTTGAAATAGGGCTTACATGTCAGCAATATGAAACATTCAGGTTCAATCCCTAGCATCTGCAGGTACACAGCTGGGTAAAGACATATGTCTGAAACGATGTACATCATCGTATACAGTTAAATGGATCAATGCTCCAAAATGGTATTAAGGTGGTTTCCTATATTCACCGCGGTGCATTCACAGATTTCAGAAGATATAGCATGGAAGAGGTTGAATGGCTTACACAAGCAGAGCCAGCAAATCTAAGTTCTTCATTATCAATAGGATGCAAGTCGGCATTCATAGATAGCTGGCCCAGACCATACCATTTTGCAACATTTCAGAATGCTTTTATTGAATTTGAAATGTGTGGATAAAATGCACACTATAGACACGAAGTCTGGAGATTACAAAAAGATGATTGCTGAAATCCGCAAGGCCACTCATTGCACAGTGATATACTTACCCCACCTTTCAACCAATCAGTCCCCAGAGGAACTTTCAACAAAAGCAAAGGAGGCTACGACATAAAATGCTAACAGTGCATTATGAAGTCAGTTCACAAAGCCAATTATCTCAAATCCATTCATAAAAATCTAGTGCAACATGGGAGGAGGAAACCTCACAATGTCCTACCTATCTCAGAAGCTTATTCACTGGCTGTTTCTGCGCTGTGTAAAAACCTTTTTACACAAATCTTAATGAGCCCAACATTTGCTGTAGGAAAATATTTGAGATTTGGAAAACTTCATCATCTGTTATGCTCATCGCTCACCACACTCCATATAGAGTCACATTTTAACATTGCTGTGAAATGCAATTTTTCCATACTGTACATTAATAGCCTGGATGGCTTCCAAAAGGATCATGTCAGGAAGAAATGCAAGTGTGTGTCCAGTGTGTGAAGCACTTACTAATTTTTACTTAAGTGTTCCACAAGCAGCAGAGGACACAAGTTCTATTTATGCATATTTTCCTCCGTTCACATTGACCTTTGCCAACATCACTCAAAGGCCCTCCCCTTTTTGAAGCAGCACAAGTTATTTCCCCCCTCCCTTCAGGAGTTCTCAAGGAGGCCTCTTCTAAGTGCTGAAAGCAAGCAAAAGCTAAGCCCACGCTGGGTGTCTGTCTCCTGGAGAAGATTGCATCTTTTATTTATCACCCCTTGGCTTTATTTTCACAGTGAATTCCTAGCTTAAATGTAACCAGCCAAAAAAACCCTCCCTTATGTGCACTCCTGTCATTCCTCATCCCTTGCAAGTGGAGTCAAGCAGAGGCAAAAACAAGCTCTTGGCAATGCCAGCCAAACCAGAAGAGACGCAGCTCTGGTGGTGCCACCAGGAAAAAGAGAGACGCCTCAAACCCCTACTAAAAAGACAGAACCAGAAGTCTCGAGGAATGTTAATTAGAACTTAGAGGAGTGCCCAAAGCAAAAGCATTTGCAGGGAAAAAGAGACTGGCACCACACACTCGTCCACAGGCATGACTACATTAAAATTTGAATTGCTAGACATGTCCACATCTTTAAACATCACCAGTAAAAGGTGGTCTTGTGGAGGAGGAACTATGATGTTCAGCTTTGCGGGTTTCAGCACACTTAAAAAAGAAAAAAAGACACTCCATCCATGTTCAAAAGCCAGCAGGCAAAGGGTGAAGAAACACCGCCCCCCCCCCAAAAAAACACACACACCACGCAGCTGGAATTTAAATTTCTTGAGAGAGGAAGCTGAGCAAAACTGAGCAGATGAAAAACTGAGCTGTGCAGCTTTAAAATCTCCAGATCTCCTTCCCCTTTGTCAGATCCTTGCTGTTTTGCAGGCAGTGAAAAGCAATGAAAGAGACTCTTTTGTTTGGTTCCCCCTTTTCATTGAGCAACACACCAACATAGAGAGAAAGCTGAAAAGGACACAAACATGAAAATGAGCGAGGTGCCAGGTCCTCCCTCCAAGGGGAATTTCCTGAAGGCATTGGTGATGTGCAGCCAAAACATCACCCTCTTTAAAAACGCAACGAAAAGATTCAGCTCCACTGAGAACCTCACCCTGAGCAGGAAGTTTTAAAAGGGAAATAAACCACACATCTGCCTGTTTCTCCAAGCAGAGACTTTGGAGCCAGAAAGGAGAAACGGGTAAAGCCAGGCATGGAAACCCAGCACCCCCCTTTCATGATGGAAGTAATCCCTTGCCACCCTCCCACTCGAGATGGATGGAATGGTGAAGCAGAACCACCTCCAGTGCCCTTTGATTCAAAGGAGGGAGGAGTTAAATGCAATGAATGGAAACTCTCCACCACGGAGAATCAGGATCAGTATAAACAGGGGGAAAGAGGATTATTTCATAGAAAAATCAGCATTTCCTCCCATCAAGAAAAGGAGACGGAAAAACCCTGCTATATCCTGAAGCTATTTGGCAGCATTTGAAGATGGTTCTGCCTTCCTGCACAGCAGTCCCCCTAGGCAGCCAGCCAGCTCTCTCCCCCCCCCCTTTCATCACAGACAGACCTCCTTTCAGTCCCAGTTTCATCAGCAATCTGACAGCTTTACGACCCAATGACCTATCCCCAGTGCCACCAATAACAAAATCTAGGAGGACAGGGACATGCAGACTGTCCACATGAGCATCCAAGAAGTCTGTGCAAAGCCAGTGGGAGATTGCATCTCCTCAATTGCCACTGTCCTAGAAATGTCTTTGTTTAGCGATAAGAAGGTATTCCTGTTCCCTTCCCCCCCCCTTTCCCTGGGGGCTCCCTCTGCTGATTCACTTCCATTTCACACTCCCTGATGCTTCGGGGTCGAGGTTGGGGGGGGGGACAAGGGAAAAGAGAAATAAAACGGACAGCAGCATCTCTCTTACAGGGTATTTTGATCACACAGACAGCAGAAGCTGGAAGGAGGGGGCAGCGAGGGAGGGGACGAGTTACTAGTGCAGGATTATAATGTTCTGGGATAATCCTGGGCATGTTTTTTCCTTGTGGGGAGGGGGGGGAGTCCAAGGAAATCCTGCGGGGGTGAGGAGGCTGCCTGGAGGCAAAAGCGGAATAACGATTAAACAGGACAGCTTAACAGTAGACGACTTAAAGGGAGAGAAAGAGAAAAGGCTAGCTAAGGTTAGCGACGTGTGTGCCAGGGAAAGGAAGCTGCGGGGATGGACTTAGACTGTTAGAGTGCTAGGTTAGAGAGGCGAGCAGGAAGGATAAGTTTAAGGTCTAGAAAAAGAAAAATGTGTCTTTAACTAGGGGAGGCAGGTCCGATGGGAGAAAGAGCTTGGGAGTATCAGACGGGGAGGGAGGGAGGATGGCATGACTGCACAGGTGGATGGGGGGGTTCATGTTTGGAGAATGTGGGAGGAGGAGAGACCGTGACCCAAAACCCAGTGACTGGAAAGGAGGGGAGTGGAAAAGAGAGAGGAAACAAGCCCTCGCCCTTCCCGTCGGTCCCACCCCACCCTGCCCCCCAACGACCGAGTGACTCACCGACTTGCAGGACGTTGTCGACGCAGCCGCCGTCGAGCAGAGCAATGCCCCTGCGGAAGGGCAGCCGGTTCTCGTCGCCAGCGGCGTCCGCTGCTCCTCCGCCGCCGGGCGCGGTGCTGCCGCCTCCGCCTCCGCCGCCTCCTCCTGCGCCTCCTCCCCCGCTGTTGTTGGATGCGGCGGTCGCGGCCGAGGCGGTGCCCCCAGCGGTGCCCGTGGACCCGACGGCGTTAGATCCCCCGCCGGGCGCGGCGGCTGCGGCGTTACTGGCGGCGGCGTCCTCGGCAGCGGCGCCGGTGTTGAAGGAGGAGTACATGCAGATCTCTCTCTCGCTGCGGGGGAAGGACCAGTAGACGATGCGGCGCTGCACGGGCTCCGGGATGCGCTCGAAGCGCTCCTCTACCCGCTGGAACGGCCACTTCTCCGCCACCCGCCGCGCCGCGATGTCCAGCAGCGACTCCGGGCTCTGCGTCTTGCCCAACGGCAGCACCCCCAGTGCGGCATAGGCGGCGGCCAGGGCAGGGGGGAAAGCGGCAGCGGCCGACGAGGCGGCAGCTACCGCGGCCGACGAAGGCCCCGCTATGCAGAGCGACCCGACGCCGACGCCGCCCAGGCCGCCTTCGACGCCGACGCCGGCTCGCTGGCCCGGCCTGCACCCGACGCCGTAGCCAGGTCTGCAACAGAGGCGCTTGGCGGGGGGAGGGAGCTGACCGCGCTCCGCCATGATCGCGCCGCTTCTAAACAGACAGCGGAAGTGGCTGTACTCTATAAACGGCACCAGGAGCGCTGCGAGAGGCTGCCGGAGCGCGAGACCCCGCCCCTCAGATCCATATATGGGCAAAGGTGGGCGGCTCCCATCCGCCCGGCCCTCGGAGAAAGGGGCGGGGAGGGGTGGGGTTATGCAAAAGCCAGAGGCCACAAACATAAATAGAACGGGCCCGGCGGCCGTGTGCTCGACGCGTCAGCTGTGACGGGAAGGCGGCGTCGTTCAAACGTGGGAGGGCAGGGCCGGGGAGGGGAGAGCCGAGGGCAGTTCGGGGAAGGGACGGAATCGGGCGCGCGCGCACACAAACTCGGTCTTGTCTCCGCCGCATGGAGGAGGGGGGCCGGCCTTCTGACGCGTCGGCACCCAATGCCAGCCCGCCTTGCGCGCGTTGCTTGCGGTGGGAAAAGGGGGCGGTGCCCGCCGGACCCCTCTGTGGCACCATTTAAGGAAGGGAAGGCGGGTGAGGGGTGTGGCCGCCGCGCGGCTCCTCCACCCGGTCGTCCTTTCTCTGAGCTCAGCAGGAAAAGTCATTGAGATGGAGGCGGGATAAACAAAAGCTAAAGGTGGGAGGAGGAGGGGAGCGAAAGCGGTTAGGCTCGTGCGTCTGGGAAAATACGGTAGCAGCAAGCAAGCGACGGTTGGGTCGCCTCACGCGCCCGGCCGCTTCTTAACGGTCGCGTCGCTGCCCTCGGGCCAGACAGACACTGCGCCCTTGAGGCACCCTCATGCTCTCTTCGCTGCTCGTCCGAGGGGAAGAAGACCAAAAGCAAAGCAGCGGCGATGGGTTAGTCGGACAGCCTCACTCTGGGAAGTGGGAAACACATATTTACGTTGCGCTTTTTAATTTTAAAAAGTGTGTGTTTGGGGGGGGGGTTGATATGGAAGGAGGGGTTAAACCTATACTGAATAAAATTGTCGGTGCCAGCAAGGCGCTTTGATTTTCACGCTTTTTAGTGCCTCCCTGAGGTAGGTCGACTAATTGGGGGGGGGGGGGGGCGGTCGAATCGATTAAGTTTGCAGGGCCCCTACTTGGGAAAGAAGCTTTACCCCTCACGCTGCGCGGCCTCCCCGTGTTTATTTTGTGAAATAAACTTAAAATTTGTTTTTGAATGTTTTGATTCCTCTTATTTAATAATCCTACAGTATATTCTTTTTGTAAACCGCTCTGAAGTTTTTTTTTCTGCAATCAGGCGGTATATATATATTTTATTAAATAAATAGGTGGGCACGTTTTGTCTGCTTAGATTGAACGGTCTCTGACAACAGGATTGCAGGTATGGCTGAAGCTCCCGGCACTCATACATATTGATAAATTCTGGCGACTTCTCTAATCCTACGTACACCTGTTTTGAGGGCATAAGGATTTCAGAAAGGCTAACACCCCAGGGAACATGAGCAGGAGGAAAGCAATGCTTATTTGTAATTCTGAAATTAGGTTTCCACACACCCCCTTCTTTCTTCTCTCCCTCAATTTACTGGAGCTGAGTTTGTAGGGTCAGGCACAGTGGCACCCTGAACAGTGTAGTCCTGACTCCACCTAACTGGTCATATATATATAACTAGAGCCCCAACTCTTGAATAGGCTTGTAGCTCTTTGATGCTGATCACTGCTTAATAATAATAATAAAGAATAGCCTTTTTATTGTATGTTTTTTTTGTTTATTGTAAGCTGCCTTGGAGACCTGCTGCAACTCAGACAGAAAGGTACTGTGAATAAATGATAGTTTGCATGGGTGTAGGCAGGAGGGGGCAGCTGCCCCCCCTAGAAGCAAAAAAATTAATGTATTTTACAGACCATAACCAGCACTTTTCCCCTCCAAAAACTGAAGTGGAAAGGGCTTTGCTTTAGCAAGAGCTTGGAGGATTCCATCAACCCACTTAATTGTCTGATACAGTTCCTTGCCACTTCTGGCTACCAGGGTATTGCTTAAGATTTAAGCCTTAAATACAAGACTGACTTCCAGAACTCTTCATCAAGCATGTTGGAAAGATGCTTAACTTTCATCTCCATACAGAGTTGAGTTGCTTATAAGTATTTGCATGTGTTATCAAGCTGACCCTGTAAATCAGTGGTGGCCAAACTTGGCCCTCCAGCTGTTTGGGGATTTCAACTCACATCATCCATAGCTAACAGGACCGGTGGTCAGGGATGATGGGAATTGTAGTCCCAAAACAGCTGGAGAGCCAGGTTTGGCCACCACTGCTGTAAATAGATTAGAATTGGCAACTTTTAACACTTGGCCTGGTGGTTATGTGAAAGTGGTATGAGCCACTGAAACACTTTTCACCAGTGGAAGATCAGAGTAGATACAAAACAGACAATGCAGATACAAAATAGTGAGATTTTCTCTATTTGCTGAACAATTAGGTCAGATGCACAGTAGTTTTCTTACAGAAAGCTGCCAAATCTCAGCTATGCTATATGAGCCTGAGACAGTTTTGTCTTCTCCCCCACACCTCAGTAGTGCACAGTTGCTATAAAATTGTCCCATACTTGCTTTCCCAGTCACATCTATAAGGATAAATATGGTAAATGTTGTTTGACATGTCATTTGCACATGCATATCTTCTTGTGGCTTCTCTGCAAAATGTGAAGAGCTCAGCCAACTTTAAGCAGAAAGCCCTGCTTGCATTCCATGAGAAAAATATATTTTACACTATTAGAGTGGGATGCTACACACACTCATACTCCATTCCTACGCCTGGAACAGACAATAACTGGTGATGGGCTCTTCACTGGAGGTATTTAAACAGATGCTGGAGAGTAATGTGTAATGAATGCTGTAGTTGCATGCTGCATTACAGATCCTACACTGAGCAGGAGATTGGACTAGATGACCTCTGAGGTTTCTTCCAGCTATGATCCTATGCCAGTATGAGGGCTGTGATGGTAGGAGGGAAATAGAAAGGAATTTTTAAGGTATGAGTAGTAGTATTAACGTTTATTTGATGTATACTATTAGTCACAGAGTATACTATACCATTACCTTTCTTTGTAAGTCAGCATTTTAAAAAGTATTTATACAAAGTTTGGTTAACTGACTTGGAAATATGAGAATTATGGCTTCAAATGCTGTTAGAGCAGCATAGGTTGCAAATACCAGTATAACTTCTTCTGTTGCTTAGAGGAAAAGTCTGCCATACAGAAGCAGAAGCAAGAATAGCATATATGTTTTTGTTTTGGCAGATAATATTTAAACAGATGTAGTAAGTGGGGCATATGAAGAGAACATTTTGGAGACTATTCACATCTCCTTGAGTTTTTGTATATTATTTTGAAAGAAAACTGAATCTTAATTAGGCTACTCTAAGAATAAAAATGAAAAAAGAATTGTTAGGTTTAGATTTAAGTACTTCTTTCAACTGTTTTAAAAGAAGAGTCTATATTTCAGAAATAACATTTTGTTCTATTATTCTGTTGGGAAACATTAATAATTTAAATATTTCCACTCAAACCTAGCAGTTCAGTATTTCTGATAGAATGAGGAAGAGGTCACTTTAAACGTATTCTCAGAAAAACACATTTTAAGGGAGTAATCTGGCTGAAGTTCATGTACAGCTTAAATCTTATATCTTGCTTTGAACTCAACTGGAATGGAAATTTGTAGATCTTAACACAATAACTTCACCAATATCTGTTTTCTAACAGGCATAGAAATAACTGGTGGTCAGGTAGCAGTATAAATTGTCCCAGGTCGTATTAAAAGTTTGTTCTTTGCAGCTCTTCTTCAGAATGACTTATCTTGGGGCAGGGACTTTCATTGCACCTAGGCTGAGTAAGCTGCCAATTACACATGCTGAAATTACTGTAACTGGTAATTTCACTTTCACCTGAAGCTTCCTGCTTTGTAATACAATCAGCATAGTTTTTTAAAATATTTTGTACCTAATTGTCTGAGCCAACTTGATTATCTGTGCTAGTTTATTTCTGTAGGCTTATTTTCACTTTCTGAATGCCCTGAGGCAAGTCCTTGGAAAGGTTAGTGACTCCTTGTTTGAAGGACCCGTAGCTATTTATCTCTTACAGGAAACAGAGCCTATCAAAATAAATTAATTTATTTTTAAAAAATTCCAGTACTTAGTTGGTCTCTAAGGTGCTACTGGCCATTTAAAAAAAAAATCTTTATTTCAATTGTGTCAGACCAACATGTCTACCTACAGGAACAAAGCCTGCTGTGGTGTTTTTAAGTAGTACATTAGCAAGCTTCCTGTACCTACATATTGGAAGCTGGTTATAGTTACTCAGGCTCAGCCCTAATACTGAAAATAGTTTCTGGGACTGAGGAAAGCAAGCTAGATCACATTAAGTGGTAGAAGGAAACATATAGGTCCACATTCAACTGCAAAACCCTGCTGCCAATATTTATGGGAAATAAAAGATAAATTGAACTCTGATTCCATTCTTATTCCATGGAAGTGTCTTGATGTATTCATGGGGCTTATTTCTAAATAAATGTGTTTAGGATTGCAGTCAATACAGTACCCATTAACCAATGCCTTTTTAAATCCCTCAGTTCTCATTGATGCTTACCCCATTTCAAGACTAATGCTGCAATTGGGGCATGCAGGGTGGAGTTAGGGGCAGGCTAGTAAAAAAAGGAAAGTTGGTCATTTTGGTGGACTGTTGTGAAGCTGTTATGTTTTTCTTAGCAGGCTAAGTGGTTTAGAGATAACAATACATTATGCACAGATGCATGTATTGGAACTTCAGTGCCAATTTAAAATGCCATTTTGGCAAGGGGCAGTTAAAAGCAGGGAAAATGTAGTGGGTGCTTAATACTCTTTCCTCCACTCTAGTCTCATTCAGCTCAATGACTTTTCCCTCCACTGGATATCAAATGCAAGTTTGACCTAACAAGGCAAACATACATTTTCTATGGCAAATATGCATTTGAAACTTTGGGGGGGGGAGCTACTGGGGAGATTTGGAGTGGGAAAATTATGGATGAGAGTTAAGTGCCCCAGTATTGTTTTCTGCATCTCAAATTGTCTTTTTCTGAAATGGTTCTTTAATTATTAAAGAAAAGTACATTGTGCTTTAATGTTCATTTGTGTGTGATTTGTGTGTAACACATTGCTACTTCCCTCTTGGATCTATAGAGCACATACCGTATGTTGTGGACAAGCTTTGCAACATTAACCAGTGAGAGAGGCTCAAGTTTTTAGCTATGAAGTCTCTAGTGTGGCATAGTAGGGGAATGTGATACCCCAGTATAAGAATTATTCCTTCTGGAAAATAAACGGCTCATGATCTTGGTAGCTTTAGAGAGGCAACAAGGCTTTTATGTCATCAGAATGAAAATCTGGCTGCTGTGGCAAAATTTAGGGTGACAGGTGTTACCTATGCAGCAGATTGTTCTTGAGCTGCTGTGAGCTGTCAAAACAACATAGTGTATTTTGCCTACCTTATTCTGCAATTGATAGTACTTATATTACACTGCACCTACATTTAAGTTCACAACATATGGTCCAACCTAAATAAATACAGGCACCCCAAGGTGAAAAGCTTTATGCCACAGTGTATTGTGAGCAAATTGACTGCAATTAAAACTTTTAATGTTTAAAGGGATCTATAAAAATACTGGTATTAACCATCTGCTCTGGTTAATTTTTAGCAAGCAGTTTTAAGTGTAATGTTGCACTTCCCATAGGAAATACTGAGCTGGCTCCACAGATTCCTTTGTGAGGGGAGGGCACTTGTGCTCATGAATGGGAGGGGGTCCTAATGGCTGCTAATTCCTGTTTCAAGCTTTTGCTTCCTTTACTTCATCCCATGCTGCTTTGGCAGATCCATTGAGCCTTAGAAGTGCCTTTTCAGTGGGCACAGAGGACTGCTGTGGAAAGGATGAGGAAAGGTCCTACACAAGTAAAACTTTGCTCATACTTTCCTAGATCCAGTCCATGATAGTAAATTTAAAAGAAAAGAAAAATAAGAAGTATATTCTAGCCATGGGTAAGGGTTTGAATCCAATTCTTCATGTCACTCTTTGCCAAGTAAATAACCCAAATAAATGAATAAGCTTATACATCTGAGAACAGGTCAACCATTTCTAGAAACACTGAAAAGTGGTAGCAGCCTAGTTTCCTCACAAAACAAATAATACTTGGGTTCCACAAGAACTAAAGGAGAAGGAGGAGAAGGATCTGGGTACTGTGAGTCATTCAGTTGAGGCCGTCATCATCCTGCTCAATGTCATGAACTGAATCACAATTTGATGAGCTAAACGCGATATGAGCGCCCCAACCCCAGAGTCGGTCACGACTGGACCTAATGGTTAGGGGTCCCTTTACCTTTACCTAGAAGCCATAAACTATGCTATCTTGTTGCTGTTATCTGCATAATCTGTTCCCCTTCATGAAGGATGAAAAAGTTTGAGCCAGAAAGGTGAAAGAGCAGAGGTGGGGAAAAGGGAGGGAGGGGCTGCAAGACTTCTGGTAGCCTGCTGGTGGAGCTTGTGACCTGCCCCCTGGATATCTACAGATATCCAGCCTAGAGGCAATTAGTTCAAGAACGAAATTGGGAGACATCAACACTGAGTACAACAAAGAAGCATAAGATTCACTCTTAAGGGAATGGTTACAGATAGAGACAGAAGATTGCATTTAACCTTTCTTTGATCGGTTGTTTCATAAAGTAATTTGCTGATTTTCTGTAATTTTTACATATGATATATAATTCTTAAAACTCCATGTTTTTGTCTTAGTAAACTTTAGCTCTTGTTTCCTGTTGTGGTCTCTTCTTGTTTTAGCACCTCCATACCTAGAAGCCAAGGGATGCAGGTGGCGCTGTCGGTTAAACCACAGAGCCTAGAGCTTGCTGATCAGAAGGTTGGCGGTTCGAATCCCCGCGACGGGGTGAGCTCCTGTTGCTCGGTCCCTGCTCCTGCCAACCTAGCAGTTTGAAAGCACGTCAAAGTGCAAGTAGATAAATAGGTACCACTACAGCGGGAAGGTAAACGGCATTTCCGTGTGCTGCTCTGGTTCGCCAGAAGCAGCTTTGTCATGCTGGCCACATGACCTGGAAGCTGTACGCCGGCTCCCTCGGCCAATAACGCGATATGAGCACCCCAACCCCAGAATCGGTCACGACTGGACCTAATGGTCAGGGGTCCCTTTACCTTTACCTAGAAGCCATAAACTATGCTATCTTTAGAGGCTTCAGATGGACACAAGGGTTATGGATTGATTGACAGAGCAGCCTTGTAGAAATAATCTCCCCTTTATCTCATGGAAGCAAGTTATTTAAAAAGAAAAAGGTGGTTAGAGAGAGGAGCACTTTTCCTTGTAACCAGATCTTCCTTCCCCAGGTAGCACAGAACCCAGGGTGGCTGGGAGGCAGTGATCAAAGCTTGAAAACCAGAATTTTAAAGCTGTGATGCTAAGAGGAAGGGATTGGGAAAGAGGCCAAAGAAATATTATCCTAGTTCATTTATCTGCCTACACTGCAAAAAGAAATCAACTACTTACAATTATGCCCAAAGATAATAATAGCTAAGTATGTCTTAGTTTTAATTGTAATCAGCGAAGCAGTTTTTCAATCTGTTTCTGGTGCCTCATGTTACTGAACTTGGGTAAAAATAGTGAAATGTACTTTATACAATTAAATTTTATTCAGAATATTTCTGCCTTTTTCATTCAGTTTACAGAATGGAAAGCTATATGGGAACAGATGTTGAGAATGCTTGGGCAGTCATAAGCATGCCATTTCCTTCAGTTAGATTGTTAGATATGCTTGCATCTGCATTCTTATAATTTATTTAGTGTGTGAAACATCTAGTTCCTTCTGCTCTGTTTATCTCTGGCTCAAACCTCACTGCTATCATTTTTTCACCTGCTATAGTAAACTTCTATATTGAGTGGCAGTTTTGAATGAATCACAATTATAGATGAGGAACCTGTGGACCTTCACATGTTGCTGGTCTACAAGTCCCTTCACCCCTGAGACCATGCTAGTTCATGCTGAAGGGAATTGGGAGTACAACAATATCCGGTAGGTAGATCATAGAATCATCAAATTGTATAGTTGGAAGGGACCCTGAGGATCATCTAGTCCACCCCCTGCAATGCAGGAATATGCATATGGGGATCGAACCTGCAACCTTGGCATCATCACAACCATGGCATTCCCAAACCTTGGATTACAGTGTTAAACTCTCAGAATCAAACCATGAATCTCCAACTCTCTGTCATGGACCCTTTGTATTATCTTGCTGTGTCTCTGCTTCAGGTGTGTCAGTAAAATGTGAGCAGAGGTGCCTGACATCATTTGCAAGCTAGAAATCAAGTCAAAATAGTTTTCTGTAGGCTTATTTCTATGAGACAGTCTGATCCTTATTTTGCTGTAAGTAATTACATTTAGTTGTGCTGTGTAAGTAGCTTGTTCATTGTTCACACACAAAAACGTTGCCTCTAATTGGCCCACAGGCTTCCAGTGGGTAAGATCAACTGCAAAGGTAATTTACCTGTTTGTCATCTGCAATGAAGAAGTATCAAGTAAAATCCCCTGGTATATGTCCTAGTGGATGTTTTTTTTAAAGGAAAAATATTAATTTTGGATGAAATCCCCTTTTCCTCTTCATTATTCAAATGTAATATATTGCTGAGGAAATCCTTGGCCATATCAGAGTTGTGCAAATGGAGGTACTATTCTTGAATTGGAGGCTGCCTTTCTGATTCCCAGGGGAATCTGAAAACCTTGACTAAATTATGTTATTGTTATCCAATGTGTTGATTCTGCAATATTTACTAAACATGGCACATTTGAAATTGCCAGCCAAAACAATGCCTCTCTGTTGAGTTTCTTTTTACAGCTGACTCAAAAATCCAAAGTCTTTGAGAAAAGAAAAGAATTGCTGCAGATAAATATTTGGTATCAGTAAGTAAGGAACACCAGCCTCTTCACAAAATATTTGAGTTATCACTGTGGTGAAAGAGGAGCAATATGTAATCCAGGTTTTCCATGTCCTGAGAGCATTGCTTTCTTTGCTATAAAGTCCTTGGCTGTATGGATCAGTTTTATGTAGCAGGAGTCAAAACATATAATGTAGCAGTAGCAGGCTTCTTTCATCTTGCATGAAGTGGTTACAGTGGTTACAGTGTCAAATAAGGATTTAGGAGACCATGTTGAAATCCCCACTCAGCCATGAAGCTCACTGGGTGACCTTGGGCAAGTCACATCTGTCAGCCTAACCTACCTCATAGGATTATTTTGAGGATAAAATGAAGACATTTATTTTGAGAATAAAATTAGAGCTCCCTGTAGGTAAGGTGGAATATGATCTTAATGATAATGAAACAAATAATAAAGCTATGTTTCGAGTGCTGTGTCTAGATGTATGTTCCACAAATAGTAAAGTAGAACTGTAGAATTATCTGGATTGCTATCCATGATCGTGTTTATTACATGTTGCTGAGCACCTAAGATTGAGAAATTCTGATCTTGTATGCCTGCCTAAAATACGTGGGTTGTACATTCATATTTGCAGACATAAGTGGTAAGAAAAGTAACAATTTTCTGTTCACACGTGGTGATGATGATGTTTTAGGTTGATTTCAGTCAGTCAGAATAGTGTACTGTCAGAATAGTCTACCATGACTTGGAAATAACTTTTCAGTTTCTATGAAACAACACATAAATGTTCCATTAAGGAGACCCCTTAAAAATGCCTGCTGAAGGGCAACAGGAAAATTAACATTCCCATAACAAGACCACCACTGCTGGTGGCTTCTGCCTGTGTGCATTTTAGGTAGGCACTGTTGGAAACTCTACAGTGTCTGAACCCACCCAGACACAGCCTAACATAGCTGGGTAGACAGACTCCTCATCCAATGGAATGGGATGTTTGAAGGCTCTTCAAATAGCCTACTTTACATGTAACACTAAACCCTGGTTTGTTTGATCATGCAAACCCAGCCATCACTTAACCACAAATTCTTTGTTCCCAACAGAGCACAATCAGGATAGTAAGCCATGGTTTGTTGTTGGCTTATTTACCTTGGCTTGTTCTAACTATGGCTTGTTGCTATATAGAAAAATAGGATGATTTATTAATGATTTATTTCTCTGCCATAAATGCTCACCAAACTACAGAGCCACACAAAAGGAAACTACTCCCAAGACTAAATAGCCCACTTGGGCTTTGCTTAAATAAGAACTATGCTTAGTTACTGATTTTCTGTGCCCCTCTCCTCTGCTGCAATCCCTCCCTCACAACAGCTACATTTCACAGCTGTTGCAGAGGAGAAGAAAGTTTAAAATGACTCCCTTCTAATATCTGAAGTGGAATGAATAGAAAAGCAGCACAGTTAAATGAACAGTATGCAGTGATGCTCCAATTTGCCTTATTACATTATAGGAACCATTTATATCTGAATGTAAAAAATAGAGAAGAAACAGCAGTTGTTGAAAATAAATAAATGAAAATGAGCATTCACATAAGTAAAACTGGCAAGCTTAAAAGTTCAAACTCTGTATGATGCAGAAATATAATTCTTGGAGGAAAACACCCTCAATAAGCTTTCACTCAATGAAGAAAAGACTTAGCAACTCATGGATAATTTGATTCCCAAGTTCTCCATTTTCTGGCATGACTAACAACCTGAAGTATGACTCAGCCTCAGAGACCCTTTTTAACACAGAACCTACTTTGTGCGTATTCTGTTAGAATAACTTTGCACATGCTCACAAAAAATAGTTCCAACAGTTCCTTTCTCAGCTTTTTTTTTTTTTTTGCTTTTTTTTACACTGTAAAGGCACCATGCATGGACAGCAATCCAAGGAAGGGGAAAACTTGGCTTCACCTAGCACTGGCTGCATGAAGAGACTCCACTACCCAATGCACTTTGGACTGATTGTGTACAGCATACAGAGGACTTGGAAGTCCTTCAGCTGTCCCATTCTCACTGGGCAACTGAACAATCAGGGGACTTGTCAGCAGCAACACCAAAGTGGGAAGCAAATAAGCAAGCAGGATGAACAATAAAGGGTCAGGCAAAAGGCGAAGTCTGAGCAGTCCATGGTCCATTTTGACATAGGCAGGCAATAAAATAACAAGCAAAGCACAGGGATGGTTCATTGTTAAAGTACTGTTTCCTTAAAGATCAGTACTGTGCTCGAAACTGGAGCTCTCTACCTTAACTCTAGCTGGGAACATGGTTATTTTAAGGTAAAAATTTGGAGAAAGGAGACAACATGGAGGAGCAGTTTTATTACTTCTTTAAGGAAAGGTTTAAGGGTTTTTTAATTGAAGGTCAAAAGCATCATAATCCTGAACATGATCAGAAAACTTACTAGCTTCCAGTCCCACCCCATCTTTCCCACCCCCATCACCAATACTCAGGTCCCCATTTCCCATTGCCACTGACTACCTGACTACCAACACCCGATTGACTTAAGTCAAAAACCACCGTCATCTTCACATACCCACATACAAAGTTCCATGTCCACCTTCTTGCACCAAATCACTAAAATGCCATCACATATTTTCCACCTTAGTCATATTTTACTTCCCAATCAGAGCAATGCCAGCAATTCAACAGGTATGAGAACTTTAAGGTGAAGAACTCAGGCTTCAGCTTGTCTTTCCCTCCTACTCGTTTTTCTTCATGTGTTAATATTTTTTTAGATTGTGAGCTTGAGGGCAGGGACTCATTTTTGTAAGCCACTCTGAGAGTCCAGGGTGGGGTGTAAAAGCCAGCCATACATACATACATACATACATACATACATACATAGGAAAGAGAATGGTATGCATGAACTCCAAATGTGCCGAAGTGCATCCTTGCTCAAATTCTTCTATGTCTCTTGGCACCACAAACTTCCTACTCCAGGCATTCCCAAACTTCGGCCCTCCGGATGTTTTGGACTACAATTCCCATCTTCCCCAACCACTGGTCCTGTTAGCTAGGGATCATGGGAGTTGTAGGCCAAAACATCTGGAGGGGTGCAGTTTGGGGATGCCTGTCCTACTCCATACAAAAATAGAGCTTCTCACAGTACGTAACTACAGGATTCAGGGATCATTTTGACAATGTGCACAGGTGGAACAGGCACAGTTGGTAGTTATCTGGATCTTCTTTTCCCCCCTTTTTGAAGATGAAGAGAACTGGAATGTCGAGACACTGCCAGTACTAAGGCACTTCCAAGGCCCTCATGATATCAGGGGGTTGTGTATCTCTATTCAAGAAATATTTGCAGATGATGCAGCCTTGACAGCACACTCCAAGGAATCTATACAGAAACTCATCAACCATTTTGTCTAAGCCTGCAGGGAGTTTGGCCTTACCTTCAGCCTGACGAAGACCAACATCTTGCATCGCAGGACATTGCCAGCACTCCATGTCAGCAGCACTGGTGACCACCTGGGTTCCACCATAACCAGTAATCTCTCCATCATTGTTGAGCTGGACAAGGCATCTACAGCAATGACTCATCTCTCCAAAAGGGTATGGAATAATGTGATGCTAATGTCCAATACCAAGATGAAAATCTACCAGACTTGTGTGTTGATCATGGAAGTGAGTTGTGGGCAATTTACCACTGTGAGGAGCGATACCTCAACACCTTCTACATGCGCTGCATCAGAAGGATTTGGGGCATCACATGACAGGACAGAATTCCAAACAAAGATGTGCTCTCCCAAACCCACATTGCCAGCATGTTCACACTCCTGTCTCAGTGACATCGATGCTGGCTTGGTCATGTCTACAGAATGGCAGATGGCAGGAACCCCAAGGATGTGCTTTATGAGGAGCTGGCTTTCGGCACCAGGCCAATTGCATTAGCAGTGACCAGAGGATAAATGTCCACTAGAAGGAGTGCAGAGAGAAGAAATGCTATGGTGCATTTGTAGCAGCACAACCAGACGCCTTCATCTGCCCAAGCTGTAACAAAGCATGTCTCTCCTGCATCAGTCTCTACAGCCAGAGCAGGCACTGCAACCATCCAACAGCTTGACCTCACCCCCAAAGGCACACTGCTCCACTGACTGCCTAAATAGATGAATGCCAACCTAGTAGAAACTGGGCAGCTGCAAAACAAACCAAATTTCTGTGAAACAAGCCATGGTTTGATCATTTGTGATTTATCATGATTTGTTTGTAGTTTGTTAAACAATCTATGGATAACATAAACCATGCCTTTGTGTTATGTGCCAGACTATACCACTGTTATGTACCTGCCATTTTCTAATTCATTGTAACTTTTATTAATGCTCCCTCTCAATATCAGTTCTAAAATTGTTATAAATGCAAGAAATCTGAAGTTTTGACTCTTCTGAGAGCATCACCATTATTTTGAATCCAGTGCATACATATTAAACAGTAGAATATTACAGGAGGCTGAATGACTTAGGTTTTTAGTTCCTCAGGAAATGTTTTGGAAATGTTTGTCTATTTATAGCTTATTCATTCTTAAATGCCACATAAAGTTGAGGGAAGGCCTTCAGAAATTATTCCAGTGAGAAAAGAGTTATTTAATGGTGTAAATGCAGTTTTTGAATAATGGGCTTTAACTTGAAAAGCACTTGGATAAAGGAAGCTATCTTGTTTATGAGTGCATCTTGACAAACAGTTGACTCTATGTGAGGACCTTATGAGTTTCAGTAGTACTTTATTTCTGTTAACTAAAGAGGCAATCTTCCATGGATTGAACACAAGGATTGCTTAGAACTGTATAATAAACAAATGGATCATTTGTTTATACTATTTCATTACAACCCAAGCATGTATTAGGGAATGACTATATTCAGTTTTTTGTCTACTAAGGATGGAGAACCTACAGACTGAACTAAAGACAGGATCTCTGCTTTCATTTAAAATAAGTTATTTGTTTGATTTGTCGCCACAAGGGGTTTTAGTTGTGGAGGTATACAGTAGTTTGTTGGATGTTCGTATTAGCTCGGCGCAGCCATGGTGCTTGCCATCTAGCCTCGCTGGAAGTCTCCAGCAGCAACCTCAATTTGAGGGACTGGGAGGTAGATTAACTTTGGTCAGGATTTTACTTTTCTAACCAGGTATCCTGTCTGACAATCAGCTAGTACCACACACTCACAATCTGAGACAGGATTGGGGTCTGCTGGGCAGCATGGTGGACAATCAACCCAACAGTCTCCCAGCTTGAGCTAGTAGAGGTAGTGTTGTGGACTCCAGTGCTGATTGTATTGGGAAATTGTCTCAAATTACTATTTCTCCACTGTCATTGTGTGTGTTCTGTGTTATTCAGCCGAGCTTTTCTGGGGCCTTCCTTGTAGTCCATTCTGTCTTGAAGGAAGCAGTAGTAAAGCTTTGTTGTTCAAAGTAAACAAATTTAGATTGGTTTGAGACAACTACTGCCCAGTTTCTAATCCATTTCTGATCAAGGTGTTGGTTGCTCCATTCCAAGTAGCACTGGATCCATTCCAACCCAGTTTCAGGTCTGGTTTTGGGATGGAAACAGCCTTGGTTGATGAGTGAGAGGAGTGCAACCTCTTTGTCCTCCTGCACTCATCAGTGGCTTTTTATACCACTGACCACAGTATCCTCATGGGCCATTTGTTTGAGTTGGGCATAGGAGTCATCAACTTGCATATAAGGATCTGCTCTACTCCTCTTTTCCATCTACTTGTCTCAGGCAGGCTATTGAACACAACAACTGATATCTGATGGAGGTTTTTGAGTGGATGAGGTTGACCCAGACAAAAAGAAGGTACTGGGGCGGGAAAACTTGCTGCTCTGAAATCAGGTTTGCAACAAGTCTTAGATAGGGCTGCAGTTCCCCTGAGGACCAAGTTTGTAGTCTGGGAGCTCTGGAGTCTGCATTAACTGAGGAAGTTCAGAAGGTGGTGTGGCCAGGAGTGCTGTTTACCTGCTTAGTTTGTAGCAGCAACTGGTACCCTATCCAGAACAAATGGACCTTGCATCAGTTATTCATGCACTAATTATTAAACACATATAAATTGCCTATTAAAACTGTTATATTATGCTATATTAAAAAGGTAATACACCTCATGCCAATAACTTTGCAATCTAATAGCTGCAATACAAAGGGTAAAAGTAATCAAGAAGGAACAGGGAAACAAGCGTTGGATCAGCTGCTTCCTTTATTGACCACTGGACTTGCCATTATTTGGTGGCAGAGGCCAAAGAGTGCTTCCTTTCAGTTCTGCAGTCTTGGGTAACTAGCAGCTACCTAATCACATCTAGGTTGGACTGCTCAAATGCTTTCTCTGTGGGGATGCCTTTGAAAATAGTTTGGAAACTTCAGCTGGTGCAAACTGAGGCCATTCAGGTATTGGTGAGGGTCAGGCAGCTGGAGCATGTGACATTTCTGCTGCACCAGTTGCCCGTGGTTGCCAGTGTGATAATTGAAAGTAGTGGTTTAAACATTTTATACCCTAAGTGGTTTGGAGCCTTAAAGACCACCTTCACCCATATCATGCTGCCCATATTTTTGAGATCTGCATCTGAGGCCCAGCTTGTGTGCCGTCTGTGAGAGCATTAAGGCTGCTGGGCACATGGGAGAAGGCATGTGCCAGTTATGTGAACATCTGTTCATTGTTCAAATATTTTGCATGTAAACTTTGCAAATATCAAGCATACTGAATATTCAATGTCTCACTTTCTTTTCTTGTGTAGGTTTTTTATATTCGGTATATATAAAAAAGATGCCTTTATCAGTAGTAGCATGTCTTGTATAACTTGCTGTGCTAGTTTGTGTTTAACTTAGCTGCCATATCCTGATGTTTAAATTCAGTTTTTTGTCTACTAAGGGTGGAGAACCTACAGACTGAACTAAAGACAGGATCTCTGCTTTCATTTAAAATAAGTTACTTGTTTTAATTTCTAAAGGAATTAATGTGTGAGACAAATGTGGGTTGGTGATTTAGATGGCAACTAAATTAGAAGCAAAGTAAGACAAACATTACAGTAATTAAGGCTGATACTGTAATATTCTTATTCAATTGGAAGACGGCTATTATTTTAAAGAATTTCATTCAACATCTTATGAAAAAGAAACACCAGCATTTGGCTTGAATCCTACTAGGCTTCTGTGAATGGAAGAGATCTTTCCATTCATGGAAACGACCAACATAGAATGGGCAACATTTATAGAGTACAGACAGTGACCATTTTAGGCGTGTCCGATATGTGCGCAACTGCACACACACACACATCACGCTGAACCTGGAAGTGACCCAAAAACATCACAAAAAGGGGCAGGGGCGGAATGGGGTGTTTTCAGGCTTTTTCAGTGTGTGTTCTGATTACACACAATTTCACAGAAATGCCATGACTCAGAACACAAGCCCAGCACAAACGGAGAGTTGCCTGGTTGGGGGTTAATGCCAAAATGCCAAAAGAGGGCAGGGACACTCTTCCTCTCAATCTTCTTTTGACTTCACCATCTGAATAGCAGCTGCTGGGAACTCATGCCCAACTTGCAGGCTTCCCACAAGTATCTGGTCAGCCATTGTGAGGACAGGATGCTGGACTAGATGAGCCATTGGTCACATCCAACAAGCTTGTATTACAATCTTATTAGTCAAGGACAGTGGAGAGTGGAGGGCACAGAAACTGGGTGACTGCAACAGACTAAGTCTAACATAGATTTGCTTGTTCATAAGATTCCATAGCATACCCCTCAATTGCCCCAGAAAAACCAGGGCATCCCATTTTCCTCCATGAGAGCATGGTAGCTGTTTTGGGCACTGTGTTCTCGCATGATTTCAGGACATGATCTCACCCCTGAAAAAGTGATCTCATGAAAAAAGTGCTTTTTCTGGGGCAGCAGGCTCACGCAGGTCACATGACTCATATGGGAGTGCAGTCCTGGAAGATAGCATCCTGGTTTCCCCCCACATTGTGTTGGAGGGTATGCAATAGGGTGAGGACCCCTGCTCTAGATCGAGGGGGTGGAGAGAGAGAGAGAGAGCAATGAGCAAAAATGCAAAGCACTGATGACAGAGTAAGGAAAAGGCATAACCAGCACACCATTACGCCTCTATTAATACTTTCCTCCATTTGGTTTGAGTCTCATTTTCCCCACCCACCACAGTATGTATCTTAATTAAAAACAAAACAAAACCTGGAGGCCTCAGGATTTCCCCTTCCATTGACTATTGTTTTTAGTGTTGATATTAAGTTTGTATTTTTTTCACTTAGTTTGTGTTTGAGACTTTGTTTTTTGAATGTATTGTCTCTCTGGTTAATTTGTCAATGTTGTTTAATTTACATAAGCTAAAGATAAAACATTTTAAGAGCAGTGCAGTAGCTGAAATAAGGAAACAAATGGATGTCATCCTTATTAAAATTTTACAGTTGACTAAACTGTAGAACAATTCTGAGCTAGTGACTGTAATGAATATCTACGGTAGCACTGATAGTGCTTTTGTTTGCTTCTTTATACAACAGATATGTGTGTACACAGAAATATGTAGGCTTTGCTGTTTTCTCCCAACAAATTTAGAAGGATGTACTTATTTCTAAATCAATATAATAGAACAGGTTTTGTTTGAATTAAATACTTTCTTATGAATAAAGCATTTTGTTAGGGAGCTATACCAGTCACCTTAACAACAAAGGACATGTTGATGAATTATGTATGTAAGCTGAATTTTTGGCTTGCTGATAATTGACAGGTATCATCCCTCTTTCAACAAATTTCTTCTAATTATGGATCACATATCAAACATAATATACAATGTCCTTCCCAAAACACGCACAATTCCCACAATTGATTTCATGTTCTATTTAAAACTTAAGATGTTCCATGCTCTCAATCCTAAATTACTTTACCAGTTCAAATTAGTAAATCTGTTCTAGTAGACATTTAAATCTGTTATTCATTAATGTATTTTGTACTTTTCTGCTCACAGTATAGGAAATGAATGGTGTTTGTATCATCTCAACTGACTTTTAATTATTTAGAAGACCTTTATTGTAAGGCTGTCAACTATCTAGATCAAAGCTTCTAGATTTAAACCAATTAGCTAAATTATTTCAATTTGTATATATTAAGCTATTTTGTTATAGGAAAATGTGTCTATAAGAGTTCTGAACATAAGGCCAATTTATGCAAAATTTAAGGTGATTTACAGTTAAGTAAGTTAAAGCTACCACTTTCATGCTAGAATGGAATGCTATGTTTAATATTTCTTTTCTTTTAAGTCT
Source organism: Zootoca vivipara (assembly GCF_963506605.1). NCBI lineage: Eukaryota > Metazoa > Chordata > Lepidosauria > Squamata > Lacertidae > Zootoca > Zootoca vivipara. Next base: position 39,686,587 of record NC_083286.1, read on the forward strand.
AAGAATATGGAATATTACCTGTTGTGCAAACACACTAAAATCTATAGATAAAACAGCTAAACTAAAGGTATACCAGTATTGTGAAATATCCAGATATAGCAAGAATTGATTGTAACTGAATTGATTCTTTCTTCTTCAGTTACAAAGAATCTCTGTAATTTTATCTAGATAGGCAGCACACAGACTTTCTCTCTCTAATCAAATTGGAGTGGTGAATCAGTACTGTGAACTGGTAAAGGACTAGATGAGGGTCAGCAAACTGACACTCAAGCCATACACTGCTGATCAGTGGTACATCTGCCATGGTGGTGGTGATCAGCCTGTTACAGATGGGGTTGCATGACTACTATTAATCACGTTTGCAGGATAGAATAACTATTTGCTCTGATATTATCTTTGGAGGCCTAGTTATTTCTGTAGCTTGAATTACCTTTCACCAGCGGAGGCTGGTTCTCCCGTTGACATCTGGACATAGACTTCCATGCAAGTTTTCCATGCTCTGGTAACATCCAGCTCAGACTGTATTATACATGGGACTGCCTCTGAAGATTTTTTTTAAAAAAAATACAGAAAGGACAAACAGCTGAAGGTGGATTACTGATTGGATGAAAGGAACCTATGCGGATCTTAAAATCTGCATTGGTTTGTGGTCTATTTCTGGACACAATTCAGAGTGATGTTAACTTTTAAAACCATAAATAGTTTGGGACTCAGATCAGGTCCTCTCCCGCATGAACTTGCTGGTGTATTAAGATATTCCTCAGAGACTTGCTTCAGTCTTTCTACCTTCAGAAATGAGGCAGGTAATGACTAGAGAAAGAGTCTTCAGGGGGTATACCTGGTGTCAAGTCTGACCTCCATGCTTAAAGTGATCTTAAATAGCACTATGGAAGAAGGCTTTGTCATTGGGAGATATATTCAGTTTGGGTCAGGGTAAAGGACACTTGTCCCAACTGAGTGCAACCTTGCAGAGACCCGTCTTGGTTCCGTAAGAAACTGCCACAGACTGAAATTCAAAGTACCCCTACAACTGCAGGATAGCAACTGAAGAATTGCAGATGTTGAGGGATTGACAGAATACAAGAAAGGCTGCCCTGTTATTTTATTTATTCGTTCATTTATACCTCATCTTTTAATATACAGTATATATTTTTCCAGCTTGCAGAAAGACAAACCAGACAGTAGTAAAAGCAGTTAAAAGGTACTGTATGTTTGACAATACCAGTATATCTGTAAATCTGAGTCAGCCAGTACAGAGATCGTAAAACAATTCTTATAAAAAGGCTTGTGAAACAAAAAGCACTTAACCACATGTCTGAGGACAGTAAGAGAGAAAATTCTACCATTTCTAGTACCCACCAATCAGATCTTATCTAATGACAGTCCAGAGAGCAGCATCTTGAAACCCAGTCTGTGGGCTTGGATAGGTACCGGTACATATTGGCATGTGGGGTCTTCACATAATCCAGTCCTTGGCAATTTGTTGTTGTTGGTGGTGTAAAACAAACTGACTTGCTGTAACCAGCATTGTGGCAACGGCTTTTTGGGTCAATTGTACCTTCCATAATGTTTTTAAAGATAGATCAACACACAGAGCATTGCAGTAGCTCTTTGTTATTGTAGTCTGTTCAGTTCTCTTATGCACTCCCATCAGTTGAGATAATGACTCAGGTGCTATAGGAGATCAAGTGGGACGTGACTCATTGTGCCTTCAGTGATTTCAGATACATAAACAGCCTTCACATCTAAGGCGTAGAGTCCTTGTTCCAGACCTGGTTTGCTATGGAAAGGGGATGGGAATTTATTGTGATGTGCTGTGCCTTCATTTCATAGTGTGGAGGACTCTGCCATATTAAACATTCTAAGAAGGTTTGTAGTAGTGTTCTGCATACTAGATTGGATTGTGCATCCTGATTGTATAATAATAAATGGAGCAGGTTTCAGAGTTAGCCTATGAAAGATTTGGCTTCCCAAACGTTATTTGAGGACTTTGATTATTTTCTTGCTATAAGTAAATCTGTTGGTTCTTTCATTACAAGTTAATTTCATCAGCAAGTACTGCAGCATTTCATGTACCTTTTGAGGGAAGATCTACTATTGGAAACATTCCTTAAGTCTATTTAGTAAGTCCCCGTGAAGTATCTTAAGTTTTGACAAGATAGATGTTCAAAACTTTTGTGCCCATGGCTACATGTCCTCTGGACCTTGTGTTACAATTTTAATTTTGGTTGCTGTTACTTTAGCTCACAGATTGCAAATTTTATGACTTGAGGTACAATCCTCCATTTATAATGATTTTTTTAAAAAAGAAACAAAGAAAAGAAAAAGGTTGTCCTTTGTTTAGAATTTTTGCTTAGAGTTGTTTCATGTTTTCAGGTTACACAGGATGCTGTGTTTATCTGTGTTTTTCTTGCCTTTTCCGCAACGCTCAGGATACGCGAGACCATTCATTACTGGCCCAACAGCTTTATCTTTTTATCTACAAAGGACACAAGACTTCAAGCTGGAGTCTCATATTTTTATTTGTTTTGAAAAAGGGAAAAGGAATATGTTAGGGGCTTGAACACAACCTCAGGGTGGGTTGTGTCACAACTGTTAGAACTTGTTATGGTTGGGCTCAGATGCAGTGTCTGTTAGAAGATAATGTGCCTTCAAAAGGGGCCCAAGCTACATTTGCAGCTGTCTAGAAGATGGTAGCTGTGGAGACCATCCGCAAAGCAGTACTGTATTTTTTTTTCTTCAAATTTTTTTTATTCATTTTATAATAACACAGCATAAACAAATAAAAACATAACACAACACAATAAACACTAACAAATAAACACTACAACAAAAACAATACAAGAAATTCAAATCTCTTTTCATAACATTGTAGGGTGACTTCCTCAGGTCCCCCATTTCTGGGCTACACTGTATATCATCTTTAGCAATTTCTAAATCATAATTAACATATTGTATATTTTATCTATACAACTTTTCTTACATTATCTAATTGAATCATTTCTATATTTTTTTTACTTACTAACCACTACTTCTACACCTACAGCCTATAAGAACTTCCAAACGTAATCCAAAATATCAAACATTGCAATATTTTTTTAAAATATATTTTATATTTCTTCCAATCTTCTTCCACCGACTTTTCTCCCTGGTCACGCAGTCTCCCGGTCAGCTCAGCCATTTCCATAAAGTCCATCATCTTCATTTCCACAGTTGGTAACTCTTGTGTCTTCCATTGCTTGGCTATCAACGTTCTTGCTGCTGTTGTGGCATACAGAAAGAAAGTAACATCCTTTTGGGGAATTTCTTCCCCTACTATATCAAGTAAAAAGGCTTCTGGTTTTTTAATAAATGTGTTTTTCAACACTTTTTTCAATTCATTAGAAATCTTTCCCCAGAATCTTTTACTTTAGGGCACGTCCACCACATATGGTAAAAGGTTCCTCCCACATCTTTACATTTCCAGCATTTATTATCATGCGAATGGTATATTTTTGCGAACTTAACCAGACGCAAAGCAGTAACCTGGCCCTTGCCTTCAACTTTAATCAGTTGACGTTAATGCAAGAAAAGAGGCAAATGCTGAGAGGGTAGTATTTGAGACCTTAAAAAAAAGAAGACCATAGGATGATTAGATAGTGTGGGTGGGTGATGCTTTATCAGACCACTGATTCTGTTAGCTAGGGATGATGGGAATTGTAGTCCCAAACATCTGGAGGGCCAGAGTTTGCCTATGCCTGAGCTAGGATAACATACCCATGTTGTAAAGTCACACCACTGTCATCTCTCTCACCGCCCAATGGTACTTAGTTTCTAATTTTAGAAGCCAATGTGAATTGTGATGGTCAAATGAGCATTTGCTCAGACAGAAACTGAAACACTTGGGTGCTTAGAGATTGTTATGGTTACTCCTGCTGTCTCAATGTTCTTTATACTGTATCCTCATACTAATTTTCAAGCACGAAAATTAAATAGTTTGCTTAGTCCTTAAAACTGATGATAATAACTTTTGGGCTACATGTTCCAAGAGCTTGAAAATGAGGGTTAAAGGGAAACAATTAGGTTTCAGCTTTCCCTTTGTAAAAATCTTGCATTATCTGTAGTAGTGCATCACTTATGACCCTAGTGTGTTTGAACCCACTTATTTTTCCATCTTCTGCCAATCTACCTGTGCCCTGAAGCAGGAGTGATATATCCCAAAAGGCTGTCAGCTTTGGTGGGAGAAGCACTCAGCCCTCTTAAGGTGTACCAAGGCCTCCACATTAAAGTGATAGAAAACAAACAACCTGAGGAGCACTGGAAGCCCAAATAAGATCTGGCAGTAGAGGGTCCCAGGGATTTGGATGTGGAGAGAGCTGGCACTAGAAATGGAAGCTGATTATTACAGTTTCTGTCAAATTTCAATAAACTGTCGGCATCTACATCTAGCAATCCTCTCTTCCTCCAATATAGAAGGAAACAATTTTAAAACAGAAATATTTATATAAAATTATTTACTCTGTTGCTCTGCCTTGAGGATTATAATATCTACAGTTCTAACATTATCCTTCTCAGGCATTAGTAGGATTATTCTTCTTACTTGGGCTTTGCAAACCAACAGATTTGTAAAACAATAAAATAACAAAGCAGGGCAGTTTGATTTGATTTAAAACACTTGTATATTGCTTTATACGAAAAAAAAGGTCTCAAAGGGATTTACAATACCTTCATTGTAAACATTATAAAACATATTAAACAGTGCAAAATATCGGTGCAACAAGAAATATAAAACCACACACTGAAGCATGGATTGTAACAACAATATAAACTGACCACATACTAAGGAGAACAAAGAGGTTTTTACCTGGTACTTAAAGGTAGCACCAAGCATGCCTCCCTGGAGAGAAAGTTCCAAAGGTTGGGGTACTATTTCAGAGAAGGCCCGTTCTCTGGGCCACCCTCTGGGCTTCTTTTGGAGATGCAACAAAGAGAAGGATCTCAGGTGATCAATCAGTGTCCTGGCAGGCTGATGTGGGACAATACTTATTTGAAACTAGCTGACAGTACAGGTGCTCCAGAATCATTATATATTAACTATTTGCTGGTTTCACTGACAGTCTGGCTGTCACATTATGCACTAATTGAAGTTTTTCAACTGTACAGTGGTACCTCGGTTTAAGAACAGCCCTGATTACGAACAATTCAGTTTACGAACTCCGCAAAACCAGATGTAGTGTCCCAGTTTACCTCGGTCTTTACCTCGGTCTAAGAACGCAGTCTGAATGGTGGAAGGGCACCGGTGGCGGGAGGCCTCATTAGGGAAAGCACACTTCGGTTTAAGAACGGACTTCTGGAATGGATTAAGTTCGTAAACCTAAGGTACCACTGTATTCTAAAGCCATGTACAATGCATTGCAATAATCCAGGCATCCCCAAACTTCGGCCCTCCAGATGTTTTGGACTACAATTCCCATCTTCCCTGACCACTGGTCCTGTTAGCTAGGGATCATGGGAGTTGTAGGCCAAAACATCTGGAGGGCCGCAGTTTGGGGATGCCTGCAATAATCCATCTTAGACACTATCTAGAGTTTGAAAGTTATATCCACAAAATTCAATTAGGAACAGAATGTTTGGTGTACTACAGATGATTTCTGTAACATGGGTCAGTCTCTGTAGGTCACTGTAAATCATTTGGAGATCTTTGGGTAACAAGTGACTAAAAAAAAATCTAATAAACAATAATTACGATTATTTCAGGGGCACATCATGCTGGGAATCTAAGGTGAGATATACCCACAAGATGGAAGTTGACCCCCAATTCCATTCACAACATAGAGGCAGCTTAAGGTCCAAATAGTTTACAGTTGCAGAATAGAAAGGCTTCAGTAACACACTTCTGGATGTTGATATATGTACAGCTTGTAGGCTTTTGATTTTGTCAGATATTTACATACAAGTACAAAGTATTTCTGTTGCTTCAGAAGTTCAAAACATAACACAGACTCCAACTGCCTTCTCAAAACTCTACCTGACACTCACTGGCTAACTCCTGAGCTGACATGCCCTATTCATTTATCTCATATATATGGGGTAATATGTGCTCATGAAGGAAATAGATCCCTTCCTTCAACAAGTTAGGGAGATCCTATGTGTGTCCTCTGTGAATGCTGGCCTATTAGAACATTAGGATTGTAGATAAAAATGGGCAGTGCAATACTCTTCAGCTCAATACTCTTCAGCATCAAGTTATTGTGCTCTTCAAGCCAGGCTTTCATAGATGTGTGTGTAAACGTTTCTCTTGCCTTAACTCCCTCAATAAGAGCAATTTGTTCATTTTCTCAACTGGATTTGATTTAAGGGGAGGAGAAGATGAAGATCTGTCCAGCACTGCTGCCTTAGCCTTGAGGCAGAGCAGGTGTACCAGTTTGCCAGGCTTGGCCAAGATGCTGAGATGCCACCCATGCTGCAGGCCTTGTACTAGAGTGATTCATCTGGGTGGGGATGACAAGTGAGAGCTCTTGTATATAGTGGGATGAAAGAATAATCAGTGCATATGCAAGTGTGCTTGAAAGAGAGAAAAGTTATGAACTCTAGAGAAGAGATTTTATGTACCAAAGAGAAGTAGAATTATGGAAGGCTTAGGATATTCTGCTCCCTCAAATGGCTGCACAGCGGAATCTTTTTTAAAATGTCATAAACAGTGTTGGAGTGCAACTCTTGGATTGTCTGCTGCTTTTAGGCCCACAAAATAGTGTTATTATCTGGTGCCAAGGACAAATATTGTAAAGAGAATAAGTGTTAATTAGCATATTGCATATTGAGAAAAGGTAAACAGGGAAAGGAAACCAATGATTGCAATTATTGACAGAGCAATTAGTACTAGTAATCTTTCTTCCCTCTGCCAGAGAAAGCATATTTTATTTTGTGGGTTTTTTGAGGAGGAAATATTCTCAATTTTAAAATAAATCTATTTGAAATTGGCATGCAGCAATAAGAACAAGTCCTTAGTAGTTAACATATTTATGGAAATAAAGCTTTCATTATCTTTTTGTACTTTTTCCAAACCTCATAAACAGAGGTGTTATGAAAAACCAGGAGATTTTCTGTATATAAAGAAGCCCAAGTAGATGTTTTAAAATGGTTTCCTTTAAAGCATGGCTGTATTTTTGGCAAATTCCCAGCATTTTACTTTCAGCCAGGAGAGTCTATGCATAGCTCTTAGCAGTACTTCTACGCACATCATTATATGGATGGGCCTTCAAAGGAGGGTTTGAAAATACCTTGGCCTATAGTTGCCCTTAGAGAATAAGAACATTGTTTCTTTTGTTGATTTTGGCATCTAAGATTATATAAAAGAGGGTTTAATTGTGGCAAACTAGACTGGCTTGAATAATACAGTTGCTAAGTTTGCTTTGTTCTTCATACCAAATTTAGAATTATTTTGGGGTTTAATTTAAAAATCCAAAGAACCACAACATAAATTAATGAGAAATCATGCATGTCTTTAAAAAGTACGAGCAGTGCCGCCTTTTCCCAATTTCTAAAAATTAGATATGAAAACTTCAGCACTTCATACCGTAACCTTGCTTCTCTATGGGGAGAAAATCCTGACAGACTGTGTTATCTCATGGTAATGGGCCCATTCTTCATTTGAGAGCCTCTGAGCTCGAGATGCTCTAGTCAGATCAGTCAAAGCATTGCCAGCTTTTGTCCTTCATTTTAAATGGCAGTTAGGCTTTTGCTTGAAATGATTTACTGTATTCAGTATAAGTTTCTGCTTATACTTAAAATAAAACAAAACATATTGTTAAATGTGGCGAGAGGTTGCTATGAAACATAAACTCTGGACAGACTTGCAATGTCATTTGTATATAATACCCTTAGGTTTTGAGTGCCTTCAGAGAGAGAGAGAGAGAGAGAGAGATTTTATAATGAGGAGGAGGTTGGTTAATGGGCAACAAAACCCAATCATTGTGTTATTCCTTTTTCTTCACATTACCTGCATGAATCCCTGTGCCAATTCTCTGCCTTCACTTAATGTTCAGTTACTGTTGGAAGGAAAGACTGTGCCAAGCTTTGGGGTGGCTGAGCATATACCGTAAGTTCATAGCCTACAACAAACTGGCCTACCGATGACTGGGCCCCAGATAATTTCTGTGCCACCAGGACTGCACCTTTTGCCTAATAAGCAATTATTCTTTTGCCATGGCATGCACCATTTTATGACTACTTAAACTACATTTTATGACTACTTAAACTAAACTTCATTTGACATTTTGTTGCCCATCACCCAGTTTTGTGCGGTCTTTCTGGAGCACTTCACAGTAAGAGATCAATAACCAAGATGTCTTTCACTGAAAGATGTCTTTCAAGATGGTTTCACTGTATCTGAAGAAGTGTGCATGCACACGAAAGCTCATACCAAAATAAAAACTTAGTTGGTCTTTAAGGTGCTACTGAAGGAATTTTTTTATTTTACTTCGACCCAGACCAACACGGCTACCTACCTGTAACAAGATGTCTATCATTAGTTTAACAACAACAAAAATAGAAGCATGTAGGAGATCAGTATGGCTCTGCTGTCCTAGGGGTGGGGTCCAACTCCTTCCTTATGCTTTTCTCCTGATTTAACCCAGTACAGTGTAGGAAACACAGAAAATTCAGCATGGACAAATAAAAAGCTTATTATGTGATTAGAATGATACCTGTAACATTTGACATAGGCAAAAATGAGGAAGTCTGTTTCTTTTAAATGGTATTTATATTCAACAGACACTGATGAAACAAAATGTATGAGGAATTTGGGGAGCCCTCTGTACTCTTTTGCAGTTGCCATTATGAAAATGGAGGGTCAAGTATAGTGGTGTCCTGGAACATGATTTTCATTTCCCCTGCAGATTCCAGGCTTTGAAGGCCACTCCCTCTGGTGGCCTATGTGAATCATCAGTCACCAGAGAACAAAGCAAACTGATTGTCAAGCATTTTCCTGATTCTCAAAGCTTAATCAGTCCAGTGAAAGAAAATATGAGAATATTTAGTCTGAATACTGCAAGAAATTAACTGGTGTTTCCTTTGTTCATTCATCTCTGGATGCGGAAGATCCTTTAAGCTGTAGTCCTAAACGTACCTCCTTGGAGAGGCAGGGGGTGGGGAAGTCACTGATAACCAGCAGAACCTATTCTGGAGTAGGCATGCTTAGAATTAGATTGGGGTGTTTTGCTGGAGTGGGAATGACGGATGCCAATCAGTTGCTTCAAAATAGGGATTTTTGTGTGTTTTTGATTAGCTTCTTAATTCAAACATGCACTCTCTAGTTGCAATCATACCCTGCTGAGTAGACAGATACATTCTTGCTGCTCATCTCTTTCTTCTGTGCCTGGCTATACTATTTCTAAGACTTTCTGTTATTAATGGCATTTTGCCACTATCGGAAGTGAGTGTCAAAATACTTCGATCATCCTTGAAGGCTGCTTCACAGTGATGAGAAAATTGGTCTGATTAATGTAAATGATACACTATTCAATGCACAGTGCATCAGTGATTGCTTTGGTTGCACTTTAATTCACCTGTACTTGTACATTATACTTCTCTGGAAGCAATTGCCTCTCTCTTTGGTAGGAGAGGAATTTTATTATTTGAAAGAATGTGGAACTTTCCAGAAACTTGTTCTGAACCATGTTTTAGTTCTCATTAAGTACAGCTGCCTGTGAAGTGCTTCAATAATCTCTTCTTAAAAGGCACTGATGACAATGACTCTGCCCACATCCAAAAACAAGACTCTGTGATTAATTATTAAACAGTTCAGCTCTTATCCAAACTGTTTCTGTCATTATAACTATTTTAAGAAAAATATTGGATGAATTCTGACAACGCTAGCCACAAACTTTGAAACTTATTCCAGCAGAGGGAGTAATGGGAAGTAGGAAATGGTTTTCTTTCCACGTGGTTATTGTAAGAGGTACTATGTAACTTTAAGAACTGGGGCCTGATTTTCTTTGTGTTCCAATTCCTTTATATTTTCCCTGTTTTTCTTGCATATTTTAAATTGTAAAACTTGTAGGCAGTGGTTGTTTTGATTGTTGCTCTAGGTGTCCTTATATAAGCTGCTCTAGGAGTCCTATTTTGGCTAAAGAGCCAGGTAAAAATGCTTTAAATAAAAATAAAAATGTAAATGAATGCAACCTGCAGGGATTTCTAAGCATTACACATACTGTAATGTATGGCTTCAACACCAGCCATGCATTTAACACCCCCCTTCCAAATCTGTTTACAATGTAGCCTGACAAAGATTTCAGGAGCACACAAATGCTTTTGGTAATATTTTGGCAGTAATAGTATTGATTTTTAGATATTTCTAAAGGAGCCAACATGCTCCTTTTACTTTTTAAACAATTTGATCGACTTTTCATATGTCATCACAAAGTACATTGCAGAATATAGGCATAATATTGGATGTTATTAATAGAGAACATTGGTTGTTTTGCCTGGCCTGGAACATCAAAACAGTTGCAAATAATTTTAGGACTGATAAATAGATACAAATATCAGGGGATTTTTCAGTAGCCAAACGGTGCTGGTTGTACTTTATCAGGGGAAAAGATATAACTTAAGACCAAGCAAAAGTAACTTTGTGTGGCTCGAACAAGCCATTCCTGAAATATAAAATTGTTGAATGATTCATGATTACACATACCTGTATATACGGATGATATACTTAGTAACTAATACAGAGATGGAGAATAAGAGTCAAAGAGTTGACTAATCTGGGGTTATGAAGCAGAGCAATGAAAGAACCAGGAAGATTCTTTGAATGAATGAAGACTGACTGACTGACTGAAGAAATTAATATGCGAAGCAATAGGGAAACCAATTTTATGAGAGTGAGAAATGGTTGAGATTGCAATAATAAGCAAGACAGAAATAGGAGAGGTAACACATAGTCAGCCTGTCAAAATAGGTCACACTGTCTGGGGTTGTCAGTAATCCAGCCCTGTATTTTACCCCCACCCCCACCCTGATCCCATTAATCAATCCTTGGGTTCCTACCGAACCCACCATGTTTAAGAATATAAAAATTTTCCCTGTTGCAATGGACATAGGCTCATGCCTATCAACACAATAATCCTGAACAAGATAATAAATGGTAAAGTATCTCAAGAGGCAAGGAATGGGAGCTTCTTTAAAGTGGGCAAAGCCTTTGTTCAGAGCCTTTGTGTGAGACATGACTGATGCAGTTAAAAAATATGGTTAAATACTGAATTAAAAAACAAGAGAGTCAGATACTAACTTGTGTCTCCATAAACTAAAATTTCACCATGAGCACTCCCAAATGCATAAAAGGAAAACAGCGAACACTTTTTCAGATTAAGGAGAGGCTATAGGGCTATAATACTGAGCAAAGGATATGGGGGAGCAAAGTTACTTCAAACATTTTGGCTAGCCGAACCATATATTGGAAGGCACACCCAGCCTTCTCAGGAAATGCTTAGAAATATAGTCTTTTAAGAAAACCCAACTGGAGTACACCAAAAAAGCAGGCCAGGAAAGTAACAATGAAAGATATAACACCACACGGGTGTATAGGCTAGATAGGAGTAGGGCACTGACCACATGCATGTGTTTACGGTACAGCTGACGATCGTCTTCCAAAGCAACTACTCTATTCCGAACTTTAAAATGGAAAGCGTAATGCTGGTGGTCAACAAAAGAGGTTTAAAGACTGTCTCAAGGCAAATCTTTAAAAATGTAGTATAAACACTGACAACTGGGAAACACTGGCCTGCGACCGCTCCAGTTGAAGAACAGCCTTTACCAAAGGTGTCATGGGCTTTGAAGACACTCGATCTCAGGACGCAAGGGAGAAACGTGCAAGAGGAAGGCATGATTGACAAATCCACACCGTGATCAACTCCCGCATGGAAACCAATGTCCCCACTGTGGAAGGATGTGTGGATCCAGAATTGGCCTCCACAGTCACTTACAGACCCATTGTTAAAACTGTGTTTATGGAAGACAAACTTACTCGGCTACGAGTGATCGCCAAAGAAGAAGAGGAAGAAGAAATAAGTGCAACAATTTACAAGCATCTAGACGAGCAAATATAGATTTGTTTTGTGATTCATAATACCATATAATAGTTCAAGACAAAAATGGTGGATACATTGAAAGGGGAGTGAGTTTGGCCCAGTTAGGATACTAAAACACTGAAAACCAATGGATGGCTGTGAATTTAGCAAAATTGTCTCTTTTCTGGTGTGTCTGGATTGCTTCTTATTGATGCATCATGGTCTTGTGCAGGTCATGAAACTAAACAAATGCTGTGGGAACTTTCTGTGTTGAGTAATTGATTTCTCAATGTTAGGACTCATTCTACATATCCAATTATGTGTAGAAAACTGCAACTTGATTCCTTGACTGGTTACTTAGGGTTATACCTTAAGGCTGTCATTAGTAGAGTTCTGTGCTGCACCTGTCAGACTTGTTTGCAAATGCTATATGAAAACAAGCTGCAGCAGATTTTAGAATGCATTCCCCCAGCAATAGCAAACTGTAATGTCATCAAAACACATTCAAATAAAAAGGGTTTCGAAAGAAAATTACAGTTGCCTTAAATCTGGCTTTCGTAAGACTGTGGCTTCCAGGTCCCACTGAGAACATGCAAGAACCCCGTGAAATCTAGTGAGAGCCCCACAAAGCTTCCGTGAGATTTCATGGGACTCTTGCAAGATTTTGTTGGAGCCTGGAAGCCCCCACAACTGCTTCTCCAGGGGGCATGCATGTGTGCGTGCCCACAAAGGCATCCCTTGAATTCTGCCACCTGAGGTGGTTGACTCAGTCTGCCTCATGGACAGGCCAGCAGTGAGAAGCTAAGTTGTTGAAGGGGTGCATAGGTGTGTATGGCAGTGCCATGATCAACTGTGTTTGGGGCAGAGAAGGTTGGACAGACTAGGAAAGGGGGAAGCATCATAAACAGCTTCAGCATCAGAGCTCCTTGCAGACATGTTGGGAAACTTCCAAGTTTGAGGGTGCTGTTTTTGAACACCCATATCAGTTAATAATACAATTTCAGGGTTTGATCCTGGATGAGAATGAATGTCTGATTTAATGCATGCTCAGCCATGGGTCCATCGTTGCGGATTTAAGCCGAGAGAACAGGACTATCTAACTTGATCTTGGAGCTATGGTGGGAATGCTTCTAAGGGAAGTCAAACTTAGATCTATCAAACCTTCCTTACATGGATGAAGTTCTTGAGCATGTTGTCTCGTCTCAGTTCCAGGGATTTACTACTTCTTATCTGTTATTTAATTCAGCCTTTGCTAAGTTGGTGGCCTTTAGATGGAACTAAAGCTCCCATCAGCCCCAGCTGGTAGGGACAATGGTCAGGGGTGATGGGAGTTGTATCTCAGCAAAACCTGGAGGACCACAGGTTCCCCCACCCTATGATGTACTGAGTCATGTCAGTTTATTGTGTTTTAGCAGACAGCCATTATACACATGAAAATGACGACGACAACAACAAGAACAACAACAGATTTACATTTCTGCTCTTAACTGTTAAAAGATAAATAATTTCCCGTTTAATAGCACTAATTTGTAGAGCCTTAGCAAGAAATTTAGATATTCTGAAAGATATACAGTGGTACCTTGGTTTAGAAACTTAATACGTTCTGGAAGTCTGTTCATAAACCAAAGCCGTTCTTAAACCGAGGCACGCTTTCCCTAATGAGGCCTCCTGCCGCCGGTGCCCTTCTACCATTCGGCTTCCGTTCGTAAACTGAGGTAAAGTTCGCAAACCGGGACACTACTTCTGGTTTTGCGGAGTTCTTATACCAAATAGTTTGTAAAACAGGGCTGTTCTTAAACCGAGGTACCACTGTATACTTCTCTACAATTCTTTACTCAACAAGTCTTTGCTGGGGATGATCTTCCCTTCTGTGATCTTAAGAATGAGTAAATATAGTTCTAAGATCATTATAAAAAGGGCATTCAAGGAGCACATGAGTTGCATCTTCTATTGACACAGAGTTACAACCACAAACACTGTCCTTAAGAATTCCTTTGTGCTGGCCCATCCAATCTGCTAGTGAAAGGACATTTGATTTTGCCTGTGTGAAGACTACCCTCATTTTAACGTTTGGTAGGTCTGAAATCCCAGCATTTGCTTCCAAGATGTTTATTGATTGTGGTAAATAAAGGAATGCAGGTAGGCTACTGGGTAGGTACTTTGCCAGCAGTACAAGGTGAGCTCATTCTGTTGACGAAAAAGAAAATGTGGTTGGGCACTGCTGGGTGCTTTGTTTCCCTCAGCCAGTCTGGCTGCTGAACCTGGGTGCATTTTCTCTTTTGGCTCTTCTCTCTGGTTCCCACCCTGAAAAGCAGCAAGCATTCCAGCTAGGGACAATCCTAGCCACTGTGTTTCTCTGCTGTTGCTTCTGGCTTTCTGCTATGGCTTCTACCTTTCTGCTGTCACACATATAGCAATGGAAAGCATTCAGACTGGGGGCAAACCAAGGCTTGCCTTTCCATAAACAAAGTGTAATAATCAACAGAACTGTTCCGACTGTGGTGTATCCATCACACATGTTTTATCAAGAGTCAAGGGCCTTCTCGGTAGTGGCACCCACCATGTGGAATGCCCTCCCATCAGATGTCAAAGAAATAAATAACTATCTGAATTTTAGAAGACATCTGAAGGCAGCCCTGTTTAGGGAAGCTTTTAATGTTTAATAGATTATTGTATTTTAATATTCTGTTGGGAGCCGCCCAGAGTGGCTGGGGAAACCCAGCCAGATGGGCAGGGTATAAATAATAAATTATTATTAAATTATTATTATTATAGTTTAATAATAATAATAATAATAATAATTATTATACCCTGTCCATCTGGCTGGGCTGCCCCAGCCACTCTGGGCAGCTTCCAACTGAATATTAAAAACAGTACAGCATCAGACATTAAAAACCTCCCTAAACAGGGCTGCCTTCAGTTGTCTTCTAAAAGTAAAATAGTTACTTATTGCCTTGACATCTGCTGGGAGGGCGTTCCACAGGGCAGGTGCCACTACCGAGAAGGCCCTCTGTCTGGTTCCCTGCAACCTCACCTCTCGCAATGAGGGAACCGCCAGAAGGCCCTCGGTACTGGATTTCAGTGTCCGGGCTGAATGATGGGGGTGGAGACGCTCCTTCAGGTATACAGGACCGAGGCCGTTTAGGGGTTTAAAGGTCAGTACCAACACTTTGAACTGTGCTCATACTGGGAGCCAGTGTAGATCTCTCAGGACTGATGTTATGTGGTCCCGGCGACCACTCCCAGTCACTAGTCTAGCTGCCGCATTCTGGATTAATTGCAGTTTCCGGGTCACCTTCAAAGGTAGCTCTACGTAGAGCACATTGCAGTAGTCCAAGCGGGAGATAACCATAATAATCACTCACAGTTGTTTACAAATGATGCAAAACCCCAGGCACACGGTAGCCACGGGCAATTTAAAAGTTGGGGCCTGGTAACTGTGTTACTGAAGAGAGTAGGAAGCAGGTTTCTTCTTCCATGTAAGCTACTGTCTGTAGGAGCTGACCATGCTGCTTCCTTTTAATATACAAACATTTCTCTTGCCATCTATCTTCTCCCCTACCTCCACATTTCTACTACTCATTTTTCCACCATGGTTTTTGTTTTTGTACATATGCTCTTTAGATCCAAAACACTTCTCTCCGTGTTTCTTTTTTCTCTCCTTTCCACAATATTTTATTTCCCATTCCTCTCCCCATCTCCTGCAGTTTTAACATGTATTTGAGATGAGGGACACTTGATTTTGAGTTTGAGGGACACGTGATTATGCTAATCTAGTGTCCCTCAAACTCAAATGTTTTTGTAGGGTTCAAGTAGGTTCCGAGAATTGTTCTGGCACATCATTGCTCCCTTCCCCCACCCACCATTTTTTCTTTTTGCTGGATTGTGCATGCTAGTTAACTTGCATCTGTGTAGTTTACAAGAAACTCCATCTTGACAGGCCAGCTAGTTTGTATGTACACCTTTGCAGGATCTCAGCTGCATCTCTAACTCTGCCACACCTAATTGAGAGTTTTAATTATTCCACAGTCTCCAGTGCAGGGGAGTCAGGCTGGGGTGAGGAAGATAGGATTGGCAGCAAGATAGCTGGAGGGAATTGGAATACATATTACCTAAGGGAGTGGTATCCTCAGTCTTCATCTACTTTAATTCCCTTACTAGACACATCAAACGATAACGCTGTAGGGCTTGAAAAAATTGGGGCAAGGCAGCAGGGGCAGTGGGTGGCAGGCAATGACAGCCTGTCTAAATATCTGAGTGGCAGACAATCGAAAGGAAACAACTTTGCTGCATGGCCAGTGCAGGCGAAACTATGTGTGGCAATTAATTGTTGGGGCTGTTTTTTGTTTTCAAACAAAGAAAAGTTTGATAATTGGACTAAGCTGCTCGGCCATAGGTGAACTCGGAAGGGGAAATTTATTTGGTATGACATTTCCCAAAGTTCAGTGAAATCCTGTAATTACACTGATGAGTTTTTAAAACATGTACCTCACTGCCCGCTTTTTTGCACTGAATATAGGAAGTGGGGGGGGGAACACTACAAAAGTGGTGGGGCCAACACTAAAGGAGTAATTTGTATTTGTGCTTAAAATCTGACTTGGAATTTGGAAGCGATAAGCTTCTGAATGCCAGTTCCTGGCAACTGCAAGTGGGGAGAGTGCAATTGCACTCAGGTCCTGCTTGCAGCCTTCCAATAGGCATCCTGTGAGAGCAGCATCTTGCACTAGATGGGTCTTGGCTTGATCCACCAGGACTCTTCTTATGTTCATATCCACATAAAGGAAAAATGTCCATTAACATTTTCTGTATGTTCTGGATTTTTTTTTTAAGCCTTTGTGCCCAACAAGCCCTAGCACAGCTGCAAAAAACCAAACCAAAACAAAACAAGAGTCCAATCAAATGATTAGCTTCCAAATATAGAACACTTTATCTCATCAGAATATACCATTGCAAACAGACTTAAATGCTTGTCCCTCAACGTCCTTTTTAAAAGTACAATAGGCTATTCTTATGCTAACCAAAAGGGCAAACATACAACTAATTTTCATAAGAAGCTCTTTCAAGTGATTAGCAATCTGTAAAGAGATCTGTGCTGACTGGAAAAATACTAGATTCAATGATTCGCTGGACTTGCTCATGTAAGAGCTTAGTGGTAGACCATCTGCTTTGCATCCAGAAAGTCCCCAGTTCAATCCCTACCTGACATCCACAGGTAAGGCTGTCTGCAATCTGGACAGTTGCTACCTGTCAATGTGGACAATATTGAACTAGATGGACCAATGGTCTGACTCGCTCCCTGTGTTTCTAAGTGCTTGTCTGCATTGCTTTCCTCACCTATCTAATAATGGTACTATCCATTCTGCTTGATATAAGTTTAGTTCACCAGTAAGCATCTTGGTTTCGCAGAGTAGTTTTACTGACATTTCCTCATAAACATGGAGTCCTGCTTTGTCGATAGGCAGAAAATGAGCTAGGATTTAGCTGTGCCCTTATGTTACAAGAGTAGAATGTTAGTACATAGCAGCCCAGGCCTAGATATCATGCTGTCTTCCATTAAGGACTCAGCTACACAGGTCAATTTACAATGTTAAAATGCATTTATAACATGAAAATGCATTATAAAAATGTGAAACCAGATGGCGCTGTAGAGCAGAATCCAAAGTCAATTGCGAATCGCCTTGGGAACTACCCCCCCCCCCATATCATTTTTTAATAGTGTTTTTAAATATCTGTGTAGATACAGTCAGTGTATGAGCCTGGTGGTGCAACTTAAGTGGTGATATAACAACAGGGCTTGATAGGAGAGCAAAATGATCTTGACGTTTTGAATTTTGCATGCAGTCTAGCAGTCTGAAGACCCAGGAGTCCTGATATACTGACATGTCACCTGGACATATATTTTGCCTCTCTTGAGTTGCTTTTAAAAGGGCCTTAAATACTTTTATATTCCAGACTGCTCCAGATTGCTGATTCTGGTGTGATGTTTTGAAACTGTCATTGTTCTTTGCTTTATCTCTGATGTCCTAGACTAGGCATAGACAACCTTGGCTCTCCAGATGTTTTGGAACTACAACTCCCATGATCCCTAGCTAACAAGGCCAGTGTTCAGGGATCATGGGAGTTGTAGTTCCAAAACATCTGCCTGTCCTATACTAAAATGTCTTCAGCTTAATGTATTTCATACTGTATTTTATATTTTTAAATATATGATGGTCTTTATTATCTTGCTTTTAAAATGTGTTTATACTAGTTTGGGTTATACTGTAAGGCACTTTGTGTTGACCATTTGCAGAATACTTATCATAAATATGTAAACAAACATCTGTGCATATATGAAAAATTCCTTGTGGGGTTAGAGAGATTGTTCAGGTCATGAGCCTTTTGTATACAGTTTCCTCTTTGTTTCAGTGGAGGGTGAAACTCTAAATATCCATTGTCTTGATAGCATTCTAACATTTTGCAAGATTGTATTTGTGATGTTTTAAGATATGAGATAAATTACTTAGGGTTTTTTTTTAATGTAAAGCAGTATAGAAATTTTCTAAACTAGCCTAGTGGATGGGTCTTACAACCCCTACACAGGCAACTGCAAAGGCAAACAAATAGTAATGATGTCATAGCGGCCAACTCCTAGGGGTTTCAAACCCCCCCTCAATAAAATATTCTCAAATTGATGGGCATTGCCATTCAAATGGTGTATGTGCACTGTGTCATGTGATTGATTATGCTGGGCGGGGCTCACCTGGGCCCCTCCAATATTTTATTCAAGTTGGCACTCCTGAATGATGTTATTACCAAATGGTACCTTGGAAGAATTGCACACACACACACCGACCCATTTTCTTTTGTTAAATTCTTCAAGTTGCTTTAGAGTGATATTTTAAAATAATAGAAAAAGAGGGATTTTGTTAAAGATATCTTTCTTATACATCTACAAATAAATAAATAGAAATGATCTAAATAAAATACATAAGCAGAAATCAGTGGAGCACCCCTATGGTTTGAACTTTCTGTGTGCATAACAGTAAATGTAGGCCTCTGACAAGGCAAGTAGATGTGAGGGTTTTATTTTAAATTGCTTGCTGGGTTTGACCCATTGAGACATACTTTGATCACCATTACGAGCAGTCTGGAACTGCGAGGGCTAGAAAGTAATTAAAAAAAACAAAATCTGAACAAGTGCTCAAGTCTTCACAGACCACAAGTGAGGCAAAGTCCCCTCTCCTCAGCAGCCAGTCCATGCAGCCATGAACTTCAAATGGGAGTCACGCCTGCTGCACTGAGATCAGCATTTGGCATTTAATCCGAAAGAAATCCTGAGGCGAGCCTTCCTTGACTCCTCCATTAACTCAGAAATGAGTTTTTGCCCCTTGTCGCTTTTATTTGTTTCCAACACTAACAACATTTTCATGGTTGTTATAAACAGATAAGCAAACCTAAAATCAACTCCAAATGCCCCACCATGTCAGGGTGTTTTTGTTTTGCTAGGTTCTTGTTTCCCAGGCGCCAAGCCTGTAGTGCATTTTTCTTCCTAGTGATTTATGACGCTGCTTTTCCTGTTTAGTTAATGATGATTCTTGACAATTTAACTCAACAGGCAAATTTGAGGTACATCTGAAAAATAAAACAGTCGTTTGAGGGATTCCTACTGAGAGGTGATTTACAAGTGCCAAGACTAGCCTCAGTCACTTGGGATTTTGCCACAGGTGCCATTTAAGGTGATATTTTCTCCACAAGTTGAGTTATGGCGTCATGCTTTTCTAGCACTCTGGGATACATTCTGATGCCAAGGTGAACTCAAGGAGAGACTAGCTTTTCTAGCCCACCACAAATTGTGTGTAGACTGTTGTTCTTTGGGTGTTTCAGGTAGCAAAATGAGCAACCAGGTAATCCCAATCCAGATGTGCACATGTCATATATGTAAAGCACATGACTTGCCACAAATAATCCTGGGAACTATAGTTTGTTGAGGGTGTTTAGGAATTGTAGCTGTGGGAACTACAGTTCCCCAGATTCTACATGGGAAGGCAGCCATGTGCTTTAAAGGTATGGAATATACCTCAGAAATAAATGCCTCTAGTGATTACATCAAACTAATCAATATCAGGGTTAGAACAAAGCTGTCTTAGTTATATAGACAGAGCAGAAAACTATTGACTGCATACATAGCATTCATTTAAATGACATGGCTTCTCCCAAAGAATCATGGGAACTGTAGTTTACCAACAGAGCTACAGTTGCCAGCACCCTCAACAAATTTCTGCTCCCAGGATTCTTTGGGGCGAGTTGTGTTTAAATGTACAATGTGTATATGAAAGCATTCTGAGTGTGTTTTGGGGTGAGGAGCTGGCTGGCAGGAACAGAGGCTGCCAGCATGGCACCTGCAAACCTCCCCTGGCATACATAGGGTTCTCCCTGAAATTAGGCTTGAAAAAGGCATTCTGTTGTAGTCAATATAATAAATTGTGTGGGCTTGGTTGCTGTGTGTGTTGCCCAGGCTGCAAATGTGTCCATGGGCCCAAAAAGGTTGGTGATCTCAGGGCCTAGAAACTTCTGTTGAAGACATATAAACAGTTGAAGCATACGCAGATTACATCTGTTCAGCTCTGACGTGAGTAAGCGTAACATGTCAAAAATGTTACAGCAGAGGAGTCAGTGGATTGAAGTCATCCTTTTCCACAGCACTGGGGTGGGAATCATGCTGTTCGTGTGCCTTGAGACTTAACCGCTCATCTTTTATGCAGGCTATCCTGTCCACTTTGACTCAGCTCCTCACATATGAACCTAGTGAGGTAAGACTGTCCAAAGTGCCTTTATCTATGTCCCACTGCAATTCCTGTGGTGACCCTCTTGGTGTCAGTCTCTTTATGGAAACAGGGAGGACAATGAAGGCCCTGAAAGCCTAGCCAAAAGGAAGGGTGACTATATTTTAGAAAAAGCACCTTTTTATATTCTAGTGTTCAAAAACAGTTGAGTCCAGTATACCTGAAGGAGCGTCTCCACCCCTATTGTTCTGCCCGGACACTGAGGTCCAGTACTGAGGGCCTTCTGATGGTTCCCTCGTTGCTAGAAGCCAAGTTGCAGGGAACCAGGCAGAGGGCCTTCTTGGTAGTGGCGCCTGCCCTGTGGAACATCCTCCCATCAGATGTCAAAGAGAAAAACAGCTACCAGATTTTTAGAAGACATCTGAAGGCAGCCTTGTTTAGGGAGGCTTTTAATGTTCAATTTTATTTCATTTTTCTGTTGTAAGCCGCCCAGAGTAGCTGAGGAAACCCAGCCAGATGGGCGGGGTATAAATAAATTATTATTATTATTATTATTATTATTATTATTATTATTATTATTATTATTAAAATCTGGAAATATTTGCATAACTAAAGTAGAATTTTAAAAACTACAGCTGGTTTACAGATTGGCCTTCTCACATGCTCTGCTCTTCCAAATAGGCTGTAGCTTAATAAAACACACACACCAAAATCCACAAGACCAACTACAATGGCAGAAAACTGTGTGCTAAGTTCAGAGTTCTCCAGGACTCTTCATCAGGCTGGATGGTAAACAGAGCAAGAGTAATGTTTGGGGAAAGTTGTCTGATGTTGGAGTCAGTCCTTAGTCACAGTCTTAAGGTGGGATGTGGGAGGAGATAGCACATCTTTGTTTGAATGCCTGCTAAATGCTATACAGGTTCTGAGTTGTGCCTAGGACTGCTGGAAAGAAGAAACATGCTGTGCCATGGCTGATCCACCATTTTTAGAAATATAAATATAGTGTAATAGTTCAGACATAAGGGCAAGTTGTGGTTTTTAGATCTGTGAAATTCATGTGCTGAAGTGAGCTCTGAGGCATTGATTTTATCTTCTGCAGGTTTTATGCCATGTCAGATTAAATTTTACAGTCTTTTAAGAAAACTTGAGTGATGGGCTCATGCCCATGATACCAAACTATGGTTTAGAATTACATCTAGGATCTAAACTGAATTCTGATGTTAACTGCAGTAACTTTTTGGAGAGTGACTTCATAGTCTAGCACAGCAAATGCTGTTTTCTTTGTTTTTTCATAACATGAAAAACTGTCAAGACCGGCCTTAAATTGCTGGTGAGGCACAGCTGAACTCCACAGTATCAGCCTTGCCACAAATGGTTTCATTTTGTGCAAAATGTACCAAAAGGGTCATTACTAGAATAGATCTGCTAAAGTGCTTCAGGCAAATTTGTGCAGAACAATTCCTGGACAATTGGCTTGTTAAATGTTTTCTAAAGTTTGTTAAAAACTGGCTTTCGGAGATGATACATGTAAAAACATAGGTGGTGGTGGGGACTCAGAGCTGAAACAGAGTTCACTCCCAGCAACTGACAAGGTAGGCTACTTCACATTCTCATCAGCAACCTTCGTTTAGAACAGTGTTGTATATACTATAAAAGTTACTATATACCTCAGCCCCCACCCCAAACCCCCCCCCCGATTCAAATGTGTAATAAGTCATTGATGAAGCAATATATACATTGGCTTGGATCCTAAGCTTCCATAAACAGAAAGGTTTCATCTACCTCGGAAGTTGAACAGAATCTGTTCCAGAAGTCCATTCGACTTCCAAAACGTTTGGAAACCAAAGCGCAGCTTCCAATTGGCTGCAGGAAGCCATGTTGGACGTTCAGGTTCCAAAGAACGTTCGGAAACCGCAACACTCACTTCCAGGTTTGCTGCGTTCGGGAGCCAAAACGTTCAACTCACAAGGTGTTCAAGATCCAAGGTATGACTGTACTCATTATTGTGACTGAGATCCAGAGAAGGAGGCAATTTTTGCCACCAGCTCTTATGATGCTCCAGAGGATGCCCAAATCATTTGAAGCAGATTTTCTGGGAGGGTTACACATTAGGTTGCAAGGGCAAGGGACCATCCATAAGAATCACCTCCCTCCCACCCAGCCCTGCTTCCACTGGTGGGAATGTTCAAGGAGCAGAACTCTGCTCAGAATATGTTGCTGCTTGCGGGAGCAAATTTAGGATTCCAGCCATGGTTACTTGTTCATAGAGTTTGCAGGTCTTGATTAATATCTGATTGAAGATGTCTATGCTGGACTACTATATGTCCAGGTACAGTTTTACAAAAAATATGTACTAATTATAAGTAAGACATGACATGGAATGCTAGTTGCACATTTACAAAAAATGTTTTCAAAAGGGTTAGGGAGATGGTTGTTTTGGATGGTCAAGCAAGGTAAATATACTTCTTTTATGTTTAGAGTGACCTCTGAAATGTCTTCAATCCTCCCCTTCCTGAATTTTATTAGTTAATCGATAAGACATGATACAGAGTATGGTTGTTATCATCATAATCACACCCTTGAGAACTTTGAGGCATGAACTATTACCTTTTGATAACACGCATGGGAATGGCTTCATTTAGATTATGAGACAATTTTATAGGAGGGGGGGAAATGGGCTCTTCTGTTGAAGAAAGATGAAGCTGGCCATTTAAAATTAGCAGCCATTTCTATTGAGCTGATAGATTAACTTCTCCTTGTAGATTGCTCAAAGTCAAACAGAACCCATCCCCCTGTCTGAACAGCTACAGAGGAAAAGCCATTTATATGTGACATGACTGAAAGTCACTTTTCGCTTCATATGTATGCCTTGAGGATAATTAAATTGCAAATATGAAGAGAATGCAGCAGCAACAACATGACTAAAATGGAAAGATGTGCACTAGAGCATTTCCTCTGCAATAAGACTGCAGTTTTACATATCACCTGTTATATGAAATACACAGCCTACTCACAGCTGCTTATTGCAGTTTACTTCTTATCTCTTTTAATGTGGGAGGTGTAAGAGTTTGATCTTTCAATGGAATTTTGGAATTTTATAAAAGGTCGAAAAGAAACCCTCACTGAGTCTGGAACGAGACTGTTACAACAATTACTGGTGCTGGAGAGGCTCGACAAATTGTTCTACAACTGTGTGTGCTAGCGCTTACAGGCTGTTTCCTTTTGCAGTTTTGATGAACATTCATGCAGCTCATTTCACAGGCTCAAATGTTGTTGAAAGCAACTACTGAACCTCTAACGTGCTCTGCCAGTGCAAACCCTACACCAGGCTGTGAATTCTGCATCCAAGAAAATCTGCAGAAAACAAATGGTAGATATGTCTGACAGAAGGTGACACCCCCCCCCCCGGTAAGCATTAAATGAGAAAAGGCTGATTGTGTTATACAGTGGTACCTCGGTTTAAGTACACAATTGGTTCTGGAAGTCCGTACTTGACCTGAAGCGTACTTAACCTGAAGCGAACTTTCCCATTGAAAGTAATGGAAAGTGGATTAATCCGATCCAGACGGGTCCGCGGAGTACTTAAACTGAAAGTACTCAAACCGAAGCGTACTTAAATCGAGGTATGACTGTATTCCAAATTAGAACTTGAAGCAATGCCTAGCAAACATATGGACTTTTTTTTTCATTGCCAATATTCTGAATTACAAGTTATTGTTCCTTTGTGTGAGCACCACATCTGTACAAAGTGTTATACTTCTGAAATTCTTATCTGGCAAATGTATATATGCACTATCCAAACAGCTGTGCATATACAACTCATTCTGAAATGCACCCCTATCATTTCTCCACAATTTACTCAAGTCTTACTGAAGCCCTCCATGCCTTGAATTTTAATATATATTAGAGCACATGATTTTGCAAGTAGACACTGTGGAGGGTCATGTTAAGCAGAACAGGGGAAAATGTAGATCAAAATCATAGACCTCTTCCCAGAATTACTGGGAATAGTACTGAATAGAAGTACTGTACATTATCTCTATAGTATTTTTAATGTATATGTTGCTTAGGGTGGATGTTGTTATCTACCCTCTCATACAGAAGCTTCAATTAAACACTAAACAACTTTAGACCCATTTAGTACAATAGTCTTAAGTTGTGTTGTAGCCACGATGTTCAGCAAAAACAAACAAAAACCCTACAGAGTTGCCAAATCTGTTTATATGAAAACTTGAATACATTTATGTAAATAAATACAGTGGGATACATAATATTCCATTAATTAGTACCGGTGAGAGATGAGTCCTGGCATTCATCTAAGGCCGCACTGTTGGATACCTCATTGGATGCATGTCCTTAGAATGTTTGTCCATTTAAAACACCCACATTGTTCTTTGGGAGGTCTGTTCCTTAATCTTCTTCTTAGCTCATCATTCTCCTCCAAAAGTTCATCTAGCTTCCCTTTCAGTGTTTTTGGACTATCTGTAATATGGTAATGATGCTCTTGCTACAAAAAAACAAACAAAAAACAACTCAGTGTAATGTGGAAGAACACAAGCACCCTGCAGGATCAGACCAAAGGCCCAGCTATTCCAACCCTTCTGTTCACACAGTGGCCAAACAGATGTCTACGGGGAAGCCCGTAAGTAGGACCTAAGTCCCACAGTACTCTCCCCACAACGATCTGCAGCAACTGGCATACAGAGGCATGCACTCTCTGAAAATATATAACCACACTAAATCTAATGCCTTCGATCCAGAGATCGCAGCCCTGCTAAACTCCACCAATTTCCCTGTCTTGCAGTAGCACACACACACCCCAATCTCACACAGATACTTAAAAGTGATCTAATCCAGGAGTAGATTTTGTGTTTGTTGGAGGGATCTGTAGTGGGGGGGAGGCAGTGGTGGCAGTGAGAAGACAAGAAAGAACCCTTGTGGAAGAAGAGATCTACTTGATCTTTTCTACATCCAACTCAAAATGTTTCTGTGCATCATAATTCACTGAGATGCTTGCTTGTAGAAATCATGGAGTATCATGAAAAGTGTTTTTAACCTGGTTGAACACCTCACCTGCATACCAAATTTTCCAGTCACAAATGAATTCAAGAACCATATTTCTTGTATGCAACACACTATTAAATAGCAGTGGTGACTTTTCTGTAGTGAACCTGAATTTATAGAATTTCCTCCCCAGGCAATCTGACTGTCTATTTCACTTGTCTTCTTCCAGAGACAGATATACCTCTTTTTTTTTTTGCTCCAATATGCTTTGGGGTGATAAAGATCACAACCCTATGCATTTTTATCCAGAGGTTACTTAGTTTCTATGTGAAATTAACTCTTCCTGTCCGCCCCTCATTATTATTGCCTCCTGTTCTCTCTCCCTCTTTTTGACCTATCCACTTTTGATATCAAGAACAACATGTATTGTTGTGAATGTAGACTACTTAGACAATTGCTTGTCATATTCATCAAGATAATTTTAGAGCTGTTCTGCTGAAGTTATGAAAATCAGGCATCTGTTCCCTGGGAACAGGAGTAAGAATGTAATGAATAGCTTCTATTCAAAACATTGGCTATATGCTAGCAGCTGAAGAGTATTAAAAAAATTTAATGGTTAAGGGAAAGACAACAGATCTGACTCTCTTTTGGCAAGCACACAGTAAATTCTGCTAGTGTTGTGAGATTACGTTATTATTATATTTATATCCTGCCTTTTTCCTAGTCCAGGACTCGACGGATTACACAGATAAAATAGAAAATGTTAAAAACCTAGGAAAAAATAATTAAACTGTAATTAAACACTAATGTAATTAAAATAATTAAAAGATCCATTAAAAACACCACCAACAAAAACATCACAGCACCAACCCTTTTTTCAAAAGCAGTCAGTAAATTCAAGGCTCTGCTTCTACATACCCAAGCACAACATTTAAATATAATTTTGAACTTTAACATACATGTTCCATTTAAAGTCCTATTATTGTGCTGAACGCCCAGATATATCATGCTTCCCTAAAGATTTAATCTGAATCATAAATTCAGGATTGGGCCAAAACCTACCTTGAAGCAATTGTTTCTACACTCAACATTTACACTCATTAGATTCTGAAGAGGACTGCTGACAAAGTTACTGCTTTTATACTTACTGTGAGGGTATACTTTGCACTATATACCTCAGTGGGGCTTATCTTTGAAGAAAAGCTATTCAGATCCACTTTATGCTCTTTGTGCTCAAGTGATTTTTATAAATCAGTAGCTGATGTCTATAGAAAGAACCAAAAGTAGTTAAATCATTGATAGAAAAGTAATTTTTTGTGCTTTGCTAGCTTTAAAGATAGATTTTTATTTCCTTGCTTTTCTTCTTCTTTTACTCTAGAGCAAGAAGAAATCAGAAATCTTACATACTGATAAAGATGAAAATATCATGTTCTTGCTATAATATATGCACCTGTTCTGGAAAAAAAGAAATGTATAGTACATTAATTTTCTTTTCAACACAAACAAATGCATAGAAGCTCCAATATTATTATGCTTCTAGGCATGGGTCTGGCTTCAAAAAAAATGCATCCTTATCCCTCAAATCCCACAAGAAAGATGGCTGTATCTGTTTTGTGGTTGGGTGTGACAAACAGTACTTGGATGCCCTTTACATAACTGTTACAAATAATCTGTGGAATTTGGCTTACTACATTTCCAGTCCAATCCTATCTGAAATATTCCGCTGTACACAACCATTGGCTCACTATAATTTCCACTCATGCAGAGATTGGTTCCAGGAGCTGCCCAAGACATTTTGCTACCTGAGGTGAAGGAACGAGATGGTGCATTCACCATTCTGTGCACAAAATCTCACTAGACTTGTAGTTGAATTTTACTTCAACACTGGTGATGGAGCAGAGTCCTCCAATGCACCCTATGGCAGAAAGCTAGCCTATTACGAACTGCAGGGCAAACACAGATACTCTAGCCACTTTCTGCCTCTCAGAATTTGCCGCCTGAGGCAGCTCCCTCACTCTGAATCACTCTGCCTCATGGATGGGCTGGCCCTGATTGGTGCAAATCAACATGCACTGAAATCAATGGGAATTTTGCAGCAATCTAACTTTGCAGGGCCTATATATTTACCTTAGCAATTTTTCATTTCATATGCTGAATATACACTAATTACAACAATAAGCCAGCTAAAAGTAAATTACAATTTACACAGCAGTTGAACAATCCACTAAAGTAAAGGTAGCTAACTAATCTCCACAAAACAGATAATTCATTTTGCCTTTCTGCTTACAGTTTGCATGATCTTCTGACTGCACATCTCATTTTTGCTGACATTTGCCTTGACAAGAGTGAGGTCAAGTGCTCCAGCCCACTTGCAGTTCTTTCTTCATTTTTTGGAGCGTGTTTTTTCTAGGAAACAAAGAACAGCTCCTAGGAAGTCATTGAAAATGTGGCAACAATTACATTCTGAAGTTCTGCTGTTTGAATGATATACTTATTTAAACATTTTCTATCCCATCTTTAGAGAACAAGACCCCAGAAAGCAGCAGGCAGCAAGTAAAAGCACACACACAAAAAATAAAAATCACAATAATGAAATATAATTAGCTAAAAATGGGAGTGAATAGCAGCACAACCCATAGCAGCAGCAGGGAAAAAAAACCTAAATTAAGACCGTACACTAAGTCAAACAGGAATGTCTTCACTGGTCACCTGAAGGAAACAAGAGATGAAGCTAAATGGTCCATCACAACTGAGGACCAGTAACAAAGAAATAGTATGATAAAATTAGAATATCACACAAATCTCATACCTTAGAAGTGTCAGGAAATGAAAATATAGGAGGACAACTTTCTTCCTTGAGAAACTTCTTTCTATTAATTTTTCTGAAGCACTCTGGGCTAAAATGCTGAGAACAAATCATGTCCCACTGAGATGGCATCCAAAGTTTGCCACTAACAGGGTCAGCTCGGTGTACTGACATGGCCCATTCTTGCTTTCTTGCATTATCCTTGGGAAACCTTGTTATAAACAAATAAAACCCAAGCATTCTTATGGTAATGTTATAAACAACCATATTTGGAACAAACATATAGAAAGTGTTAGGTACATGTGGTTGCCAGGCTAAATGCTCAACAGCCCGACTTTTGAGTAGTAAAGCTTCAATCCTATACACACTTACCTAGGAGTAAGCCCCACTGAACTCAATGAGACTTACTTCCAAGTAGAAATGTATAGGACTGTTAGAGGGGTAAACAAATTGGCAACTGGAGGCCTGAATCATGCAGAAGGAGCATTTCCCCCATCTACAAAGTAAGTGTACTCATTTTTCAAGTGCTGTGCACAAAATACCCCTGTGGCAACCCTGGCTATCATTCAAAGCACCCCAGGGTGCCATGGCACACTGGTTGAAAACCACTGGTGTAAAATGTTCTTCTACGGGAATGCTTAGAACAATTGTGAGCAGATTTTAGACTTGCAGAATCTCCTCACCCCACCCCTGAACCCTGAGATCAATCAACTAGAACCACATGCAAAACAGTTCTAGTTTTCGGACACATTTTAAGAATGAAGAGCAGAGTATTTCTGAGCACATTGCACAGCCCAGGATGAAAATCCACACCTGGATTTCTCTCAGGTATTCTTTGTTTCAGCAGCTTAATTTTCGATATGGAGGAAACCTTTAAGACCTTGCTACAGTTAAGACAGTTGGGAGCCAGGATCTACAGTGAATCAACTATAGATCTACTAACAGGTCTTATTCTGCCTTCTGCCAATCTACAGCTTGCCTGACATGCCTTGCCTATATTCAGTGGAAAGCTGGAACATAATATCTTTCAAATACACACACACACATATGTAGAAAACAATTATATTTTAATGAAGGGTCCTTCTGGATTTTGCTGGAAAGAGTCACAAGTGGGATAGTGCATTTGGGTGACAGATCCTTTTTGTCAACTAATGAGAACTGTTCTTCCCAAACAGCCCTGCACAATGTTCCGCTATGGAATACTGCCCCATGCTGGTATTAACACACATCGTCCAAAATAAGACTTTCAAAATTTATTACCACATTTCTACTCTTACATGAATCACATTATTGTGCAATTTCAAGCACAGGCGTGGCAGCTAAATTAAATATCTCCACAACATACAACAGGATCTGGAGTAGCCTGCAATGTTATTCTTGGAGATTATGAACAATATGCCTCCTCCAAACATTCATTCCTGTAGGCAAATGCCTGATACTCCAATAATAATGATACCAGTAATTAATAAAAGATCAGGGTTTACACCATGCTCAGGCTGTTCACGCTTACCTGTGAAAAGTTATTCCCTGTTTCCTATTCAACTTTGTGTCTGAATTGGTGCAGTTATATGCTGCACAATATTTCACCATGGTAATTCTACTTCAAGCTGTTGTAGAAAAGAAGAATTCTAAGCAGCAGAGCACATGGAAAGAATATACTAGGATGAAAAGCTTCTGTTGGAGAAGGTGCTGCAGTTCATTTCCATGTAGAAGGCTGAAAGAAGGGAATGAGAAAAATATTGTTGTCGAAGAGTTAAGATTAAGTTACAGTCTTCTTTTTAACATAGAAAAACATACCAAGAATGATATCTAATTGTATCATACTGCTTGTACAACAGATTTCCTCTTGTGCAAATGGGACTCCCCATTGCATCTTCCCAAAATTTTGCTCTCCAGAGCAGATTGGGGAAACAAGGTAGCTGGAAGAGGCAGCAAAGAGAGGGGAAGTTCTGCTGCAATGTTGCATATTGATCCAAAAGGCAGCATTACTCTTTTTGATAGTTATCATTTTGAATCAGAATTTCCTGAATTTTAAACAGAGGCAACTACTTTATTTAACACTTACAGCACAGTCCTAAACATGATTACCCAAAGTACATGTGTGCCTGTGCAAAGGCTGAAGAAGAGGAGTTTGGATTTGATATCCCGCTTTATCACTATCTGAAGGAGTCTCAAAGCAGCTAACAATCTCCTTTCCCCTCCTCCCCCACAACAGACACCCTATGAGGTGGGTGGGGCTGAGAGACTTCAGAGAAGTGTGACTAGCCCAAGGTCACCCAGCAGCTGCATGTGGAGGAGCGGGCAAGCAAACCCGGTTCCCCAGATTATGAGTCTACCGCTCTTAACCACTACACCACACTGGCTCCCTGTGCCCATTCTTGTACGTATTCAAGGGTAGAATCATACAGCAATAGAATTGAAGAGCATTTGTTGTGGGTTTACACACTCTTAAAATACTTGCATAGCTTGCAAGTATTAAGAATTGTATCATTATCAACACATGATTGTCACACACACCCTCTTTTTGGGATTTGTGTATATGGTGTGTGTGTGTGTGTGTGTGTGTGTGTGTGTGTGTGTGTGTGTGTCACAGTGTCTATATAGATTACAGTATAAGGGTTCCAAACCATGGTGGGGGATGTGCAAGCTCTCACCACCACCACAATGATTCAGAGTCAAAGGAAAGGTCAAAGGAGAATAAGCAGCCTTAATCCACTCCCTTTTATCTCTCTTCCAGAACAGGAATTGGAAGGGCAAGAGGAGGAGAATCCTTCTCTTTGCCCTCCTCTCCCCAACCTTTCCCACTCCCAGGGAGTCCCCACTTATTTGTATCTATTATGCACTTTTCAATTATTTTTGTGTCACTCACTCAAACAGTAACATGAGCACCCTCCCCACAATTATGCAGAAAGAGGTATTACTCCCCTGGCTACACTTTTGAAGAGCTAATTCTCTAATTCAAGGGCCATTTTCTCAGCAATGGAAAATGCCATTCTTTGGGCAAGTCAGAATGTGTTCTACATTAAATGCATTTAGCTAACAGCCATTCAGAGTAAATAGTAACAGGCTTTAATTTAAATGCAGCAGAAAACACCAGATCACATTTTTGTACTGTTTTTGAACTGCTGAAATAGCAAAACCCATCAGCCAAGAGAAATCAACTATATCCATTTTGCAAAATCAACCACTGAAAACACTAATCCTTTCTTAAATGTACACGTACTGAAGGTAACATAAATGTGAGCAACGGCACATTCTATATTTTTTATCTAAGCTTCAAGGAAAAATGCAAAATAAGTTTTGTTTGGCGTCAGTGGGTCACACCTTTTGTTCTCAACAGCTCTCACGACAGTATCCATATGGTTTTGAATGCAACCAAGGGGGTGATATTAACCAACTCAATAGAATGAAAACAAGTATTGTGACTTCTGTGAACACACCCCTGACCAGTGATCTGTTTAAAGGATTTGCAAGATCCATAACTGACATGGTCTCTTTCTTAAAAAGCTCAAGTCCGTTGCAGCAGTCCACTTGAGAGCTTTGCTTCAAACCTTAAGATTCGATTCACCAGGATGGCAATAACAATTGCCTTCACCTCTGTGGAATGACTAGCTATTCTTGCCATAAAAGTGTCATATTCACCACAATGGGCAAAGGGCACATCTCTCTCCAGCACTCCCTTGCTCTATTATTTTATTTATTTATTTATTTATTTATTTATTTATTTATTTATTTATACCCTGCCCATCTGACTGGGTTTCCCCCTCCACTCTGGGCTCTAGCCTCTTCTCCACTGTGTTCTGCATCAGTAGAAGTTCCACAACTTCTTGAAGCTTCCTTAAAGCTTGAAATGTCTAATTGGAAGCTAGAGACAATTATTCATATACAGTACTTGCCACATGTATGTCTCCTCCTTCCTCCAAGGAAGCAAGCATGGAGTTAAACTACTTTATACTGGCTAAGCTAGTTTTTCCTGTTACAATCTAGTTTGTCAGCAGGGAAAACTGGCTAAATCCCTATGCCAGAGCATGGCAAGTGATGGGAAAAGAGAGGAATTCATGGGTATATGGACAAACATCCAAACGCAGCCACTATGTGTATTTTTGTGGACTTTCCTTCTTGTCATAATTCTGCTGTAAATACATTGTTTTTAAAAGTGTTTGAAGAAGGTCGACTAAAGACAACAGACCAGCATCACCCAAGCACACTGTCATTCAGGATGGAAAGTACACAGAACTCTTCTAACTGTACTTCAGCACAGTATAAATAGATCCAGTCTCCATGTTTATTATTGCAAACAGGCACAAAGACACAGCCAGAATTTCTAAATGTGTTTGGAAGAATGAAACTAGACTTCCCTGCTGCAAGAAAGAGCTGGGAGCGGTGGAATAGCCAAGGTAAGAAGGTGTTCTGCTCACTCTATGGACCAAAACATCTGGTGCTACATCTGGGTTGCTAGGTAGCATACTTCTTGCAAGGTACTATTCTTCCCCACGGTCACCAAACTTAGCAGCATTTGGTACAGCAGCAGTAACATCTAAAGCCCCAGGAATTGGTATGTTGCATCATTGTCCCTGCAGAGCCTTCATCAGTTATCACTACCTTAAGATGACAAAATTCATTGCTATATTATGTAACCTTGTGAAACGTTAGTGCTTGAATTTTGCTTCTTTCCCCATTCCCCCTCATTTCCCCCCTATTGTATCACATCTTTTAGATAAGGCTGTGTTTTAACATCTTTGTACAATGCCTTGGAAACTTTAAGTGCTTAATAAATAATATCCAATGCCAATATGAATAAAGGATGGCTCACGGTTATTTTGCTTTTGAAGTAAAGCTTGAATTTGTGGTCCACGTTTCAATACTTATTTTGTAGTTATGTGCACGGCCAGGATCATCCATTAATCTTAGTACAGTGGAACCTTGGTTTAAGAACAGCTTAGTTTATGAACAACTTGGATTAAGAATGCTGCAAACCCAGAAGTAGGTGTTTTGGTTTTTGAACTTTGCCTTGGAAGCAGAACATGTTCCGCTTCCTGTTGAGTGTGTTCCATTGTAAAGCGAGTCCCTCGCTGCTATGGGAAAGCATGCCTTGGCTGAAGAATGCTTTGGTTTAAGAACGGACTTCCGGAACGGATTAAGTTTGTAAACCAAGGTACCACTGTATGGTTTTAATTCTGTATTCAAAAGAAAAACGGTCCATCCATTTTGACATCCTTGGTTGGCAAGTCTTCTGGCACACAATAAACTATAAGGGCCCCCCAAACTCAGTAAAACTGGAATATGGTTGCCCAGGGCAGGGAATGCCTCCCCCCTCCTGCTCCCTAATGGCACTAGGCAGACTCAGTAAAAGCCACAGATAATACCTGGGAGAGTCAAAAGAGATCATAAGAAGATATGGCTGGGAGAGGGGAAGGGAGTAAGATAGGTATAACTTGGGCAGAAGCCTGCAGAAAACGGTGGCACAACTTTGCCATTGGCTTGAAGGAATTCTGGCAGTAATACCATGAAAAGAGATCAAGATCTGGAAGCATTCCTTCTGTCTGAGGCCCGACCTTGGGAAAGGGGTGGGGTCTTGTCTCTTAACACTCGGGAGGTGCAGTGGGAGGTCAGAGATCAACCCTGCTCTAAGCCTAGTGTCATCATCATCCCAACCCTCGGGTCTCTCAGGAGAAGACAAGCCCTTTTCAGTGGGTGGGCCCTATAGCAGAAGATGACCTCAGACAGCTCCAGCTCCTTCCTGTCACAACATGGTCCCATGTTGTCTAAGGAGGGAAGACATACCAGGCAGACTAGACTCACTGGGAGCTCACTGGGAAGCTCTGTGAATCTCTCTGGAATGGCAAATTCCTGCTGCTACTAACCCTGTTGTATTGCCAACTGCTGAAGCTCCAAATTCAATACAAACCTAGTATCAAAGTGCAATGCTAAGCCAGAGACAAGAGTCCACATCTTTCATGAGTACCAACCTCAGGAAAGAGCAGAGGTAGCCAACATTCTATTGGACTCCTGTCCATTGGCTGTGGCTGATGGGAGCTGCTATCCAATAGTACCTGGAGGACACCACATTGGCTACCCCTCATTCAATGACAGAACTGGCAACTGTCTCCATGCTACACTTTGGAGGAGTTTTGAGCATTTCCAAAGCACAGCATGAAGCTAGGGAGAGATTTTTGTTCCTTTCTTTAGCTCTCTGGGCACGCCAGAAGACACAGGAAAAGGACAGAGCTGGTGGCATCTGCAAATATTAAGGTCAGCCAAAATGTGCAGACCCCAGAAAATAACCACAGGGGCAGCAAGACCCCACACAGCAAAGGTGAAGTACTAGCAACACTTTTGCAAAGTGAGCAGGCACTGGATTTCAGGCTCCATATATATATTTATACTATAGGCAATAATGAAATACAGTGCTAACGTCCATTCCCCTTTGACCAAAATATATAGTTTCTGATACACAATTCTAGCTCTTCCCCCACACCCCCTCATATACCTACACCTAATAAAGCATCTTCTTCCTATTTACACAGTCATCTCTTCAATTTGGAAAATACCCACTGATTAACTTAATTTTATGCATTGCCTTTAATATAATTTTGCTTGCAATGTGTTGTTGTTGTTTAGTCGTGTCCGACTCTTCATGACCCCATGGACCAGAGCCAGCCAGGCACTCCTGTCTTCCACTGCCTCCCGCAGTTTGGTCAAACTCATGTTGGTAGCTTCAAGAACACTGTCCAACCATCTTATCCTCTGTCGTCCCCGTCTAGTGCCCTCAATCTTTCCCAGCATCAGGGTCTTTTCCAGGGAGTCTTCTCTTCTCTTGAGGTGGCCAAAGTATTGGAGCCTCAGCTTCAGGATCTGTCCTTCCAGTGAGCACTCAGGGGTGATTTCCTTCAGAATGGATAGGTTTGATCTTCTTGCAGTCCATGGGACTCTCAAGAGTCTCCTCCAGCATCAAAATTCAAAAGCATCAATTCTTCGGCGATCAGCCTTTTTTATGGTCCAGCTCTCACTTCCATACATCACTACTTGCAATATATATTTAGCAAATTAGGACAGCAATTCCAATTGTCATTTCTGCTCATGTATGAGAGTTGAAACATTAAAAAAGATCATTAGCCTGGAGGCACATTGCCTCGTGCTGTGATCACTTCCAGAAGTGGGAGGGAGGTCAGTTCAGGGCCAGGTGTGTTCCTTGTCAGGTAGTCAATGCATAAAGACAGAGTTCAAAACACCACACAAGAATTCATCCAGCACTTAACTCAGCAGATAAGAAGAGATTACTGCTTCCAGCAATATGCCTGGAGGCTAATGATTTTTTGGTCTCCCGCTTCTCTTTCATATGACTGCAGATGTAACATGAGGAGGAATTAAAGACCAGCAGCACAATTAATCTGCATTTACTGTATCTCACTATTTTTCATTAAAGGCAATGTATGAAATGAATTTCAGTCATCCCTTCTGGCAAAGCAAAATGCTTA
Organism: Zootoca vivipara; assembly: GCF_963506605.1. Taxonomy (NCBI): domain Eukaryota; kingdom Metazoa; phylum Chordata; class Lepidosauria; order Squamata; family Lacertidae; genus Zootoca; species Zootoca vivipara. The sequence continues at coordinate 39,722,684 of NC_083286.1, forward strand.
GACCTCAAGAAGCCTGAAGAGGCCAGTTTGCATTAATCTAGTAGTACCAAAGGGCCTAAAAGCCTCTTGGCAATTATTCTCTGCTGAAGTCTTCCATTAAGCCCTGGGGCAGGATATAGGTTAGTTCAGTCTTTAGTTCATAACTCAAGGGAGCAGAATGGCTACATCTAGGAAAACTAATATACTACAGAACTCAGCTCAGGACCCAAGTGAGTGCCAGGCAAAAGCATTCTTCTCCCAGGCCTTTGGCAAATTAAACAATCTATTGCCTTTTAAAATTTTGGCTGATTAACATCCAATACCCTTTTAAATGTGTCATGGGAAGAGGGATTCTTTGTTTGTTTTTGTTCTTATTTTTATTATGTCTTTTGTGTTTTTTATGTTGCATTTCTATGTTGTGAACCGCCCTGATTCTTCAACATCAACTTTGTTGGACTGGTCATATTGTTCGGATGCCTGATTATTGTCTTCCAAAGCAACTACTCTATTCCCAACTTAAGAATGGAAAGCAAAATACTGGTGGACAACAAACGAGATTTAAAGATGCTCTCAAGGCAAATCTAAAAATAAAATTAGTATAAGCACTGATAACTGGGAAATACTGCCCTGTGAGCACTCCAATTGGAGAACAGCTTTTACCAAGGTGTTGTGGACTTTGAAGAAGCACAAACTCGGGACAAAAAGGAGAAATGAGCTAAGATAAAGGCATGTTTGGCAAACCCTCACCGTGATCAACTCTCACCTGGAAACCTATGTCCCCATTGTGGAAGGATGTGGGGATCCAGAATTGGCCTCCACAGTTACTTACGGACTAACTGTTAAAACTGTGTTTATGGAAGACAAACTTATTCGGCTATGAGTGATCGCCAAAAAAAGAAGACAAGAAACATGCAAGTAAACAAACTGTAAGTGAGGGTTATTGTTTTGTTTGTTACTATGTTACGTATTTTTGTGTTTTTATCCTTGGATCTATTTATTAAACAGAAATGCAAACAAGCAAGCAAGCAAGCAAACAAACAAACAAACAAGTCCTGAAATAAAAGGTGGCCAAATGGCCAAAGGTCAGGGATGATGGGAGTTGTAGTCCCAACAGCATCAGGCGGGTGAGTCACAAGTTCCCCAACATTGCAGCAGAGCCTGTATACAAAGAGGTTAGTGATTTCACACTGTAGCCCAGCCTCTGGAAGGCCCTCCATTTCAAATCCTCCTTTGGGTTAACAGTGCCTATGATGGGGCACAGGTCTGGGACCTCACAGCCTGACAGGTGTACAGACAACTGCACACTGTCCAATAGCAGTCATTTAAAAGCTATTTCCTTTTGTTGCTACTGCCCAGAGAGGGACACACTGTGTAGTGAAACTTCAGTCATGCCTTCTGCCTGTACTTTGCAGAGTGCTGGGCCCACACAGGCTAATCCACAAATGAGTTGCACCAGGTTGTTCTCAATTATTCAACACAACTCTAGGGAGACCTATGCAAACATAATTGGCAGTAAGTCCCATTGAGCACAGTGGGACTTGATGGGTAATGCAGAAGATGATGATAATGGTAATAATTTTATTATTTATACCCCACCCATCTGGCTGGATTGCCTCAGTCACTCTGGGCAGCTTCCAACACATACAAAAACCGTAATAAAACATCATTCACTTAGATAGTCTCAAAATGAAATAAATTGATGATGATGATGATGTCATGGCCCCCTTAAGAGCTTGGACTTTGACAAGGAAGGATAAGCCATAATAGTAGTATGCCATGGAAGAGCTAGGCCTTTAACACTGGGACTGAGCCAAAGCCTGTCACATCACCAGAGACCAAAACCCTGAGGTCCTCAAAGAACTGACCATCCCTAGACCTAGGATGCCTTCAGCCACCAGATCATGAGCACAGGAACTGAACCAGGGGGGAACTAATGGGAATGAGATGGTGTGCTAGGCCCCAGGCCAGGAGACTGGCCCTTTAAACTCTGTATGCTCCAGGGAAGAAAGCAGGCTTGAGACTGATAAAAAGACCCATTGAGGTTTAAGGGCTTGTGGGAGGCTTGGAGCTCTCCATGGTGCTGGAATCTTGGCCTTTATTTGCATTGCTCTCGGGTGAACTGGTGTGCCTTCTGGGCTTCTGGTCAAGGTCAGGCCAGAACAATGACAGTGTTTCTGCTTAAAGTAAAGTGCTTTCACTGAGGTGCTTTAAGGAACAGCCTCAATCCCTTCATGACTACAGAGGCTCCAAATGGTATGAATTGATGCTATATTGTCCATTCTATGGCTGCACAACACATTCGGGCATTGTTGTTGTTTTAAAAATAAGATCTAACTCCCAATGTCACAAAAGAGGTTTGGCTGGCTCTACTACAACTGTAAGAAATACTACCTATTGCTGTGCAAAGGCTGCAGATCTGTCACACAAGGCTGACAAAGTGCTGATAAAGCACTCTCACTTTACAAGCTGGGGGTGGGGTGGGGGAAGCACAAGAAAAAATTAATTTTCATGGCCCTTCAGAAAACACTCACCAACGTGCCATTGCAGGGGGAGCTGCATAACTCATCCAGAAACAAGGGGGATATTATTCAGCAGGTGGAATAGACAAGATTCAAGAAATTATGCAAGATAAACAGTTCATGAAGAAGCATAAAGAAATAATTCACTCCTGGGGATGATTCTTTATGGATGCAATAGCCTAAAATTCATACCTGAGATAACTTCACTAAATTCAACGGTGCCACCCTTGAGATTAATCTGTAGCAGAAAGATGCACACGACACAAAGGGTTTTAGGGACAATAGATAGATTGAAATTCTGCCTGAAAGATTCACTAACGAATTATGGACCAATGGAATACATGCATAAATTGTAAAATTATATTATTTGTATTTTAAAATGACAGCAAGGTTTGCCCAGCTTCAACACTTCCAAAATTTCCCAGCTACACTGTGGCCCCAGAACAAGTCTTTGTTTCCTGTGGTATTACTTTGTGGTATTATTTTACACCTAAATTATTATTATTATTATTATTATTATTATTATTATTATTATTTTAAAAAAACATATCCTGAGCTCTTTTTCCTATAGCAGCATTGAGTGTAGCACAGAAAGGCAGCATTTTATACAGGATTAATACAAAATCTGAACTACTATGGAAGGCTGTAATGAATTTATTTGTAGGATTGTGGTAAATTACATATTGAGTCTGTTGCCTCAGTATTGGCTTCCACTGTGTGTTTTATGATATTGAAATGCACTGAATATTATTTGATAGTGTATAATTTTTTTAACTGTTGTTTTATTATTGTTCCACTTTTTCATTTTGTGAGCTACCTTGGGGGGGATATTTTTTTTAACTGTCATAAAAATGTGTCCAATAAAATAAACAATAAACCTTGTTTTCCATTAGAACCAAATGAAAGTTTATTTTCAAAGTACTGTAAAACAAATTACTACATGTATTTGGATAAATTTTCAAATTTGGGTGATTTGGGTTTTCTTTACATTTCTCCAATTATTGCCATGTTTTATAATAAGGGTGGGGAACAGGATCCAATCAGTAAGGTGGATTTTGAACCAGCCTTCTGGGAACCACTCTGATAAGTGGGTGGGGCCACCCATCCGTCAATCTTCTGATGTCACCATGACAAGGCATAAGTATTCCACCAATATTTTATAAAATGAGAAGTTTTGTTTCTGACAACCAGAACAATCTATTATAGTTCAAGAATATATCATATTGGCTGAATATTGTAAATACTGAAATGCAAATTTCCTAAGTCCTTTTTCCTTTATGAGAAATCTACACTTCTAAACATACAACAACAACTTGAAGTTCTGTTGAAATCATAGAATCGTAGAGTTGGAAGGGGCCTTGAGGGTCATCTATTCCAACCCCCTGCAATGCAGGAATCTCAACTAAATCATACATGACTAATAATCATCCAACCTCTGCTTAAAACCTCCAAGGAATGGCTCCAAAGAAGTCCATTTCTGGCTAATAGAAAGATAAACCCGACTCTGGGGTTACGGCGCTCATCTCGTGTTATTGTCCGAGGGAGCCAGCATACAGCTTCCAGGTCATGTGGCCAGCATGACAAAGCCGCTTCTGGCGAACCAGAGCAGCGCATGGAAACGCCGTTTACCTTCTGCTATTTATCTACTTGTACTTCGACATGCTTTTGAACTGCTTGGCAGGAGCTGGGACCAGGCAACGGGAGCTCACCCCGTCACGGGGATTCGAACTGCCAACCTTCTGATCGGCAAGCCCTAGGCGGTGGCGCTGTGGGTTAAACCACAGAGCCTAATTTTTACTGTTTGAAATTAATGAACTTAAATTAGTCATGTTGATTAATTTCGGTGGGTAAAGCTGAGTAGATCACCACCCTTATATTTTATCATTATCGTTTGTTTATTTATTTATTAAATTTGATAGCTACTTTTTCTTGCCCAAGCTTATGGGACTACAGCAACTAACAGAGTACTTACAACAGTCACACTAACACTCTTAGCAGTCCTCTCCTGCAGTTACCTTAACAGATACAACTCAAACAATTTCCTTATGAAATGCTCACAATGTCAAGTACACACCCTATATTCTGCCACAACACATTTACACACTTGACATCCATATGCAATCCAATTCTGTGCATATTTGATTGATCCAGACATGACAGAAGTGTTCCTGGCCAATAAATCAGTTTGCCCAGGAAAAGGAAACCAGCCTAGTTTGGATGGTTTCTCACTCCCACTGCAGACTCAAGGATTACAGTTTCAGGGTGCTCCTGGTTCCAGTATTGCTTTGAGATTCTAGGTGTTGCTGGGTCACAACTCCCATCATCCCTGTCCGCCGGGCATGCTGGTTAGAACTGATGGGAGTTGGGAATCCAACATCTGGAAAGCCACAAGTTCCCCAAGCTAAGTAAGATTCAATTAAGTTGTAAGGCTAGAACCCTAGGTGAAATCCCATTGACTGAAGAGGGATTACTTTAGAGTAAATAGCAGATATACATGGGGTCATGCTTTCACAATCAAATGAAAAAGCTTAGGCTAAAAATCCTTAAAATATTTTAGGTATCCTTCCTCCTTTATAGAAGAATTTAAATTCTATCATGATCCTTAATGCTATCGAGCCACTCTGTGCTCAGCTGGTTTGCCTTGCTTTGTCTTATCTTTCAACTTAAATGGTCTTATTTACTTTCACTACTTGCTTCTATAGCAGGTGTTCTACATCATTTACTACAATGTCCAAGATAATGAATTTATTTATGAATAAAATGAATTTCAGTTTGCACAGCGCAAAGTAGCACTCGGGGAAATCTTTTTCCAAAGGTACCTGCCATGGCTATTTAACATTCTGATGGTGTTTTTAGGCTACATTTTAAATGCAGAGTCATAAGAAGAGTAGAAGAAGGTACACCTAACTGTCCAGCTTATACCATGGTAAAACAGAGCATGAAGGCAGATTCAAAATATACCGGTAGTTACATAGATATAACCAATGAAATCAGTGGTGAACTTTTTGATACAAGTACATCTGCTCAAGCTACACTTTTGCAAGTGTTGGTGTGGTGCTTCTGATAAGATTTAGAATATTAACATCTAGCTTATTAACAAAGAACGTTGAAATCTACTTGAGGTACTACATGAACCCTTTCCAGACATATTTGTGTATATATGTATGTATGCAAACAAATATCTATGGTATTATAAGCAAACAGTAGACTTTAAATCATTTGATTTGTAGTAACGTTTCTGCATTGCATCTTCTGAGAAACACCTTGTGGTCAGGTTTAGGGACAAAAGGACTTTGTGATCCCCTGCTTTTTGAAAGAAATCAAGAGTAGCCTCCAAAGAAATCCTGTGGGTGAAGCTTTTCCCTTGCGAGAAAAAACGCACCTGTTTGAATTATGGTGCTGGAGGAGACTCTTGAGAGTCCCATGGACTGCAAGAAGATCAAACCTATCCATTCTTAAGGAAATCAGCCCTGAGTGCTCCCTGGAAGGACAGATCGTGAAGCTGAGGCTCCAATACTTTGGCCACCTCATGAGAAGAGAAGAATCCTTGGAAAAGACCCTGATGTTGGGAAAGATTGAGGGCACTAGGAGAAGGGGACGACAGAGGACGAGATTGTTGGACAGTGTTCTCGAAGCTACCAGCATGAGTCTGACCAAACTGCGGGAGGCGGTGCAAGACAGGAGTGCCTGGCGTGCTATGGTCCATGGGGTCACGAAGAGTCGGACACGACTAAATGACTAAACAACAACAACAAAGAGTAGCCTATCCTGCGAACCCAATCCTGATTTATTTATTTACTTGTCTTGTGCTGTGTATAAATTCAGATTGTAAACCTGCTGAAAGGGTCCCCAGGGATATACATTTCTATACGAATTTTGCATATAAGTGTGTATAACGTACAACGGGAGCGTCTTTTTTTTTAAAAAAAAGAAAATCGCTTGGCAGTTTATAAAATGCTGCTGTTGTGTTGATTCCTTGGGTCCAGTCTCTGCCCCCGACTGCCTCCCCCCAACCGGCAGGGGCGCAGCGGGGTTTTAAACGGTGCGCAAACCCAACCGCAGGCACAATTCACCAGAAAGGAGAAGTTCAACGGGGCTTCCTCGCAAACAAATCCCACCCCTCTCTGGATGAGGGGCATCCTTCTCCTCCAAAAGCCCGAGAGAGCGACGTGCGCCTCCCGCCCCGCGAGTCGCGGGAGCCCCACTCAGGGCACGGGAAAGAAAGGACGCCGCTGGCGAGCGCTTCGCTGCTGCGCGGATCGAACCTACCGCCTTTCCCCGGAAGTTCCTCCTCGCTCAAGATTCCGCTCTGACTGCCTTCATTCACACACAAAGCAAGGGCGGCCCAGGCGCGCCTCTAGCCACGTGACTGCTCTTGCCGGGCGGAAGGCGGATTCAACATAGAGCTACGTCTACTGTATGTGTCTCAAACGGTAGCCAGCTGCTCTAACAGTCAGGCACTCACACTTCCCGATTCCTTTAGAATTCCCACCCACCCACAAACAAACTACAGGGGGTGGAAGAGAAAGCTGCCCGTAAGTAAACCATGGGCAAAGAAAGAGAGACGCAGCAAAGCGTGTTTTGAGAATGGCTACGCTCAAGTCCTGCTGGCGCGCTTCCCATAGAAGCAGCTGGCAGGCAACTCTGAGGACACGATGCTGGAGTAGACTGGCCTGATCCAGCAGAGAGGCAATTAGGTTTCTCCGTCTCCACCATGTCAAACGATTATTAATTGATTGCATTTATGGTCCACCTTTCTTCTCCAAGGAGCTGAAAGTGGCGTACCTGGCTCCTCATTCAATCCTCACAAACAGGTGGGTTACGCTGAGAGTGGCCCAAGATCACCCGGTGAATTTCGAGGCCAAGTGGGGATTTGAACCCTGGTCTCCCATGTCCTGGTCCGATACCACACTGGCAATAACGGTCGTGTTCTTTGTAACCCAGATCTTATTTGCGTCAAAAACTTTGTAATTCTACTGGATCTTTTAGTTATAAACACACAAGACTATGGAGGGTAAGGCTTCCACATGCAATTAAGTATTGGATCGTGGCTGGGAGCGGGTTTTGGCCTTTGCTCCAACCTGAGAGGTGTTTTGTTTGGAAGATTTTTGACTGAAAATCCAAGCCCTCACTCTCTTCTAGCCACCTTCAACACGGAGATAATGGACCGTTGGCCGCAACAGAGCCAGCCTTAAATAAGCTATGTGCACATTTTGCACCTGAAACACAAAGCTTGGGAGTTAGAAGCACTGTACAGTACCTGATGCTTTATATTTCTTGGTGTACATGCTACGGCCTAATAATCCAAGCAACAAATAAACACCCCCACCTCGCTTCTCCACAATTTTCTATGGGCAGCTCTCACTACCGCTCTCGGGAGGCGGAGGAAGGAGAATCGGGTCTACGGAAACCCGGAAGTTCCGTCTCCAGACCGCGGGGCGATTTACTGTTTGCATATGACCATATATCTTACGGCGAGCAATCGGCTACTGACCTTTCTAGCCGACTGCACCCTCTATGATCGCTCAAGACAACCGAGTCGAATCGGAGTGGGTGCGTAGACTTCCTTTTACCCTCTTCCTGCTTCCGGTTGGAGGGTGAGCGAATATTTTAGCCGGGGACGCGGGGTTGTGTTGGGCGACTCCAATGGGAGGAGGCATTGTGGTTGGCCGGGGGGGGGGGGCTTTGAGGCGTGAGAGGAAAGGCGCTTGACGAGGCTCCGCTGAGGGAGAGGGAGGCCGGGCCCCGCCGGGCGGAGGATACCCGCTTCCTCTCCTAATCCTCGGGCCAGGCCGCTTCATATTGCGGTTTGCCGCTGCCTCGAGCCCACCGGGGGAGAAGTCTGTCCTTTCCCCTGAAGGAATCGGCGAGAGCCCTTCCCGGTCTCGCTTCCGGCCCTCGCGCTCTTCGGCCAACCTCTCCTGCTTCGCGCCACGCCCCCCCCCCCGCTGCGTTCTTCGGGTTAACGGCCGCCTCGCGCAGGCAGAAGCCCAACAGGTGTGGTTTTTCTCAGGGCCGGGGGCGCGCCTGCGCCTTCCCAGTCACGCGGCTGCTTCCGAAGCGTTTCAGAAGTTAAGAACAGCAGCCGTTTAAGATTCGTACATGACATTCGGATGCTGCTGCTGCTGCTGCTGGCTTTGTGCTCCCTTTCCGTGTCTTATTCTAACGCCTGCATTGAGTCTTAACTGCATTGTCCCTGTCCGGGGAGGTTTCCGTTGGACCTGCTAAAAGCATTCCCCTACAATTAACTTTGGGTTTTGTCTCTAGGAAACCAACATGAGGACCTGTCTATGCGTTTAGGAAGAGCGCTGGCAGTCCTGATTTTAGAAATGTTTCAGTGGCAAGTCTCAACTGTAAAGCAGTGCTGTAGTTGTTAAATTACATAGGGTACCCTGTCACCTCCACATCTGCAAATATGTTGTTAGCTACTAGTCTTGGTTTTGAACTCTAGATTGTCGCCTTGGATTAGAAATCCTCTCCTGTGGCCCGTCCCATAGGCTTGTGGAAAAAAATCCATTCTTCAGCCACCTTGAGTGTAAATATGAAAAGATGCTGAGGGGGCTGTTTGCCTCCTGCTTTTCAAACCAGCCTTAGACTGCAATTTCTACCCCTTGTTTGAGAGTATGCCTTGTTTAGTATTAAGTCAATGCTGTACATAGGGCTTACTTCTGAATAAATATGCATAGGACTGTGCTGCTAGTCCTCAAGGATTCAGTTGCAGTTCTGAGCATGCGCTGTTGTTTACATCAGTTGCTCCTACCTTTCGAACAGAAATAGTTGGCTAGCAAGTCCTTCTCCAAAGCTGTTATCTATTCTTATTTAGAACAGAATATGACAATCATGTGCTTCAAGTAAGTGTATGCTAGGAGCAAAGGAGGGGTATTTCAGGTGTACTTTCATCTGTCACTGTGGAGATTATTGCTGGTAAGTGGAGGCTGCGTCCATGATGAAGAGTTGGACTCAAGTAACAGAATTTCAATTCTCCATACAGATATGACCCTGGGGCAGTCTTATGGAATTGCTGTCTGAGGCATGAACTCACCCTAGATCAGGCATGCCCAACCTGCGGCCCTCCAGATGTTTTGGCCTACAACTCCCATGATCCCTAGCTAACAGGACCAGTGGTCAGGGATGGTGGGAATTGTAGTCCAAAACATCTGGAGGGCCGAAGGTTGGGCATGCCTGTCCTAGATGTACACGAAATTGGAGGTAGAATTGAAAACTTAAAAGAATTGTGTGTGACAACCCTATGAACTGTAAGAGTTCTAGCAGCCATTTGGACCAATCCAGTTTAGTACAGGCTCTCCTTTTCCCAAAAGACCCGTAATGGTTGCCTTTTCCAGGAAAAAAAAACACTATGGAAAGAAGCTAGCATCCATTTATGTTTTCATAGTAGAGTGCAAATGTTTTGCCTAAAACGGCTGTCATTAAAACACTGTTTCTTGCACTAGCCTCAGTGGATGTGATTCTCTCCTTATTCTAACATCTTGATTGCGACAGATGGTAAATTCCAAAATGTGAGAACTGTGCATAAGTCTGCCACATTTATGTATGAAACGCCAGCTCCCATCAGCCCACCAGGAGTGATGGGAGTGGTAGCTCAGCAACATCTGGAGGGTGGGTCACAGGTTCCCCGTACCCGGCTTTAAGCCTGACTCATGTTTCCAAAGTGAGTATCTGTATTCTTTGTGCCCCTCCAGTAATAATAGGGTCAGAAGGAAGGTCTTATGTCAGACCTCCAGCTTGTATGTTGTGCAGCCCTTTACATCCACACATGCAAGTATTGTTTAAGTTTGGATTGTTTTATATTGCTACAATTTTAATAATCGGAAGTTACTTTACCTTTTTAAAGGTGATTTCCTTTTGTTCTCTATGACAACGGTACCCCGTTCTGTTGTGTATAGTTAAACTGGAGCTTCTTTGCCTCTTGGGTAAGTCTTATTTACTGGTACATTATATTAATGTAATTGTAAAACATAGGGGCTGGTTTGGAGGATACCTGGGATCCCAGTGAAAGGACTTGAGATGATGGTGTGGTCATGGCAGCAGGAGAGAGAGATGACGTTAGCAAAGCCGTTTTACATATGCTTAAATGAGAGATATGACAGGGCACAATTTAAGACAATGGATGTGCTTAAAAGGTACTCTGCTGCTCATCTTGCAGAAGAGTGCCGAGAGAAAAAAATAAACTGAATCTAAAGATGATCTGCTTCTGTAACTTCCTGCAGAAGCATGAGGCATTTTGTAGCACTGCAGGAATTCTGGCAGTGGAACACTGCTTGTAGCTATCTTCCTTTTACTTGTTTCTTGAATCCAACCCATAATGCATTCTCATCTGGCCAAGGCATTGACCAAAGGCCATGATCCAGCTGTAGTCACGGGAAACAACTGGTGGGTGCAGATGTGTTCCTATTTGTGTCAGTGTGGCCTGTGATAAGCACACAATACAGACATGGATGTACCACTGGCATGAGGAGAAGGTTCATCCGTCAATAGAATTAAGTGTTCAGATCTGAAAAGGATAGTTAGCTACTGTGTTTTCATTTCACCATAACATCTATTTTATTTTTTTGTGGTTTAAAATACAGTATTGGCATTAACTATGAATAAGAAGTGTGTAAAATTATTAAATTTTATGAGGAAAAAGTAAAGTATTCATGTGACCCTTGGAAGAAGAATTTCAGGCAGTCTGGTCCTGTGAATCATTGTAAGCTGCAGTGATGCAAACATGGTTATGGCAGTTTTAAGTACATTGCCAAATTATGTTCTCTATGGGAATAGTTCCTTACCTGAGTGGCTTGCTTATTACAAGGAGTGACCAGCACAGAATTGTGCCAGTTCTCCTGTAATGTGAGTGGATGTTTGCATGTTATATTAATTATTTTATTTTTAACCTGCCTTTCTCTCAGTGCCAGACCTAAGGCAGTTCAGAGCATAAATTAAATACGTACATAAATTGCATTGCATGGTACAAATGTACTTACAGTATACAGTATGTTACTGATTGGTAGCATATACCACAGCAGGACTGTTAATTACTCTTCCTGGAGTCATTTCAAGGCTGAACTTGAACTAAGGAATGAATATCTCTAGGATCTCCATAATGGGTATCACCCAGTTTAAATGAAAGTTAGTCAACCAATCATTTTAAAGAAAGAAAGCCTACTTTGTTTTGAGATGATGCATGCATTGTAGCAAGCATGATCTTAGAGGAGAGAGTACCTTTTTTAAAAAGAGCTTTTGCCATCCACAGTTTTGGCAATCTAAATTTGCATTGCATATACCTAAATTAATCTGCTGACCCATTAATTCAATTGTTTAGTGTATCTAATTGTGTCACCGCTTCTTTTTTAGGATTTCACCCATTTAGGTGGCAGAAAAGATGCTTGATTATATCAAATCTTGGGCTGAATATATTGTGGAATGGGCTGCAAAGGATCCTTATGGATTTCTTACAACAGTGATCCTAGCTCTGACACCTCTATTCTTAGCAAGTGCAGTACTGTCATGGAAACTAGCGAAAATGATAGAAGCCAAAGAGCGAGAGCAAAAGAAGAAACAGAAGCGCCAGGAAAATATTGCTAAAGCTAAACGAACAAAGAAGGACTAAGATGTCAATCCTACTGGGCAGAACTTTTCTCAAAAAGGCACTGTTCTTAAATTTGCATCTTTGCATTGTAATCTTCAACATAGATGTGCATAAAATTGAATATTCTTGAAATGACTTGTTTTTTACTTTGTGTTAGTCTGTGGTAATTCATTAGGACTTACTTCCTAATTTAGGGTATATTTGTACGCTACAGTACATGTCTAAATTGTCTTTTTAAAATTACTGTTTCAATGATTGAAAACCTAATTACTTATGATTTTATAGCATGGAAAAGAAATGAACTGTTTATTTTCTACACTCTTTTCTACTACAGACTTAACAGGATAGCTTCTTTCTACTGTGACTTATTTCTATATACTAGACTCTCCTGATTTCCTTGTAAAAGTCAGTATTTTCATCTTGCCGTGATCAATTCATTCAATTCATTTGTTGAAACTTGTACTACCTTGACTATGGAATCTTACATGGTAATTAACATTCTTACAGAAGTGTATGTCTGCCCTTTTTAGTGTAAATGGCAGCGGTGTTTACTGGGTACCTACTTTTTTTTGAGGGGGGATGAGAAATATGACCAGTAATTGGGAATAATGACTGACAATGGAAATGAATGTGATGTGGAAGTGGGATGTGAACACATAGCATTATTAGGTGCAGTTTCATTCTTTTTACACAAAGAATAATTATGTATTGGGGAACATGGTAGACACATACAATGCTGCTATATTTAAGCAAATGTACATTGGAGGGCACTCTGAGTCCTAATCAACATTTAGACAGAATCTGGTATACCTCCTAACTGAACTTACCGTCTCCGAAAATAAGACACCGTCTTATATTTATTTTTTCTCAAAAAACCCCCCACTATGGCTTATTTTCAGGGGATGTCTTATTTTTTCCTCCTTCTCCTGCCGCGGCCGGCATTGCTGCTGCGCCTATTACTATGTCTTATTTTCAGGGTATGGCTTGTATTCCTTGAATGCTTAAAAATCCTGCTACGGCTTATTTTATGGCTACATCTTATTTTCGGAGAAACAGGGTAGTTCTTGGTTCTTATTTAAAGCATCAGTCCTATTGGCCAGTGAAGGTGCCCCAGAGTATCCATTCCTCCTAGGCAACATAATACCACAGAGCTGGTTTCTGTAATAAATTACACCCAGTACTTCCTCAGTGCCACGACACCTTTTGTATTATACCACAACTGTCAAAAGAAAAGGCCAGAGTGTTGGCCTATTGCACAGCGATGAGATCCTGAATTGGCATCAGTTGATAGTATCTTGCCCTGAGTTTGTTATACTGCATTGGTAACGAGTGACCATTGTCCCTTATCTTGAGCAATGGTTTGCTGGAATACATAGGAAACTGCTTTATACGGAGTCAGACCATTGGCCTGTCTAGCTCAGTACAGTACTGTGTTACGGTTTTAGAAAGGGAACATTCCCAGCCCTAGTTGGAACCTTCTGCATGCAAGGCAGATGTCCTACCACTGAGGTACAGCCCTTTCCCAGTGTAAGGACTGATAAGATTAGGAAACCTAAAGCTTCATCTAGTAAATGCATTAGAAACACAGCCTCACATAATTGTGTATGCCCCCCCCCCCAAATGGTTTAAGCTATGCCAATGTTGTAAATACTACATATTTCTCTTGGCACAGTTAAATAATGCAACAACATTAACCTTCGTGAAGCTGAGGCTCCAATACTTTGGCCACCTCATGAGAAGAGAAGAATCCTTGGAAAAGACCCTGATGTTGGGAAAGATTGAGGGCACTAGGAGAAGGGGACGTCAGAGGACAAGATGGTTGGACAGTGTTCTCGAAGCTACGAACATGAGTTTGACCAAACTGCGGGAGGCAGTGCAAGACAGGAGTGCCTGGCGTGCTATGGTCCATGGGGTCACGAAGAGTCGGACACGACTAAACGACTAAACAACAACAACAAAAAACCTTATTTAAATTTCTACTTCAAATAAATGATATTTTAAAATTGACTTTGTTAATCTTTGAACCTATGAAGTTTCTTAACAATGAGCATCTAAATTGTAGGGTAGGCTTATATATGTTATCTGAAAAACACGCAAATTATTTGGCTCCGGGTCTATCACATTGCACTTGGACATTATTAAGAAACAAAGCAACCCTGTTTGATTCTAAAACATAAATATTTGGTCTACTTTCATGAAAATAAAATTTGCTACTTGTGCATATTATTTTAGCACTAGTGTCATTCCGCCTGTTTAATAAACAGGCGCTAGAATATCCGGCCTTTTTCGGTGGCAGCGGTGCGTGGGGGGATTTTATTCCTTGTCTAATTGATTGTTCCTTCCCCCTCCCTTTGATCTTTAATTTATCCCTAATTCCCCCCCCCCCCGGTTCCCAAACCCCAAGCCAAAGTCCCCCCCCCCTTTTTACCTTTACAGCCCGGGTTCGGCTGGGGGGTGCGGGGGGTATTTCTTCCTTTACCCCCTCCGAAGCTTGTGTTTGGAGTGTGGATCCCACCCCACCCTGTTTTCACACGCTTTTTGCGCCTGCCGTTTGGTTCCTAATTTTTCCCCGTCAATAGCGCTGCTGCTGCCAGGGCCCAGTGGCCGAATTCTGGCTCCTGGACGGCCCGGGCGGCTGCTCCAGGGTGTACGCCCAGTTTTTCGGGGTGGGGTGGGGGTGGCTCCCGCTACTTTTGTTGGCCTCCGCGGCCGTTTTTCAGTCGCCTGCTGCGTCCGGGAGGGAGCTTTGCTGTCCAGGGGGATTGCGCCCGCCCCGGCACTTTCTGAGGGTCCCGCGGTTGGCGCTGAGCATTCGGTGGCCTCCCCGCACCTTTCCTGGCCGTTCCGGCCCAGCGGGGGTCTTCCGGTTGCTTGCGCTGTTTGGGCCTCAATTTTGGGCCTGTTAGTGAGGAGAAGCCGGGGCTTCGATTTTTTGGTCGTCCCGGCTTCCTCCTCAGGCACTTGGGCACGTTGAGAGAGGGCCTGCCCTGCTTAGGGGCCTTGCTGCCTGCTCCAGCCTTCCACCTGGTGGCCTCTGTTTTAACTGCTTATTGAGCCAGTGCAGGGCAGAGGCGTGGGGGGTGGGGTGGGGAGAGTGTGTGTGTGTGTGTGTGTGTGTGTGTGCAGTCTCTGCGTCCAATCCCTGTGTACCTGGGGCACATGCCCAGTAGCGCAAACCCAGGGACACACGGAATCTGGACGCAGAGACACAGGGACTTTATTATATAGGACAGGCATCCCCAAACTGTGGCCCTCCAGATGTTTTGGCCTACAGCTCCCATGATCCCTAGCTAACAGGCCCAGTGGTCAGGGATGATGGGAATTGTAGTCCAAAACATCTGGAGGGCCGAAGTTTGGGGATGCCTGATATAGGATATGAGAAGCTGTGAACTCATGTGAGACTGCAGCTCATGTTTAGCCTAAGTAAAAACTTACAGGAATTAACACATTAAGGGTTCACCACTTGTGAGCCAATAGTACAAGCACACATGGAAATCTTGCATAAGATTAGTAAATAATTTGAAAGTAGTGACATCAGTTTAAGTGATATACCAGCACTAATGTTTCTTAATTTAAACCTGAAATAAATGGAAAATGTCTCAGAATTAATTGTAGAAGGTAAACATTTAATCTGTTTTTACAACTTAATACCAGTAGCGTTGCCATGAAATCAATTCCACTAGTAATGTAAAAAAGCTGCAGTGTTTGAATCTGAGCTATCATTTCTAAAAATGCTGCTGAATTTTCAAGTGTATATATTTACTGTGTGGATAATATCATAGTTCAACGATAATCAAGAAAATAACATTCTGCTGTTTTGCTTATTAACATAATTATTCCTCTAATTTCTGATGCTTTCACAATGGGCCCCTTACTTATTACGGATACTGTCCTTGGGGGGCATCCAGGACCCAGGCTGAAAAGTGTTCGCTGTACTGACTGGATCTTCTGATGGCTCATTCTTTCCAAATTGAGGGGCCGATGCATGGCCTTTAATCTGAGTTTGAAGTGGTTCTGCTACAAGCCCCTCTTTGTACTCTTTCGACTGCAGGAGTCTGTCCTTTTCATAAATATCTTTAATCTTCTTCTTTATTTCTTCTTTATAATCCTCATTCTTAAGAATTTCCTGTGAAAAATGCAATAATGCATTTAAGTGACTGAAAGAAACAGGTGAGTGTCTCACAAGGCAATGATTTAAACAAAGTAATTTTTAAAGCAGAAGTCAAAATCCATCCGCTGGAATAATTTCACTGCTTTAATTGAATGAGTCTGAAAGTATACAGTATTTTAATTCTAATATTTATATACATATCAAAATGATTTTTCAGTATCAATTTCTCACAATAGATAAAAGCCCTATCAAACAAAATGAAAATTCATGAGATAAACTACCAACACTGAACATGTTTCTCTTCATCACTGGGTTTGCAGGCAATCCTTTACATAAATGAAACACAACACAACTTTTTAAAAAGTATCTTACTTTTTTTGTATGATTGTTTCACATAAGTGTGGTTTATGTGTATTCACACTCAATAATTCAAACAAATTTGCAAGAATTATTAAGGGGAAGTTAAAATTATATTGGCTGGGTTTCCTGACCATATAAACTATAAGAAATATATAATGTGTGCAGCATATCGTCGATATCTTCTCTGCAATTTGATTTCTATGCTAGGTCAATAATCTAGAAAGAACCAAATGGACTTCAGTAGAGTTTAGATATTTCAACATAGAGAACAGATGTAAAAGCTTAACACAAGGCCGTGATAATGGTCCCACTGGAACAGAGGGGGATTAATTGCTCATGATCTGGTTAATCGACTTCAGCAGGTCCCCTTGGCATCAAGCTGAGATGAAGTCAGTAAAGATATGAAGGTATCTAAAGCAGCAAAGGGTTTGGCAACATAAGTAGTGTGTATTCTATAAATTAAGTGATACTTTTACCTATATATAAAAGTGCACTTTCTGGATGCATGCCAATGGGAAATAGTGCATAGTATTGTAAAATGTGGCTTCATATTGATCACAGTGCTGAAGATATTTAATTCTACTGGACCCACTTAATTACCAGGAAGTCAAAAACAAATGCAGTACAGTGTACTTTTTTATAATCCATTCCAGCCCAAATTAGTCCAGACATCCAAGTTTCTCTGTAAGGTAGGGAATGTTCCCTCCATTCTGTTTGAGGCATCACAGGCAAGGATGGTATCGAAGTGTTTGCATAAGGGAGAATTGCTTTAGCACTGGTATTTTCAAGGGTTTCAACTTGCAAAAATTGTCATATTCTAGTATTAGCAGTACCACACATACACATTTTGGGGGGATGGGATGGGAGAAGGGAACAAGCTGAAGCAACAATCACTTGCTTAGAACCATTTACTTGAGATCATGGGTACTGCGAGATTTGAACCAAAGAACTCTTGAGCTACAGCTCCCATTCTTAGGGATGACAAAGTCTCAAGGCAGTCCCCTCTACAGACACACTACATCTGCTTCGATTCAGCAAAATAACTCCATCATGCAACTTCAAGCCAAGACTTCATAATGCACTGTTGCAAAGTGCTTGCACTATTACAAACAGATTAATAAAAAAACTGGTGCATAATGAAAATATTTACTGTAACGCTTTACCAAAAGAATAGTGTAAATATGTTGACTTCACACCAGTTCAGTAATTTTCTGATAGAAAAAGGAAAGGGGGTTGTAAACAGAACAAGTATATAACATAATTTCACAAGAAACTAGACAGAGTGAGGGGAAATGACTACAGATAATCAAGTAGGTAGCTGTGTTGGTCTGCTGTAGACAAAAGAAAAAAGAAAAAAAATCCTTCCAGTAGCATCAGAGACCAACTAAGTTTGTCATTGGTATGAGCTTTTGTGTGCACGCACACTTCTTCAGATACCTGAAGAATACCTTCAGATATCTGAAGAAGTGTGCATGCACACGAAAGCTCATACCAATGACAAACTTAGTTGGTCTCTAAGGTGCTACTGGAAGGAATTTTTTTACAGATAATCAAATGGCTCTGCCAAATATAAGCTCAAAAGAAAACCAAATTCCCATATCAAAATGAAATTGAGATTGCAGAGTAATGAATCTCCATCATCACAATGTAATAAACCGAACTGTGTATCTAATGCTGATTGAAAACAATTCAATTGACTTCAATTAATTTACCGGTACTAATTTTTCTAGAATAGAAAGGTCAGGCCCTTAAGGAATACAGATATTTGCAGTAACATTTGGACTATGGAGAGGAGGAGGGAGGGAGGAAGAGGTGACATTGACCAGATAGCTACAGAGAAACAGTGCATACCCAAAGAAACTCCCAGGTGACATTTTATTTCATTTTATCTATGTGGGATTTCCAATCAAAATCACAAATGCAAGATTGCCAGACAGGCACATTGAGGGGCTGGCACTCAGAGAGTTCCTGAATCAATATAGAAGGAACTGTATGAGGTCACTTCTTTAATGCTCTGGCAGGAATTTCTAAAAGAAGAGAGATGATCTTATGTACTTCCTCCCTGGACTACATTGTTAGGTTAGGACAGTTAGGTTATCTTTGTTACTCTTTAGATCAAGGTGTGTATGTATTGTCCAAGTTGTTGCCTGCTTAAATTGTAATTTGCTGTCTGAAGTAGCATTTATATAGTCTTGTCACCTCTATTTCATATAATAAACCAAGCTTTATTTATTCCTTTCGTGTGCAAAATTCTTGTGGGCATATGGTTAACAGTTATTACATATTCATAACAAGCACACGTCACTATTATCCCAACAAAAGATCACAAACCTCTCATTGGTGTATATGATTATATGTGAGTGCTTGGACATGTGGGTTTATGACACATATTGTAACACAGCAGCAGTCTGCCCTACCCAAAAAACCCGATGAAATCAAGAAAACCGAGGACTTGAAATCCAGGGATAGATTTTTGTATGCGAGGAGCGTGAGCTTAGTTCTAGTACTAAAAACAAATACTCAGGCTGAACATGTGCTCAGACTGTATGTGTTCTGTTTCTGAACATTAAGTGTCTCTGCCTCTGGGGATACATGGGGCTTGAGATCCAAAGCCCCCCGCCCCAATGCCCCTTTAGGGCTTTCCATGCATTATTGCCAGCAGAATTGCTGGCAGAACCTTTCTGCCCCCCTGGACACAGCTGGGCTTCCAAGGTGGCAGAAAGACATTTACGTACAATGGGGTGAGGTGGGCATGGTAGACCTGCATTTTAAAAATGGGAAATTCATACATTCTCCTATAGAACATATAGTTTGGATGATCTATAGACATGCTTATATTAGTCACCATTTTAGAAAAAGCATTTTTCCTGTGTGAATGTCTCTTCCAAGAAGGCATTTCTCAAATGCAGTTTTAGAATGTCCTTATATTGAAAATAAGAATATACATATTTTCAAAAAATCTGCCGCTTGACCAATCAGGAACAATGTTTTGATCAAGAGGCATTTAATTGATGAGTCTAATCAGTCAATCAAACTAAATGATACAGTTTATCCCCTAAGCTTGACTGAATTTAAAAGCAAGACAATCAAAAATCTAGTCTGTGCTCCTACTGTCAACTAGCAAAAATACTTCTAAATCACATCTCAGGTTGGTGATGGCAAATAGGAATTCTATGAAAATGAGCCTCCATGATTGAAGTTACGGTAGTTTTCATCATGCCTCTTCTGAAATAAATAATATTCTTATGATCAAATAAGGAAGGCGGGTATGCACGGCAGTAACTAAACATAATGTAATTTCCAATATAATTATTCTCTTCTGGGGGGGAGAGAGAATAATAATTTAAACTTTATGCTTATTACTACTCACAGGAGTACATTTTCCTTCCTTGACAAGGAGGCTGTCAAAACAGATAATTATGGAAATGCTAGAAATAGTTTGAAAGAAGACAGGAGCTGTCACAAAAAGTTTCTTCTTTTTAACATTTCACCTTGTATCCAACTGTGCAATTCAGAAGGCATTTAGTTTTTATTACTGCATAGCAAACACACGGTGCATTAGAAATGAAAAGCAGTTATTTACTGTATTTTCTATTCCAAACCACTTTCAGACTTCCCATAGTAGCTAAAGGAACTTACAAATGAATTCAATTTCACATTAAAATGCAACTTAGAGTTTGCTTTTTTAAAAATAAAAAACAGCCCACTATCTCCAGCCTTAAAGAAGCAGAATAGCTTTTTTAAAAACTTATGATTAACTCACCAGATGGCATTCAGCTTATTCCAATGAAAACATCAGAGTACATTAGAAAAACCTTGCTGGGTCAGCCCAAAGAACTATCTGTTCCAGCATTTTGTTCTCACAGGAGCCAGCCAGATGAATATGGAAATTCTGCTCACAAGCAGAATTCTCCTGCTCAAGGTCCTCAGCAACTGGAGGCAATATAGCCATCATAGTATACTTCATGAAATTGACTAATCCCATTTAAAAGCCATCCAAATTGGTAGCCATCACTATATTTTATGCTAGCAAATTGCATAGTTTAAGTACGTACTGTGTAAATAAATACTTTTATTTTGTTTGTTCTATTCTCTCCCAATACAGTATACAACTTCACTGGATGACCCCAAGTTCTAGCATTTCTGTGAGGGGAGATGGAGAACAAGGGCTCAGCTAAATGCTACACATGAACTCTTGCAACAAAAACACTTGCAAACAAACCACTGGAGGAAGATTTGAAGCAGATGGGGTGCTTAACTCTTAGCTTCCCCCCACTTCTCTACTCCAAATCAGCAGCCAGGTTGGGTTGCTTGCTGGGACAAGGTGGTTTGAGCATATAACACCAATCCTGACCGGACAACACTGGCTGCTGATTAGTTTCTGGGCCCAATTCAAAGTGCTGCTTCTGACCAATAAAGCCTTAAATGACTCAAGACTGTGATACCATAAGGACCGCCTCTCCCCATATGAGCTGACCTGGATTCTTCAGTCATCACCCAAGGCCCTTCTCATGTGCCTCCTCCACAAGGCCTAGAGAGTCGCAACATGAGAAAGGGCCTTTTCTGCAGTGGCTCCCCATTTGGAGAATGCTCTCCCCAAGGAAGCTTGTCTGGCACCTTTGTTACACATCTTCAGATGCCAGGTAAAAACGTTCTTCTCCCAAGGCTTTGGCTAATTAAACAATCTATGGCCTTTTAAACTGTGTGTGGCTGGGTGTGTTTGTATTATTTTTGTTTGTTACTATGTTAAATATTGTACTTTTATACTGAAAACCATCATGTGATGCTTGGAAGAGGGGTGGCACAAAAATGTAATAAAAATAATAATAACTTTCAGTTAGGCTTACTCATTAGTGGAAACAGCAATAATATATTGATATAGTTTGGAGAAGAGGAACCGAATAACATTGCTTGGATTCACACAAAAAATGCTTTATGAAAGGCAAATGTATGAGTGGGGCAAATACTAGGAATAAAATCTAGAAATTCTAGAATCTAGAAATTATGTCTAAAATTTTCATTTGCTTGAAAGTTCTATCAATATTGCTGCAGTCAGAAGCTAACTTTAAGCGGAGAGGTACAGGGTCCGTACACTGATTCAGAACAATTTGTGACTAAAGCCACTCTCAATTATGATCACTACACTGGAGAGCTACAAACTCTTTGAAGAATCCTCCCACATGGATTCCTTGCAGCCATTTTTATAGGTTTCCTAAGGTTTGTCACACTGGCCAGGAGAGCTCCACTTCAGACAACAAGAACAACTTCTATTTTTATTAAAGCTTTCAACAATACAATAACTATAAAAATACAAACAAAACAGGTTAAGTATAGAGCCCTCACAGGCAAGGAGAGCTCCAAGGCAGAGACAGAAAGGTGAGAGAGAACAGACAGAACCTAGAGGCCTAAAAGGCAGCATTTCATTCACCCGAAACAGCACACAGTGCATTGTTGTGCATTGGTATGATTTGAGAATGATACCATGGTGCAACACAAGTGAGACTTCAGTATAGAAGTCCAGGGAAACCCAAGATCCATTTCACATGTGCCACTGGCAAGCCATGTGTCCCCCCCATATTGTATTTGTGCACAAAGAATTGTTTTCTGACTGAAGTCATTAGGCAAATAAAACAATCTGTAGTTTCAACTAGATGCAATGTAGTCTCTTACCTCAAATGAGGGTGGATCTTTTCTTTTTTTCCTAATCCAAGCTGCAAAAAAATATTAAAACAGAGGTCAAACATTTTTTTAAAAAAACTGCTCATAATTGTATCAATAGTACAGACTATGTATCTGAAGGCCAGTTAAATTAAGAAGGCAAATGGACTACGAAAGGACATGGAGATTGGTGCTAGATGGCTCTTGCAGTCAGAGCAGCAGAAAATAGCAGTCATCAAGTATGCTAGAAAATTAGGCATGACATCAACACGTAGCACCCACAGCACAGGACGTCCCCATTCCACAAGCACTTGAGTTTCCACTTTCTAAACCTTCACCTGACACCACTAAACACATCACTTCCACACACAGAAGGTTTGGGAACTGGTTCTGCAAGAACTGAAACTGAAGTTTTCACAACGCCAAATGATTTTCCACCAAAAAGCAGCAATGCATAAAAGATCAATTCACTGAGTCATCCCTAACTTTCTCACATTAACAGTCGTCAACAGGTTTACCACTCCTATCAGCCAATCACCTATTCCCACCACCCTTCTAAGTACGGTAATACCCCTCCCGACCCTCTGACTATACATAAGGGTCTGGTGACTTCTGTTTCAGTGTATCTGAAGAAGTATGCATGCACACAAAAGCTCATACCTATGACAAACTTAGTTGGTCTCTAAGGTGCTACTGGAAGGATTTTTTTATTTTTTGTTTTTTCTCACATTTGTCTCCCAGGCCAGCTTGTGCTTTTCTCCAATAATTCCTAAAGCAAGGTTCTTGACACCTAGCTTGGCATAATGGTTAGAATATAACACTACGACTGAGGTGACCCAAGTTCAAATCCAAACTCAACCACAAAACTCACTGGTTGATCTTAAGCCAATCACTATCCTTCAGCCTAACCTACCTTACAAGGTTGCTTGTGTGAGGAAAACATAGAAAAGGAGAAGAACTCTGTACACCACCATTAGCTCCTTGGAGGAAGAGTACATGTAATAACAAAACATTCCCCCCCTAATTTCTGACTTAAAACTGCAGGAACTTTAAATCTGGCCTTCTTTAAGTCCATTCAGCTCCTGGACAAGCTCTCTCATAACAAACCAGCTCTGTCATGTGTAGGGGAGGGGAAAGGTAACTAACTGCTAATCAGCTGAACAGGTGCAGTAGGATTTTTGTCTGTTTAGACTGTCTCTTGCATTCCTAGAAAATCTCATAAGGGAAACACTGGAAGAGTGGGGGTGGCATTACATGTGCCTGTTGTATTGCCAATGAGTAAAAAGTCAGTAAGCACATATATACTGTGTTATATCCAAGGAAGTTGTCTCATTAGCTCAAGGACTTCCACCTGCAAAACAGGATTTCTCCTCCCTGTCCTCATGTGGCCTCCCCCAGTCTTCTCTGGAATGTTGGGGAAAACCCCAGTACAGATTTGGGGAGGAGGCATGGGGGGGAAAGGAGAGGAAAAGGAAGAGGAAGCCTCATTGGGTAGGTGGAAGTCCTTGTACTAACAGGATGACTTTGTTGAATACAACCAAGTAAGTTTTACTCAGAATAGATCCACTAAAATTAATGGCCCCAAGTTAGTCATGTCCACGAATTTCAATGGGTTTATTCTCAGTATGGTTAGCATTGGATATAACCCACTGAGGCTCCTCTGACTGGCAGCAGGAGTAAGGTAAAAGTAATAAAAATTCTGCTTCCAAGATGAGGCCCAAACTCTAATTGTGGCAAAGAAATGAGGTGGACAAATATCATTTTCAAGTCACATCCTTATTGCTGATCACCGAAAGGGGGGGGGGGGAGGAATGACATGTTGTTTCTGCCATACTTAACCTGTCTTCCCTACTCAAGGCAGAAGACTAAATCTGCTAGAAAGCGGTGGACCTTATCCCTATCTTTTAAAGATTATTTTGGAAAGTCTGGTTCTATCCTCAGAAGAATGGAAAGGGAGTCCTTTGCCTTCTCAGGATTTGGTATACCACTGATGTAGCTGTCTTTGCTTTGCTGATCATAGTTATTAACTAATGTTATAGCAACAGCAATACCTGTAATTAGTTTATGCACAGCCAAACAATGCTGATGATGCTTCTAGACCAATGTTTTCCTCCCATTGTTGCTGCCCTCCTCTAACACCTTCTCAATTTATTTACGTACTTCAAAAATGTAATGACCAGAATTGAATGTAAAAGAAAATATAATTAATAAAACAAGAACCTGCTTACCTTCAAGCTGTAATTTTATTCCAACATTTATATCCATCCTTTCAATATCATACTTACATTACATTACATACCAGAACATGAAGCCATCTTGGTTAATGAGCCAAAATCAAACCACAAAATAGGTATTGCAGCTTTAAAAAACTCTCTTGTTCTTACCAATTGTCTTTCTATTAGTAAAGTGACAATGAGGTTGAGCATTATCATCATAAAATGAGAATAAAAAAGAAGCAGTAATACTAATCATGAAACGTAAGGGTTAAAGGGAGTGCATTTTTTATTGTTGATTTCTCTAATATTCTTACCTACATACTAAGCTTTGAGTCAGAACAAAATGTAGTTAATGTGATTTTACTCTGATTTTCATTTTGGGAATGGCTCCTTATGACAGGCATTTCCAATATTATTTATTTTACACAACGTATAGTCTCTACAGAACTGAACAGAGGATGTTTACAAGAAGCTTAAATCCAACCAATCACAATGTTTCCCTTCATACTGTCCACAAATACAGCTTCTTCAAATCCATAAATTCTTTATCTCATCTTTATTATTGCTTAGCATTCACTCTCCCATATTTTTCCTTTACTTTCACCAAACCTTTTCTATATGTGCAGGACAGTAAAACCTCCATTGCAGTTTAGAAAAATCATTGTTGACGTGAAAGCAGACAAAATCTTTGCAATTATTAGAATTGTTCTTTGCCCTTTCAGCTCGAAAGTGCATCCAGTGCAATCAACTTCTAGAAAAAACATTTACATAAATCAGAATGCTTTCATTCAGTCTCAGCCAAAATAGCTTCTATTTGGAACAGTATAAAAGGCAAAGAAAAAACCACACACACATACACACACACAGATGAAGTCCAATTCTACAAAGTTCTCATCAAACCTTTTGTAAATCCACTGACTGCAATTCCAATTTTCTAATTACATAGTTGTAATTAATTATATAAATATGGTATGGTACTATCCACAGTCTGTGCTTGTGATAACGGTACATTTGTCTGAAAGGAATTTAGCAAGATAAACTGGACATTTCATACCTTGAGACCTTGGCATTCTTTCATCAGCACTCATTTGCATTCTCATTAGTATGCATGAGATTTTCATTGAACTTTAAGGCTTCTACTGGCATATAACGCATTGTAATGAGCGTAAAAGTGAGCATGCAAATTAAAACTCCCATTAATCACTAAATGGTACCCATTAAAAAGAGAGAGTGAAGGACTAGAATAGACAGGCTGTAAAATGCAGCATGAGGCACACAAACTCCTAAATCTCGTCACAGAAAATGACAGATACCTTTTCATGAGGACCAGTGACATGTATGAAGAAGGTAAATTACTAGATACAGTAAGTGACAATTTAGAATAAAAATGAAAAAAAAAGGTTATTGACAGCCTGCATCCACAATATAGCCTTTGGCAAAAGGCACATTACTTCCTTTCTTGAAAGGGAACCCTGACAGAGCAAGGAAAGGTGTTACTTACACATGTTATCCAGGCTAATTGGGGACTCATTCATGTTTTTCCTCAAACCATGGTTGTCATATTGTTGGTTTGGACATGGGACACTCATGTTCAAACGCTTGGTCTGCTGTGAAGCTTATGTGTTGTGTTCATGGAGAAAATCATACACACTTAGCCTAATTGTACCTCTCAGGATTGTTGGGAGTATTAGAGGGGGGGAAAGTGTGCTGTACACATCCCAGACTCTTAGAACAGAGGGAGAAACCCCCACAAAAAACTGTCCACTTAAACAAATGACATGCTGACTTCAACTCCTGGACATCCCAAAAGACTAAAAAAAACCTGTCTTCAGAACAAGCTTCAGTCCTTGAGGAATTCCACAGTCGAAGGACATCCACCAAGAATATTCTTCTGTGTACCAGTGGCATAGATATATTATTGTCAAAATGCATTCGTGGTTCCTATGAGCAATCACAATGAAAGCGAAGGGAAGGGAAATTGGATCAAATGGTACTGTATTTCAAGGTTTGCTGGTTAAAGCAAGCCTGAAGAAAACAGACTATAGAAAACTGGGGGAGAGGGGCATACTGGAAGCCATAAAGAAGTGAGCCATACATTTAGTTATAATCCCATAAACTATATGCAAGGGCACCCCACCCATCACCTCCTTCCAAATCTGTGCAATCTTGTTCATGTTTTACAGAACTGGAAAAATATGAAATCCCACAGGGAAGGCCTTAATGATGAGCAACAATTTTCACTATCTAGTATTGTTATAAGCACTGAGATAATGTAGGGAAAATGCTCTGAACATTAAAAAAAGTTATATCAATCCCAGTACAGTATTATTAAAATCTACTTCTTTCTCCTAGAAACAGCCCTAGATAAAAAAAGAGGGAGAATATGATTCTCATTTTCCCCCACCATTTCCAAACAAAAGATTTCAGCAGTTAACATGTTAACTGGAAAAAAAATCCAGTTAATGTTGGTCTTTGCATTTAAGCACCTACATTTTTCTCTGTTCTGTCATAAACAAGAATACACTGCACACCTCCTCTGCCCAAATAATGGATGGGGAAACAAAGCAGTCTGAACATTTTCTTCCCATTCCCTGAAAGGAACTGTGCTTAAAGAGAGAAAGAGACCATTGCCTATTCATAACACTTTTTATTTCCCTTCTCTTCACAAATCCTTCCAATTCAATGCCACTATAATCACAAAGGGAAAAAATGTTATGGTAATTATAAGCATGAGCAAGTGTTGTGTTAAAAATGCAAATGCTGCTAATAAAAGTATGCCTTGCCACACATGGTTTATTTTCTGTGCTGGAAAGCCAAATAAACTGCCCAGATTTGCAAATGTATCCTACGCTTCAGAAAGCCATAGGAAAAAGGCATTTTGCACTTGTGTCTTCTTTTGTTATCCATGGTCACTTAAAACAAGCCCATTTTCTCAATCCCTAATTATAGAGTTGTGCATTGTTTTTATCCTAGTTGATGTTAAATCATATGATGCATTTCAAACATATGTACTTTTTACTTTCCCTGCTTAAGAGCCATACTTTCAAAGACAAGGAAATTAGGTGGCATCCCACCTGCATAGTGTACTTCCACTTCCACAAGCAGGATGTTTGTTTGCTTCTCCTTCTCCTCTCTGCAGCTCTTCATGCGCTCCCAAAATCTGCTCTGGAGGCTTGGGGGAGCCTCTGGGACAGATGAATGGCAGTGGGGAAGGGAGGAAGGGAAATTCCATTGCATCTGCTGGTGCAACACTGGATCTCGCCCATTGTGTTTGAGGTTAGACAGAAAATTCAGAGATGGTACGTCAAGATATACCAGTCTGCTGCAATAGCCTTTTCAGTGGTTCCTCCACCTGCCACAAAGGACTAAGGGAAAAGTAATAACTGGACAAGCCAGAATGATGGGTGTCAAGTGGAAACAAAATTTGACCATCTTAAGAAATCTTAAGGCAAGGGCTAGGCTTAGATGCTCTGTTGTGTCCTTTCAATTTAGCCTGGGAGAATTACAAGTCACTTTATCATACATTACTTTAGCTGTCTCAAGAATGTATTACCTTCCCATTCTGTGGGTATATCCCCTGCTTCATACTGGTGTTCTTTTATACCAAAAGCTTCTACAAATCTTCTCTCTTTAATGAGCTGACCTATTTCAAAGAGAAAAAATGCTGATTAAGAACATTACATAAAACATTCACATGCATGTGAACAGGTGAAAATTTGATATTCTTCAGTGCTATTTTGACTGAGAAAATCATATACTGTTTTTTCTCATCACTAGGTGTTGTTTAAATCTGGGTCTGTCTGCCTTCCCATCTCTTGCTTCATGGCTTAACTCCTCTGCAGCATGCACACGCACACACACACACACACACCATTTTGTCTCAAGCTAGCTGCACTGTTGTTGAGTGTGTAAACCCCGGATCTGCCCAATCAAAGAGATGAAGTCGCTTCTACTTTGCATCAGAAGAAATGGAGCTACACTTTAGACTTCAGAAACAACTAACTAAAAACAGTACAGGAAGATTTCAACTCAGAGCAGGGTTTAAAAAGCCCTTTAGATTTCAATTCCATGCAAGTTTATATTTGCTATTGTACTGAATGGGACTTAACCAGGTAAGTGTGCATAGGATTGCAGCCTTAGAGTAACCCATTAACATCTCACTTCTTTTACACTTAAGAGAAAAGGGAAAGGAGGGTGTTATTTCTCTACTTTATACAGTACTTGATAATTTCTTCCACTCTACATATTTTCAGTACTGTAATTGTAAATGAACTGCACTATTAAAATAATTAAAGCACTTTATCGTTCTAGTACAGTATTGGATTTAAAGGGAAACAATTGTACAGCCTTTTAGTAGGAAGTCACATATTTTAAATGTTTTGCAAGCAAATTAGAAGAGATTGATATACTTTGGTAGAGCATGAGACACTTGATCTCAGGGTCATGGGTTTGAGCCCCACATTGGGCAAAGGATTCCTGCATTGCAGGGGGTTGGACTAGATTACTAGATTCGATTATTCTATGAATCTCACCCCACTTCTATAGCCCTACCTCCAAGAGCTACAATTTTAGCAAAACATCTGAAAGGATGTGTGATCTGTTTGGTTCATTGTCAACGTATGGCACCACTGCTAGACTGTATCTTGCTTTAAGGAACATTCTGGGTAGAAGCAGCCAAACTCTGCTTCCCACTGAGTGTTTTATTTATTTGGTCAACAGTGTAAAGCACTTAGTAATTCTATTTTATGAAGTTATGTATTATTTATAAATGTCTAAGAGAAAGTTGCTTTGTAAAGAGTGTCATGCTGTTTGAACATTATTTGCTTTACAAATGAACTAAGGAAAATGAAAGACTGTATTAACTCCTCCTAAAGTTATGACAATTATTATTTATTATTTATTGAATTTATAAACCACCCTATACCAAGAGGTCTCAGGGCGGTTTACAGAAAAGATTGACATAAAAACCACAATATATATAATCAAAATAAAAACAACAATCCAATAACCCCCCAAAAAGAGCCACATTTTAAAAGGGCATAGGATGTCAGTCAAAGGCCTGGGTAAAAAGGAACGTTTTTGTCTGGCACCTAAAGGTGTACAATGAAGGCGCCAGGCGAACTTCCCTGGTGAGAGCATTCCACAGAGAGCCACTGCAGAGAAGGCCCATTCTCGTGTTGCTACCCTCCAGACCTCTTGAGGAGGCGGCACGCAATGAAGGGCCTCAGTAAATTATCTCAGGGTCTGGGTAGGTCCATATGGGAAGAGGCAGTCCTGAGCCATTTAAGGCTTTGTGGGTCAAAACCAGCACTTTGAATTGGGCCTGGAAACTAATTGGTAGCCAGCGCAGTTGGACCAGGATTGGTGTAATATGTTCAAACTGTCTTGCTCTGGTGAGCAACCTGACCGCTGAATTCTGCACTAGCTGGTTTCCAAACCGTCTTCAGAGGCAGCTCTATATATAACGCATTGCAGTAATCTAACCTTGATGTTACCAGAGCATAGACAACAGTATTTAGGCTATCCTTGTCCAGTTAGGGGAGTAACTGGGCCACCAGCCGAAGCTGATGGAAGCCACTCCAGGCCACTGAGGCCACCTGAGCCTCGAGTGACAGCAAAGGATCCAGGAGTACCCACAAGCAATGAACCTGCTCCTTCAGAGGAAGTGTAACCCCATCTAAAGCAGGCGACCTCCCACCCATCTGGTATAGGGAACCACCCACTAACAGTGCCTCAGTCTTATCTGGATTGAGCTTCAGTTTGTTGGCTCTCATCCAGTCCATTACCAAGGCAAGGCAAGTGTTTCCACATGCAAAATGACTTAGTTGAACTGTATTTTTAGATTATGAGCCTGAGAGGAAGGAGAAAGTCTTACCGGTAGTAGTGACTTTTGTAAGCTGCTCTGAGAGCCTTTTAAGCTCAAAAGCAGGGTGCAAATGCTGTATGTAAATAAGACTTCATAATTTCAGAGGATGCGGTGGCTATGAGAGCTGCATGTTTCCCAGCACTTGCTCCAGATACAAGTTGTCACTGACTGGAATGGGGGAAAGGAAGATTATTTCCTTTCAAATAGCAGCAGCAACAGAGAAAGAAAGGGTCTGTGTCCCACAAATGCACTAGCTGCCCCTGCTGGGAAGTTCAGGCGAGAGCCATATCTCTGGAGTATAAAAATTTCTCAAGCACCTTGTAGAGAATGAGTGTATCTACTCATATTGCCACAGGTCACCAGTGCGTCCTGTACAAGTACCTGAGTGACTTAAGAAGAGCTCTTTTCCTATCTTGGATGCTTCCCATCACATAGACACACTTTTTATTCAGCCACTACACACTCTGCGGTACCTTAGATACTAACCAATTCTTTATGACATAAACTTTCCTAGTGTCCACTTCAAACACTGGATGAAGCTGACTTTAATCCACAAATGCTTATACCATAATAGGTGTGTTGGTCTTTATGGTATCATAAGACTCCTTGGGGTTTTTGTTTTTGATTGTGTAGCACCACATTAACATGACTATTCTGAAATTGTTGTCATGTGAACCACTGTTATCACAAGGGCAGTCAATTATTTTCATTTCCAAAATAAACATGCGAGACATGCTACAGAAGACTAAGAAATGCAATTAAAACTCAAACAAAATAGACACAAATATCTATGTTTATCTACATATAGGAAAGGTGCTACTATATACCAATTAACAAGATACATAATTAACTCTAATTATTCAAATAGCTGAAAATACATGCTCTTCAACTCATTTCTTATTGAAATACTAGCTGGCCCTGCCACACGTTGCTGTGGGTCCCCAGTTCCATTCCCTGCAAACCTGAGCTATCCCATCCTCTCCTGCCCCCAGCCGCAACGCAGGCAAGTCCCTACCTCTGTTCCCTGCAAACCTGAGCTATGCCGTCCCCATCCTGCCCCCACCCGCAATTCAGACGAGTCCCCAGTTCCATTCCCTGCAAACCTGAGCTGACATGTTTTGGGATGTGGGTGGCTAGGGCAGGATCCCGGCGTGGCCCTTTGTGGAGGAATGGCCGTTCTGGCAGCTATAGCATATTGGTTGCTGAGACGCAGGTTTGACCTTCTATTTCCCGGGATGCACTCTGTCCCACCCTTGGAGACGCAGCTTCTGGGTTCTATTTCCCAGCATGCCCGGCAGTGTCTGCTGTCTGAGTTTTGAGGTCCACAAAATGGGGTTTTACCTTGCGCTGGGGTGTCATCTGTGTACGCAAATGGTATGTGGACACTCGCTTATTCGCATGTGACATTGTGTCCAAATTTCATTGGCATTGGTCAAGCGGTTTTGGTAAGAGGTGGAGACCAACACACAAGCCCCTTTTACATTTTTATATAAATAGATTTATCTCCAAAATCAAACAGAGCTGAATATTATCCTTAGATTAAACTCCTGCAGTTGAACGAAGTCTGGCAGTACGCCCCCCCCCCGCCCCAGTTTTCAAGATTAAGGCATTTTGGGATAGAAACTACAAAATTTGTTACTAATTTCAAAGCAGTTATTTCATTTATTCCTGGCATAAATGCTTTGAAGAATGAAGGCACTGGTCTAACCAAGGCCAATTAACAAAATTCATGGAATAAAACAGGATTTGAACTCAGATCCCTGTACATACTCAGTCCATGTCACCACAATGACAGTTAAACAAATTCATTTCAGGACCATTATCATAGACATTCAGTATTACTGAAAAATCAAGCACCAAAAATGCCAGCTGTCCATAGCAACCTTCCACCTCACCATTCTCTTCACCACTCTCTTCCTCTCGTGTGAATTTTCCTCAACCCCTCCCCACAAAATGTAACTACAGTTAATGTTGACAACTGTTGCCTCTTCACATAGATTTATTAACTAGATGGTTAACAAATCCTGATCAAGAAGGAACTCTAAATGCTTGTTTAGTTTCAACCATTGTAAGGACAATTCTTGGCATATAGGGAATCTAAAGGGAGGAAAATACATATGTGGCACATTTTTGAAGAAATTCTATGTGCAATTTATCCAACTGATTATTTCCTGTAATTTATGTGTTTAAAACGCCACTGCAAAATGCAACATGCTCATTAGAGCCAGTGTGGTGTAGTGGTTAAGAGTGTTGGACTAAGGACTTGGGAGACTAGGGTTCAAATCACTACAACCAGGAAGCTCACTGGATGACCTTAGGCCAGCCACTTATTCTCAGCCTAACCTATCTCACAGGATTGTTGTGTGGATAAAAATAGGGTGGAGAAAACAATGTACACCACCTTGCAGTCCTTGGAGGAAAGGTGACATATAAATGTTAAAGAAAAGAAAAATAAAATAAATAAATGTAAATAAAAATTGTTTCAAATTTAAAAGAATGAACAAAAGTTATATTCCACCTACTTATTTCTATTTTATAACTATTTTATTTGAAGAAGAGATTTACAGGACAATCCTAACTGGAACAGGGAACATTGGAGCCAATGGTGCATTCAAAGCTCTGCTGGCTCCTGCTGGTGGGGAAGCTATTCAGCCAGAGCAGCAGAAAATGACATTTCAGGCTTAAGGTGCTGGTGTTGCTTTATTTAAGACACTAAAGTATACCTGTAGATCTCCCTTCTTTTACAGGCAGAAGAATTAGTCCTGTAGTTTTCTCATTTTTAGCAACACTCTTTGCAGTTAAAATGTGAGGATTGAATACTGAGGAATGCTGAAAAATACTCTAGAGAGATCAGACTTAAAACCCACCTGGGAATTGCTCTTCTTTGAAACTCATTTCAGCTCTCATCCATAATGAAAACTGTCCTCTGCTCAACATACCATTGCAAACCATATGAATTGTTGTATAACGGTACAACTGAACATAATCATTCTTAATTTGGAGGGAGTAATTTTTATAAATAATTATATCATGCTTCTGCCAGCCAGTCCATTTTTCAAAGATTGTCAATTTACTTCCACTGCTAGTGTTTGCTCCAATGTGCAGGTATTTAAAGATTAATAAGATTTTTGTGTTTGCAGTTTGTTAGTCCTTGGATATATTCTAACCCTTCTAAAAAGAATGCTGAGAAACAGATACGAACATGTGAAATCATCTTAGAAATGCTAGGGCTTCAAGAACCTGTGCATGGATGATGTACAGTGGTCCCTTGGTAGCCAACCAAATTTTTCTGCTCACCACAAATTCTGCCTCAAGACATTAGGCACAGCTATCCATGTAATCCAATTGGAAACCATAGCTACTGTATGAAACACACTTTTGTTGTTGTTTAGTCATTATATCAGTGCTCCTAGATAGATCTGCAATGGCTTCTTATAGCTCACCAAGCACAACTGAGGGCCAAAACATGCATGACACAAGAAAATGCTGATTTAACCCATACAAAGCTTAAAAGCATCGGCACATGATAAATTGCTCTCTTCATTATCCAATTCATGTTTTCCACAGACCCATTGAGCACTCTTTCCTTATAATTCACACAGAAGAACAAATCAGATCACACATCTTATTCAAGATGGTTGCCCTTGAAAACCAGAAAAAGTCCAGCCTCAACATCTCCCGGAACCTTTGTAACCTCTTCTTAGTTAGGTTTGGAGGAGGTATTCCTCGGGGTCAATGTGGGCCCCTCACTTAGTGCAGGTAGGCCACCCCCATCTGAAACCCTCCCACAACCTATAGTGCAGTCTCTTCTCTGTTCCTTACATTCATATTCAATGCTAGGGGTTGTGCCCATGCTTGTTTCAGTTGCCAACTCTGCCTATCCCCTTCCTTTCTACCTCACCAAAGTCACCTCCTAAAACTCCCCAAAACTACCTCATCACCTTTTTTCCTTGCCAAAGCCACCTCCCACCCACTAGAACTCATAAAAACCATACTTCATCCCTCCCTGTAGACTTTGTCAAACCTCCAGTTTGCCAGGGCCACCCACTTGCCTGGGTCAGTCTCTTGCTGGCCTGAGTTGTCCATCCAGGATGTTTGCCTACCACTAACCCCAATTCCTCCCTCCCCACCCTTTGACACTGCTGCAACAGCCCAGCAGCTCTGAGAGCTGAGTTTGTTGTCACATTTTGTTTATTGTTATATTTCCAATTCAGAGCTTTCCAAACGTTTCATGTTGGTGATACACATTTTAGACATTTATCATTTTTACTAGCAAACCAGAGGTTAAACTAACCCCTTTCCAACCCCGGGAAGAGTGCAGGGAGTGTTCGTCTGACACACTTACACACTGCAGCCAACACACTAACGTGTTGTGACACACAGTTTGGAAAGCTCTGTTCTAATTAAACACTTTCAAACTATACACAACACACACACACACACAGAGAGAGAGAGAGAGAGAGAGAGAGAAGGAGAGATATCCCTTGGAATCTGCCTCCCTCCCCTAAAAGGCAGCTCAGCTGAATTGGACCTTACTCTTCAGCATCATAGCTGCTATATCATATACACTGGTATGAATGAAATATAGAGGTGGGGATGCAATATTCCCAGTAGTGTGGAAAGTGAATTGCAATTTTGTTTGTAGGCAACAGTGAAACGGCAATTATGTTAGTGCCACAAACTACCTGTCTGTAAGCAGGCTTACCTGCCTCATGTCTTCAGGATAGGATGGGACAAATTCAAATGATCAGTTTAAAGTCCTGAGAGTATAGCTTGATGAGAATGTCCATATTATGCATGAATATATATGTAAATCCCTTAGCAATTAAAAGAAATGGCTATAGTCCTGAAATGTTTAACTTTCCAATAGTCTTGAGACATGCATTTTTTTTATTTTTTTTGGAAACTTGGATATTAAGGGAGTTCTATTCTCTCAAGGATAATAACGACAATATTATAGCCATAAAACCTAACACCTAATAAAACATTTAACTTTTTCCCCTTCTCTCTATGGAAACATAGGATTAAATTTTCACATTTCACATTTTAAAACAAGAATAAATCTGTACAATTATTTTTAATTCACTAATTGTTTTATGAGTATTTGAATGTCAGAGCAGTCTCTTCTTGGTTTATGGCTTTTAGACATACATTGTTTTTGCTTTGCAGAAAAACCAATTTCAGAGCTGAGAGGAAGAAGACCGCAGTGGGGGGTGGGTGTCCTATAACCTAATGAAGATGACCTACTTTTATGTGAGCATAACATTCATCTTCTAGAATGGGAGGTTATTACAAAATAAGATTACCTGTATGATAAATCCTCTATAATTACCTGCAAGTGCCTTATTTTTCAGTGTTGGAACATTTCTGATTTGTGGATGCATTTCGCACACTCTGCAGATGACTAAACATATATTTAGATATCAACTCTAGACATTTTTAGTTCAAATCAATTAAGGGGGGGGGAGTAGAATCATTCCCTTCTGGCTGCCTATATTTTTCGTTTAATCCTGGTCAGTGTAAGACCTTATTACAAGTAATTTGTCATTATAAGTCTGAAGAAAAATGCTAGCCTCACAATTTTTGTCATTTCCCCCACACACTTCCCTTCAGGCTGCAACTGTTGATGGGCTTTATGGAAATATAAATTCAATCAGCAGCTGCAAATTTCATGAGACGTCCATCTTCATGCTGAATTTGTAACTGAGTGTCAAAACAATCTGTGGATTCCTCCCTGATGAAACGCGCATTGAATTGTAAATTTCTGCAATTTTCTCATGTTTGAATTTAAGGGGCACTAAAATAGAACTAGCTCACATAAAGCATCTATCAGCTTAGGACAGGTAAAAAAATTCTTTGCATAGTATTCAAAGAGTTAATTTTTATTAAAAAAAAGCTATGAACAATATCTGGTCCTTTAAAAAGCAATACAAAATTAAACTACATTGCAAATTTTATTCCATTCAGAAATATAGGAGAATGAAAAAGATGTTCAGTGGGCTTTTTTTTTTTACACTTTTCAGATAAGCTACATATTTTATCTATTGTTGTCACTGTTCATTTTCCAGAATCTTGCAATGATTAAAATCCAGAAATTAGCTTGGCAAAATTTAAAAAGATTCAATGGTGTCAAAACAGTCAAACAGTTGAGTAGGAAAAGTTTAGTTTTGAAGGGGTGCTGCCTCCTCCTCTATGATATAAATCTTATTTTTAATTAAGTGTTGATGGAAGAGAAAATACAAAAATACAAAAATTAATTTAAATTGCTAAAAAGAGAGGGAGAGAGGACCGCTAGCTCATAGTTCTAACTGTTCATTGTTCTCCTGGGCAGCTCTAAAAGATGGCAATTTTCTATTCAAGCTGCTATTTCTTACAATAGCTTAAAGAAAATGTATAAGAGACAGAGCATATTATGTCAAGTGAAATATTTTATTTTAGAATGGAATGTCTCTTTCTCCAAGGATATTAAATCCCAAATATGCAAAGTGTTGTTTTCCCTTCTTTCTTCTTATTACTTTTCTCTCCAGCAGCTGTGCATGACTTTAAATATCTTCTCAACAATGCTGATACTGCTCACTGGATCCCTCACCATCCACCCCCTGCATGTTGTCTGCTTTTCAATTTTTTATTACAGAATGCAGAGCTACAAATGGCAATTGCCAAGATTTTACCGCACATAAGACATACCATTTTAATAGACTGATTACTTGGGAGTAACACAGGATCACTGGGATCAAGTCTTGGCTTGCATGATACACCCTGATTCCCAAAATGGCAACAGGATATCATCAGAGAAATCAGGATGGGGGGTACTGCTGAGGATTAAATGGAAGGAAGGTATTAAGATGGGACACCTTGCCCCCAATCTCCCAATGGCTATACACAGTGGCTTTATATAGATCAGGGGTCCCCAGACGTACCCGCCTTCAGGCCGGTGCCCGCCGCGCCGATCGCGCGGCGGGCTGGAGGGCGGGGGAGTGCGCGCACAGTGGGCCGGAGGGGGGGGAGTGCGCGCCAGTGCGCATGCGAACACCCATTTACTGGCGCGGTGGCGCACTTCCAGGCCGGAAAAATTGCCGAAAATTGTTTGTGCGCATGCATATGGGCCTCCCCCGACCCGGAAGTGCACCTCCCCCGACCCGGAAGTGCACCGGAAATGACCTCTTCTGGGTCGGGAGAGGCCCATACGCATGCGCAGAAACGTTTTTCGGCAATTTTTTTCAGATCTGGAAGTGCGCCGTCGCGCAGCGCGCCGCAAGAGCGGGCAGCGGCAGCGGGGGTCGTTGCGGGCCGGATTGGGAGGCCAATTGGGCCGCATCCGGCCCGGGGGCCGTAGTCTGGGGACCCCTGATATAGATGCTGTTCAGCACTGGGAAGAAAATACTACCTTAGGGCACTTCACAGCATAACTACCACTTAACCAATGCTACTCTCCAAAAGCATGCGCAGAAGCACTGCAACACTGTTTCCCTAGTTCTCAACTCACAAAGCTGGTCCAGAAGGATTCCATAGTTGGTAGCACCAAAAGCTACTGAGAGAGCAAGTAATAGGGTGGCACTCCCCTGTCCCTCTCTTGATCAAGGTAGTCCATCAAGGTGACAAAGACCAATTTCATCCCCAAACTGAGTCTTAACTGAGATGGAGACAGGAATGGGTCTAGATCAGGGGTAACCAACGTGATACCCTCCAGATGTTATTCAACTACAACGACCAGTTACCTTGGTCAGGGAAGCTGTCGGGCAGCAGAGTGAGCAATATACCAACAGGAATCCCAAATCTGTCTTTTTGTCCCAGCACCAGGTGCAGGTTTTCAAAGCCCCTCCCATTGCAGGGGCACTTTCTGGTGAGTAAAGTGGCAATTTATAGGCCATAGCACTGCCAACCCTGGATTGCACTCAGTACCCAAAGCTGAGTCAGATAACAACAACAACAACAACAACATTTATTATTTCTACCCCACCCATCTGGCTGGGTTTCCCCAGCCACTCTAGGCAGCTTCCAACAGGTTAAAAATA
Organism: Zootoca vivipara; assembly: GCF_963506605.1. Taxonomy (NCBI): domain Eukaryota; kingdom Metazoa; phylum Chordata; class Lepidosauria; order Squamata; family Lacertidae; genus Zootoca; species Zootoca vivipara. Next base: position 39,760,997 of record NC_083286.1, read on the forward strand.
CATTAAAACATCAGTCATTAAAAACATCCCTAAACATTAAGCTCATCCATGCAGGTTTCAGCACTCCCACATCTGCAATCAAATTGAGAATGACTGAAGTATTATGAACCAAACTGGCATCAAGTACCGGTAACAGCATTACCAGGCCTAATGGTCAGTATTCAAGCAACCAGAAGTCCAACAGATGGAGGGAGGGTTAGAAGAGGGGATGGCCTGGTACACATCCATATCCTCTTCTTTTCCGAAGAGAATATGTTTTCCATACCCGATTAAATCTACCACAAACCCAATGTCTCTACCTTAAAGTTCTCCACAGCTTTGGAACAATGTATCATTTTACCCTTTTTTTACATTATGTCCTTACCTTGACTTCTACTGCTCCTCCATCCTCAACCAACCAAATATATCCTGCTTTGCCCATTCTCCCTTGAACAGAACTCCGTCCCTGGACATCTGCACAGTCACAGAGCCTAGGGCTTGCTGATCAGAAGGTCGGCGGTTCTAATCCCCGTGACAGGGTGAGCTCTTGTTGCTCGGTCCCTGCTCCTGCCAACCTAGCAGTTCGAAAGCACGTCAAAGTACAAATAGATAAATAGGTAACGCTCCAGCGGGAAGGTAAACGGCGTTTCCGTGCGCTGCTCTGGTTCGCCAGAAGCTGTACGCTGGCTCCCTCGGCCAATAAAGCGAGATGAGCGCCGCAACCCCAGAGTTGTCCGCGACTGGACCTAATAGTCAGGGGTCCCTTTATCTTTACCTCTTCCATTCATTCAAATCCTTCCTCAAAAGCTAACTTTTCAGCCTACTTTTGATTTAATCTGATTATCATTTCCAACTATAAGCAAGGTTTAAGGACAGTTTCCACATTTTATACCTTGTTCCTAGCATCCTGGTACATGAATATGCCTATTTTGTCAGTATAACTTGGTTTAATGGTGGCACCATAGAAATAATAATTCCTTCTCGATTACATCTTAAAGAAATCAGTTATAGGTCTCACAAGAAGAACAGATGATTAAATATTAAAGCATATTTTTAGTGCTTGAACCCCCACACACTTACTCAGTACAAGAAATTTCACCAACCGTGGGAATCACAGCAAGTTCTTCATACTTATTTCATTCCATTGTGCTGCTTTTAACAGCCATGTGGGAAAGGCCTCAGGAGATTCCATTTTACTTCTAGCTCTGCTAATAGCTGTATTTGAAACCATGGATTAGTTACTTCTCTGTAGTTTTCTTTTAAAAGGTGAAAAGGCTTCCATGCCTCACGGGGATTTGAGATGATACATCAGCTATCACATGCAACATACTCAGTTCTTACTCCCACACAGAAATGCACTGTTTTATCCAAATGTGAAACTTAAAATTAATTTAGAGAGGGTTCAAATGATTCCCGCTGCACAGCAATTTGCAAGTTAAAATACTTTCTCCCCTTAAATCTGTCAAATTACTAGACCCTGAAGCAGACATAGCCCTTACACTGCAGTTGACAGCCCCAGACCACAAATAAGAGGATTTTACTCAGTACCTGATTTGCCACAATCATTGCAGGAAAATTCCAATGCCTTTCTTTGATTGCTTCATCATTTACACAGCTCAGCATGTAGTGAAGTATGGAAACAAAACTACTGACTCCCTCCTGCGTTGCCCCTAAGCCAGAACACACCTAATCTTCTTAAGGTATCAGACAATTCTACCATGAAGATATACTCACATGTAGCCAGTGTTTGAAATTCTCATTGTTCGAGGAGCATTTTGAGATTTCATTAGCGTGAGCTCTGGGCATAGTACTGCGCCTAATATTTCCGATTAAAATTCAGAGTGAAAGGAAAGAAGGAGCTTTTTCTGTCTCCCCACTTCCAGCTACTCTCTGAAGACTGGAGAAGAGACCCTCTTAAGAATATTAGGGGGGTGGGCAGGGGAAGGACTAGAACATGTGAAAAATGAACATAATTTTATTGGCAGTTCATTCATTTTTCAGCTTTGTTGTATTGTTATAAATAAGTGTGCCTAGACATTCTAGTGTTGTGCCCATAACATAGATTTAAGGTGCCATTTAGCTCCTAGCTTTCATATCTGTTCCTAACATTGCATGTAGCCTAAGCCGCCCACAAGACAGCACCCAGAACAGCACTGCTGAACATAATTTACATTCAATGGAGTGGCAGGATATCATATTTAGATAACTGGGATGCCCCTGAGATGTATCCTAATCCATATGAAGCAACATCTGAGAGAGGTTTTCTCAGATATGATTATGCTTCAAAGTAACCTTTTGTTCAGCAGCAGCAGCAGCAGCAGCAGCAGCAGCAGCAGCAGCAGCAGCAATTTACTCCATACAGAAGAAGAAATAGAAGTAGAAAAGATGTGAGGAATAGCAACCATTAGAAATCTTTTTACTTAGGGAACCTTACTTAAATGACACAAGCAGGCTCTCCATGCCTGTATGAAGAAAAATCAATTTCAGATAGAACGCTACTAAAAGTCAAAGTGGAGAATCTCTGTACGATAGTCAGGAAAACAAGCCTTATGAGGAACAGTTGAGGGAGCTGGGGATGTTTAGCCTGGATAAGAGGAGAGTTAGAGGAGACAAGATAGACATCTTCACATATAAAAGGACTGTCACATGGAAGATAGAACAAGCTTGTTTTCTCCTGCTCCGGAGGCAGAGGTGTGTGTGTGTGTGTGTGTGTGTGTGTGTGTGTGTGTGTAAAATGAGAATGGGGCAAGGGAGGTTGTAGTCAAGAGCAGAGTTCAACAGTTATGGTTGCATATGCTTTGGCACACAGGGCACTTTTGACCTCAAGTGGAATGACATCCCCTGATTAAGGAAATATAGCCTACTATCTTTAGGAGCCACCAAAACATACACAAGGAAATGCTTATCAGTTCCATGAACCATGGTTTTCTTAAGCCCTGTGAGGGCAATTATCAAATCTTTCAGACCACTTTGAACAACAGCTGCAAGGGAAGAATAACACAGGTGGTGTCTGTCAAGATTGCAGAAAGGGGGCCTGTTCTTTCTGCTCCCTTATCTCAATAACACATGAATTACTTCATTGTCTTGGATTTATTCTGAAGGTGAACAGACTGAATACTGGTAAGACTTTCAGATCAAGTGGTGGAAAACCCGATCAAGGATTGGACAAGATCAGGCATCCCCAAACTTCGGCCCTCCAGATGTTTTGGACTACAATTCCCATCATCCCTGACCACTAGGGATCATGGGAGTTGTAGGCCAAAACATCTGGAGGGCCGCAGTTTGGGGGTGCCTGGACTAGATGGCTTTGAAGACTCCTCCAATTTACTGGTAGTGGTTTGATGATTGATCTTCCTCAAAAAGAAAACCTGAAGGTCAATTGCCCCTCCTACAAACTCTGATGAGAGAAGAGAATACTTGCTTCAGTGATTAAAGAGAGATCAAACCCCACACTTAACGTAGAAGCCTTAAGGAGTCTTGTACATTGCTGCATGAGGCAGAGTCAATCTGGGAGTTCCTCTTTCTCTGAATGGACTCCTGCCTTGCGATTTCATAATTCTCTGGGGTGCTTCTTCCTCTAAAGGACGTATGATATCCTACCACTTCTTGGAACTTCTGGGAACTCATCATATACAAATAAACCTGAAATCCCTCTGACAGAGGCATATATATATCCTCCTTGGTAAGAAGTCACAAGTATACTATAGGTAGTAGCAGAAAGCGGCGGGGGGCATAGCACCCACACCCCTTCAGCTTAGTTAAGATTTTAAAAATGCATGGACTTAATTTAGTCTCATTTCGGGGCTTCCTGTTTCCGGCGATGAGAAATGGCTGACTCCAATACAATCGGACCTCAGCCGTGCCAGTAATTCAGGGATGATATGGGGGTAATTAGCCCTGGCAGACTCCCTAGGGTGGGGGAGGACTGTCTCACAGAACCGCAGATTGTCCGAGATTGTCAGCTTGCATCAAGGTGCAGGCGGCAGGACACTGGGTCCCAGAGCATGACACGGCTGGCACTCTTCGAAGCCACTCTCATAGCTGGAAATATCTGTTTGATAAAATAATTACCGTAGATTTGGACAATAGACAGACATAATCTGGACCGAAGAAGACTGAGAAACAACCTGCAGAATGGCACAGTCCTTGGTGTTTAAGCTCAGACTTCAAAGAGATTCTCATCATGGTGTTTGGATTACGGAGGCGATTGGTACGTTATTTTCAATACCTACAATTGTTTTTCTATGCCAAGCCTCATTAAGAAACCTTTAAAAAAAAGTACAGATGGACTTTTATTTATAATTAAGTATTCAATTGTGCAGCTTTACTTAAGACTTGAAAGACTTGATAAAGATAAAGATAAAAGAAGAAACAAGATGGTGCTTGTTAATATGACGCAGCACAGAAAAATGAGAATTCCTCCCTTTTTCGAGGGAAGTGGGAGATGCTTGCTGGCTGACTTTGTAGTGACTTGAGACAATAATCTGGGATAACATGCAGTGCATCTGTTTGCAGAATTTCTTCATTATGAGCGAGAGAGAAGGCTAAATGGATGTCTAGCAGCCCCCCTTCTAGGGCCCAGAAGGGGGGAATGTGTGGTCTCCAAAAGCTGATCAATCATCAAATGACTTATATCTGTGGAATACAGTTCATTTACATTGCAATACAGTGGTTGTTGTTGTTTAGTCATTTAGTCGTTTCCGACTCTTCGTGACCCCATGGACCATAGCACACCAAGCACTCCTGTCTTGCACTGCCTCCCGCAGTTTGGTCAAACTCATGTTCGTAGCTTCGAGAACACTGTCCAACCATCTCGTCCTCTGTCGTCCCCTTCTCCTTGTGCCCTCAATCTTTCCCAACATCAGGGTCTTTTCCAGGGAGTCTTCTCTTCTCATGAGGTGGCCAAAGTATTGGAGCCTCAGCTTCAGGATCTGTCCTTCCAGGGAGCACTCAGGGCTGATTTCCTTCAGAATGGATAGGTTTGATCTTCTTGCAGTCCATGGGACTCTCAAAAGTCTCCTCCAGCACCATAATTCAAAAGCATCAATTCTTCGGCGATCAGCCTTCTTGATGGTCCAGCTCTCACTTCCATAAATCACTACTGGGAAAACCATAGCTTTAACTATACAGACCTTTGTCGGCAAGGTGATGTCTCTGCTTTTTAAGATGCTATCTAGGTTTGTCATTGCTTTTCTCCCAAGAAGCAGGCGTCTTTTAATTTCGTGACTGCTGTCACCATCTGCAGTGATCAAGGAGCCCAAGAAGATAAAATCTCTCACTGCCTCCATTTCTTCCCCTTCTATTTGCCAGAAGGTGATGGGACCAGTGGCCATGATCTTGGTTTTTTTGATGTTGAGCTTCAGACCATATTTTGCGCTCTCCTCTTTCACCCTCATTAAAAGGTTCTTTAATTCCTCCTCACTTTCTGCCATCAAGGTTGTGTCATCAGCATATCTGAGGTTGTTGATATTTCTTCCGGCAATCTTGGGATTCATCTTGGGATTCATCTAGTCCAGCCTTTCGCATGATGAATTCTGCATATAAGTTAAATAAGCAGGGAGACAATATACAACCTTGTCGTACTCCTTTCCCAATTTTGAACCAATCAGTTGTTCCATATCCAGTTCTAACTGTAGCTTCTTGTCCCACATAGAGATTTCTCAGGAGACAAGATGAGGTGATCAGGCACTCCCAATTCTTTAAGAACTTGCCATAGTTTGCTGTGGTCGACACAGTCAAAGGCTTTTGCATAGTCAATGAAGCAGAAGTAGACGTTTTTCTGGAACTCTCTAGCTTTCTCCATAATCCAGCGCATGTTTGCTATTTGGTCTCTGGTTCCCCTGCCCCTTCAAAATCCAGCTTGCACTTCTGGGAGTTCTCGGTCCACATACAATAGAGTGGTACCTCGGTTTAAGTACATAATTGGTTCTGGAAGTCTGTACTTAACCTGAAGCGTACTTAACCTGAAGCGAACTTTCCCATTGAAAGTAATGGAAAGTGGATTAATCCGTTCCAGACGGTCCGCGGAGTATTTAAACTGAAGCGTACTTAACCTGAAGCAAACTTTCCCATTGAAAGTAATGGAAAGTGGATTAATCCATTCCAGACGGGTCCGCGGAGTACTCAACCTAAAGTGTACTTAACGCGAAGTATGAGTGTAATTGGTTCTGGAAGTCTGTACTTAACCTGAAGTGAACTTTCCCATTGAAAGTAATGGAAAGTGGATTAATCTGTCCCAGATGGGTCCGTGGAGTACTTAAACTGAAAGTACTCAAACCGAAGCGTACTTAAACTGAGGTATGACTGTATTGCAAACAGTATGCGTAACATCAAACGACAGGCTTGGACAACAGCCTGGATTAGAATAACTTAGCAACATGGGAGTTGCTGCGTCATTAAACTCTAAACAATAGACTTGGACAACAGCCTGGATTGGAAGATTGGAATGAAGTCAGGAAAAGCTGCGCTGGCAAATACAGTTGGAAAAAAATATTTACAAATAAAGCTGTATTCGATGGATGAAAAAGGATATATGATTTCTGACATGATTGAGAATCACATAGCCAGGGATGGAGAACTTTAAAGCGTTAAGATAGGAATGTGGAAAATACGAGTACAACAAGAAGGAGGCAGGAATGAAGATACTGGAGATATACTTCAAGAGGTCCAGACTATGGGGAGCCCAGAAAAATTAATAATTTGGACTGTAATTTGGTTTTTTTATTTACCTCTGAGTAGACATGCCTAGGATTGCACTGTTAAATGGGGTTAATTCAAGTATTTAATCCTCTTCAGAGTTGTAAATCTATATGTGCAACTTGGGATAGAAAGCATAACCATTTAATAACCTACAATTCTTTCTTTGTGCATAATATTTGCGGATTTATGTATACGTGAGCACACCTGTAAGATGGAAGAGGGTGAATTAAAATATAAGAAAAAGATATCAAATAGATCACCCAGTGGACAAATTGACAGTTAATTATTTCTTTTCCAAAAGCAAATCAATATTGGCATTCCTTCAGTCTTACCCCACTAGTACTTTGAATCTCATCTTGAAATCGATGCAAGTTTCTCCTAGTATACTTTTCTATTCAATCCACCTCCTATGCATTTTAATTTCTTACTGTTCTTTAGGAGACACCTTGTTCAGATTAATAATTATTATTTCATAGACATATCTGGGGGTTCATAAAGGTTACCATTCATACACGTGTTGCAGGTTACATATCAGAAGTGGTTCTGGGTAGCCAACATTAGGGAAGAACACACTGCTCTATTGATTTACAGGAGCATCAGAGCATGATGTGTTCTGCAGCCTGAATCTGATCCCTTGCAGTGCTTTGTCAGCTGCTGTGGATTTTTGAATTTTTTTTGAAAGGCTCTCAGCACAAAGATCCATTTTGACTATGTACTGTAATAGGAGATAGCAATAAAAAAGGTATAGCCTAAACAGAAAATTGGAAACACAATTAAGTCAGCAAATTTTTCCAAAGAAGCTATACTCCTTACATGTTTAAAAAGTGGCCAGTGAGAGAGGACACAAAACTACTGCACTAACACTCTACTTCAGTAGGCTAAAAGAAAATCTATATCACAGGTAACAACAAAAAGAGCAAAGTAAAATTTGAAAGAAAAGAGCCGAATCCCTGAATGAGACCAAGGACCAAATACATATTACATTACTCACACCTCTTCAAAAGCAAGCTGAAACTGGCTTATTTTGAAGACAAGGTAGGTATGGCTCTATGGAAATCTGTGCATCTCCTAATTAAAAATGCCACCCCGGATCCATTTGACCAAACACCATACACTATTTGGGAACAAATAGGAGATCGGTCAGAGGGTGATTGAGAGGGAAACTGGTGCAGGCCCCTGGTTCAGATCTTAAGCGCACTTAACATGATGCAACATACAGTTTGGTCCAAAGACAAATGAAACAGAAATGGTTCACAGCTCCACACAAGACTCTTCTTCCCAACTCTACCAAGTTTCACAACAAAACTTCACCCTAATACTCCATATCATTTCCATGCACCTCACTTTCTCCAGGGCACAACTGCCCTCTTTTTCTATTCCAGTTATAAAGCATTCAATCTCTCCTTCCAGGTAATACCCATTTACGGTACTGTTGACTGAAACCCAGCTTTTCAAGCTAGAACTCTCATGAGAGGAAAGCCATCTCTGCAGACGGTTTCCTGCTGCTATTTTGCAAATCTGGCAAGCTGACCATGCATAGTTCACACCTTTGTGCTAGCTTCTCTAAGCCAAAGTGTGTGACATATTGAGGAATGTGAGCAAAATTAGATAAAGCAGTGGCCTCTGCAAAACAGAGAGAGATAGAAAGTTGTTTTGGGATTGAAGAGCTCCATTATTGTGAAGAAGGCTCACAAATAGTATACTGCATCTGCCTGAGAAAATATTTTATTTGCATAAGCTATAAAAACTAGAAAAAGGGACATTTGAGTATTAAAAGTTCTTGGCAAGCAAGTGCACCGGTATTTGCAAACAAATATGTATTTGCTAATAAAGTTGTTACCACTGGTGAGGCAACAAAGCCTTTGTTGGAGTGCTTGGTAGCCCCTGTGCGTACATGAAGCATGCCTTCCCATAGTTAACTCTTCCCAAATACATTACTTTCTCACTAGCAATAAAGTTACTGTTTAATTTGGCCTTGACCCTTCACTACATAGATATTTCCATTTCCCAAGTAATTGCTTTTTTCTTTCTTTCAGTGGAATGCTTTTTCTTTCAGTTCTCTCTCAAGAGCCCTCAAACATCTTTGAACGGTGTTATTAACATTCTTCTTATTCTACTTATTTGAAGAATCTGCTAAATGCCATTCAGCATTTCAATGTTGGTGTTTTACTAGTTACCCATGGTCACTCTTTTTCTAGATTTCCAATGTAGCATTGTGGTCTTGATGTTTTTGTTTTTCAACAGTCTGTAAACATATCTCTCTTTCTCTCACACACACCACTTCTTTACATTGTCTCCCACATCAATTTTCAATAGCACTGCACATTTCTTTACATTTTACTCATCATTTTCAAGAGTTCTTAACAGCTTTCAGTCATCTTTAACAATGCATCACTCATCTCCACTGGATGAATCCAAGGCTCAGAATCATACATTTCCCTTTTTATAATGTATTCTCTCTTTCTATTTGAGTACCCTTTCCTTTCTTGTGCCTCTTGTTCACCAGCATTCAAGGGGTCATTTTGTACATTTATTTTTTACTGATTTTTGCTAAGTAAATTGTTTTGGCATACATACAGAAGGGAGAAAGTTCAGTGTGAACCAGAATTGCACATGTGTGTTGTAATGGTGAACTCTCCACTAGATAGAAACTATATTTCAATTTCAAACATACAAAATCACTGCAAATGGCCTGAATTTAGTTCAAAAAGGACTAACAAATACTGCAAATATAAATTATGAACAATTAAAATATTCTGCACTTGTCAAACAATGGAAGCTGAGAGAAATACTACATTCACATAGGGAAGGATATCAGTCTTTAATAGTTCCACCAGCAAGTTAACCACCATGATAGGTCTATAGGAGAAAAGACAAGTGGCCATCTAGAGCAGGCTTCCTCAAACTCGGCCCTCCAGATGTTTTTGGCCTACAACTCCCATGATCCCTAGCTAGCAGGACCAGTGGTCAGGGATGATGGGAATTGTTGTCTCAAAACATCTGGAGGGCTGAGTTTGAGGAAGCCTGATCTAGAGTATTAAGACAGCTATCCATGGGTTGATAGGTCACTGGCATGTTGCAGAAAAAGACGGTAAAAAATGGGGGGGGGAACAGTGCTATTTTAGACAGTTTATGATCCTTTTCTGCATGCAAGTAAGAATTGTAGCAAAAAAAGCAGAGTGGAAGTTGAGAAACAGATAGATTATAAGCTGTCAATTTAAAATATGATAATGCACAGCTAAACATTCATCTACATGACAGATGAACAGATGGATTTTTTTACTTCATTTTTGAAAAAATGGACCAACACTTAAATGCAACTATCCCCCTTTTTAAAGGAAGCAAATGCCTCACTCAAGAAACAAATGTGGAATGCTTAACATAACATAGAACTCTGTGATTAAAACTAATGTTACTGTACAAATGTAATACTAGTATACAAATGAATGATAAAATAATAGGCAATTGTGAATAGCCTTGGTAAAAGCAAACTGCAAGAATAATGAATTTGTTTACACTGTCATCTCAACAAGCAAATAAAATCCAGATGAAGTTTTTTAGGTTGACAGACATAAAGTTGTCATACAGTGAGGGGGGAAAGTATTTGATCCCCTGCTAAATTTGCCCGTTTGCCCTCTGACAAAGAAATGACCAGTCCATAATTTTAATGGTAGGTTTATTGTAGCTGTGAGAGACAAAATAACAACAGGAAAAACCCCAGAAACCCAGAAGACAAAAGTCAGAGAAGCGGAAGAGGACCAGAAAAGGAACAAGAAATAATAAATTACTTACAGGGGAAACAAATTCCAAAAATAAGTGAAAATAAAATGGAACAATTAAATGTGCCTATCACGATAATGGAAATACAACAAGCAATTACTAATCTTAAATTGGGGAAAGCGCCAAGCCCAGATGGGCTTCCTGCAATACATTATAAAAAGTTAGAAGATACTATTATGATACCTTTAAAAACATTAATGAATAGTATAATGAGGGAAGGAAGAACCACAAATTCTTGGCAAGAAGATAGTATTACGTTAATACATAAACAGGGAACAGATAGGGAATCCGTGAATAACCATAGACCCATATCATTGCTTAATAATGATTATAAGCTGTTTGCGGGTATCCTAGCAAATAGATTGAAATCAGTTTTAAAGGATAATATAAATCAAGATCAAGCGGGATTCATCCCAAACAGACATATAAAGACAAACATGAGGATAGTGATTGATTTATTGGAATACCTGGAATACCAAATAAAGGAACGACATTTATGCTAATAGACGCCGAGAAGGCTTTTGATAACTTATCAAGGGTATTCCTACAGAAGGTACTGAAACTGCCATCACTGGGGGAATACTATTGTAGAGGTATAAAAACAATCTATGAGAAGCCGCAGGCTAGGCTAATAATTAACAGTTGGCAAGACAGAATGTTTTCCAGTGGAGAGGGGCACCAGACAAGGGTGTCCCCTCTCACCTTTACTTTTTATTCTAACATTAGAGATATTATTATCAGAAATAAGGAAAGAGAAAGAGATTAAAGGAATAACACTCAAAAAAGAGATTTTTAAGATTAGAGCCTTTGCGGATGATATTTTGTTAACAACAGAAGAACCAGAAGTAAGCATCACCAAAGCAATAGAGATAATAAATGATTTCGGTAAGGTGTCAGGTTTTAAGATAATAATAATAATAATAATAATAATAATAATAATAATAATAATTTATTTATACCCCACCCTCCCCAGTCAAAAACCGGGCTCAGGGCGGCTGACACCAACAGAATTACAAAAAACATAAAAAACAATTAATTAAAATACAGATTAAAATACAGTATTAAAATTTAAAGTGCAGCCTCATTTCAAGTAGTCCATAAATCCAAGCCATGAGGGAGGAAAACACAGGGGTCAGGCTGAGTCTAACCCAAAGGCCAGGCGGAACAGCTCTGTCTTGCAGGCCCTGCGGAAAGATGACAAATCCCGCAGGGCCCTGGTCTCCTGGGAAAGAGCGTTCCACCAGGTTGGGGCCAGTACTGAAAAGGCCCTGGCTCTAGTAGAGGCCAATCTAGCCATCTTATGACTCGGGATCTCCAGAATATTATTGTTTGTGGACCTTAAGGTCCTCCGCGGGGCATACCAGGAGAGGCGGTCCCGTAGGTACGAGGGTCCCAAGTCGCATAGGGCTTTAAAGGTCAAAACCAGCACCTTAAACCTGATCCTGTACTCCACCGGGAGCCAGTGCAGCTGGTAAAGCACTGGATGAATGTGATCCCGCTGGATGAATATGGAAAAGACAAAATTTATGGTAAAAAATATGCAAGAACAAGAACAAAAAGAACTTAAGGAGAAGGTTGGCCTACAGATTGTTAAGAAAGCAAAATATCTGGGTATAGATTTAACTATGAAGAATATCAATCTGTTTAAAAATAATTATGAAAAGGTTTGGAGAGGAATAAGAAAAGATTTTGAAACCTGGAGCAGATTAAAGTTATCAATATGGGGAAGTATCTCCATAATAAAGATAAATGTTTTACCAAAAATACCATATTTATTCCAAACGATACCAATTATAAATAAGGAAAATTGTTTCGAAGAATGGAGGAAATATATAACGAGATTCGTAGGGCAAGGGGAAAAACCACGGATAAAATATAAATTATTGATGGAAAGAAAAGAAAGGGGAGGATTGGCATTGCCAAATTTAAAATTATATTATGAAGCAGAATGCTTAATATGGGTAAGAGATTTGGATTAAATTGGGAAAAACTAATATATTAGATCTTGAAAGTTTTAGCATTAGGTACGGAGGGCATGCATATCTAAATTATGAAAAGGTAAAAGTTAATAAAGAATTTACAAATCATATACTTAGAAGGACACAATACAAGGTTTGGAATAGTGCACTTTGGAAAGGTTTAGAAAGCAGGAGATGAGGGATGAGAACAAAATGTGTTACCTGATTTAAATGGGAGTGTCTTCTAGATGACAGACCTATGAAAGGTTGCAACCCTATGAATAACCTTGGATTGTAACTAAATTATACATTAAAACATATAGTAACCAAATGAGGTGGCAATCAGACCATTATTTTCTATGACACCTGCAAACTAGCCACTGTATCCCTAGATGTATAAACAACACCTTATAGTGCATCAGATAAACAAGGTGTAATAAACTTGCATGCAGAGATAAAACTGAAGCCTGCTGTACCATTTTAGCAACTCTATCTGTCCAATTAACTACCGTGTTTCTCCAAAAATAAGACACCATCTTATATTTATTTTTCCTAAAAAAACACACACGGTGGCTTATTTTCAGGGGATGTCTTATTTTTTTTATATTAAGTATGGTACAGTTTAACCTACAAGGTTAAACTGCCTATCACTATGGCTTATTTTCGGGGTATGGCTAATTTTCGGGGTATGGCTTATTTTCGGAGAAACATGGTATATTTTCCTAGAAATTACATTTGTGTGAGAATTTTGTTTATAATAAGAACACTAGAGAATATTCAAAGTGCCTTAGCACGAAATACAGTGGTACTTCTAGTTACGAACTTAATTCGTTCTGGAGGTCTGTTCTTAACCTGAAATTGTTCTTAAATAGAGGCGTGCTTTCGCTAATGGGGCCTCTCAGTGGTACCACTGTATTAGCAAAGCAGCATCGAAGAAATAGCAGCATATATTGTGTTCTATTTTCATATATTACTCCATAATTTAAACTATTAAAAAAAGATATTGATGACTTCCTTATCTTGCATGAGAATACAAAGTATCATACTTATACCAAACATGCTGAACATCAATCTCCTTCTCTCCTCAGCACCATAAAAATTACTCTAGGACACTTTCCATTTTTACTTAAAGTGCTATTATAAATGTGTTGTTCTTTTTAAGTGTAAGAGAATGGGGATTTAGAAATCATTTCTAATGTTTTCCCTGATTCCCATCAATGGAATCTGAATTACAAAAAGTGCCATTTGGCAAGCACTTAAAGCTACACTTGAGTTTTGAAATAATTTATTTAAAACCTCCAAATAGTAAACACAGCTCATTAATACCAGCTGCACTGTGCCATTTTTGCTACAGATTATGCATGCATTCCAGAAACCATTTGAAATCTTGTCACTGCAAACAGGCATTAGCAAGATATTCTATGCTGGATGTAAATCTTATCACATTTCAAGGCATCCCTGGGGCCAATAAAACAAAGAAATCCACCATGTTACTATGAGCAACATCTATGGCAAAAATTCCTCAGTAACTAGAACAAAGCATAGAACTGTACAGATGTCAGTGAAACTTTCACAAAGATACTACAGTATGTATCACTCACTAGCAGATGATGGTCAGGATTTGCTTCCAAACAAGCCATTGGGATGCAAAGGAAGGGTAAATCAAAAAGAAAGACCACTCCTGGTACCCAAAACCAACCTACCCTTTCCCATGCTACCAAGACAGCTCTGCAGGAGATATAGACATGAAGCCATCAGCTTCCTCCTAACCTGCAATGACAATCCTTTCACCTTGTGGCCCAAATGTACATAGAATTCCTGCTCCTGCTTCTTCATATATTAAAAATTGTGGCCAGTATTCTTAAAGTGGGCTTCAAAACAGGGATGGAGATCTTCTGGCTCTCCAGCTATTGCTGGATTCCAACTTCAATAGACTTCAGCCAACATGGCCTTTGATCTGGGGTGATGAAGGAGGTGGAGGCCCAGCAACATCCCACATCTTTACTTAAAATTAAAAATGTAGGAGTCATCAAAACATCAGGAAATTATTTTCCTAAGCAAAAAAATTTAAATTACCAATTTAGGATCTTAATATTAACTTGAATGGGTAACCATATTACAATAACATGCACATGAAAGCTCATACCAATGACAAACTTAGTTGGTCTCTAAGGTGCTACTGGAAGGAATTTTTTTATTTTGTTTCGACTACGCAAGACCAGCACGGCTACCTACCTGTCATTACAGAGGTGCAATGCTGTTTTCAAGAGCTACATATGCATTCTACTGGACTAATGAAATTAGTGGCTGGGGGAACCCGGCCAGATGGGCGGGGTATAAATAATAAATTATTATTATTATTATTATTATTATTATTATTATTATTATTATTATTATTATTATAATACTTGGGCAAAAACTTAAAATCAAGGTTTGAATCCCTCTTCTTCCACACTTTAAAATGATGTTGCTAGGTTTTGGAAACTAAGCAGTATACAAATTTTTAAAATAAAACTGAACTAGATAAAGGAGAGGTATGACAGCAAAACACAACAACAAAATTAGATTGCTTATTGCACCACAAAACAGATAATAAAAGGATCTGAAGTTTCAGAACCCAGAGGCAGATTATAGAAAAGGACAAAATGTAAAAAGGGTTAACTTGTAAAACCAGATTATTGTATACCACCACTGACTTTAAAATAATTTATGAATTTTATTTGCACTGTTAGGAACTGGGATGATCTTATGTATACGTTTAATGAGCAGTTTTACAATACTATGTGATCAGAAGCTGACCCCCAGGTTCTTTGAAGGCAGAGTCCCATCACAGGCAAAACTGATTTTTGACCATTCCTTACACTGCAGATGAAACATCAGATTTTTATTGGACTATTAAAAGCTGCCCATTGAAGAGTTCTCATGAAGTCAAAGTATTATATTACACTATTTTAGCCACTACGGTATTAGCACAGATTTGCCTATGATGGTGTGTGTGTGTGTGTGTGACAAAAGCATAGAGCAGATGTGTGGCTCTACAAGTCAACTTAAGTAAAAATATTTTTTCAAAAGAACAGAGTGATCAAATATACTGAAGTTAAAATACAATAAATATTTCCATAAAATAGAATCTAACAAAACAGCCAGCTTGTTTTGACCCAGGAACAAGTTATCAAAATTTGTTAGGCATCAATGTTAACAGTATATCAAAATGAGTGGTGGCAGCTCATACTCTTAAAGAGCTATTTTTAAGGCTCTATATGCATTCCTGTGAGAATGATGTGAGGCAATTTTTGTTTCCAATTTTGAATTTTAATAGCTGCTATGACTACGGTGCTATTTTTTCCCTAACAAAGGAAGTCAGGCTGAAGGGAGGGGAAGTCATGCTACAGAGATACCTATTTTACTGTTCTTCAAAAAAAAACTCTTGCTCCATAAAAAAAAAACTTTAGATATAGCACATTATCTGTCCACAAATATTAGATGGTGGTCAACAGGAGTACAATATTAGTACTCTGACAAAGCACATTTCTACTAAAACAAAATTCTTTATTTTTCAATTTGCAATGGGGAAATGGTAGTAGTGCTTGGATCTGTAAGCAAAATCTAAATTTATGATCAAATTATTTAAAATAAAAAGTGCCATGAGACAAGATGATAAGGGAAGTACTATTTACAGAAACACATGCCCCTTGAAGAATAAGGCATTGCTATAATGACCTTATGAGCATCACTCTATCATGATTCATTATTCAAATTTTTACTTTAACATGTTAGTGTTTTAGCCAATTTGTCACAAGCATAATACTGGTTTTATTACCACTCTCCTGTGTTTTGTAGTTTTACTGTTTCTATTCCTTGATGCAATTCTGTATACTTGGGGAAAAGATTCCTGCACTGCAGGGGTTTGGGCTAGATGATCCTCATGGTCCTTTCCAACTCTACAATTCTATGATTCTACACTGTTATTGTGATTATGGTGTGACAGTTTAAGTTGTTGCTGTTTTTAATGTAAAATCACTTTGAGATATTTTATGGGAAGTGATTCATAAAGAAATAAGTATTTGTACTGTTCCAAATCTAGAGCCTCTCTCCTTAAAATGGAATAGGGCAGAAGATATGGTCCATCTCTCAATATTGTTTGCTAAGAGGAAATAAGAGTGCACATACAAGCCATCAATCTAAAGCTTTTTGAATCAATGCTGCCGCCTTCTGGCCACACTTAAATTCTACAATTTTGTGTTTTATCAAAGAATACAGTAGTTTCCCACAAACCATGCCACTGTAGTATTTATACAAATTGTATACAGTATCTCATGTGTCGTGCCCTCCCCCAATTTTCAGGTACAAAGTATCTAATCAATACTGCTTACAATGTATACATTAATATAAATCTATAGCATCATTTTTTAAAAATGAAAAGAATGAAAAGAAACAATGGGGCGGAAAACAGTAGACGAGAAAAATCTGTTTTATCAGTGACTAGACAATGAATGCACTACGAATTGGTAGTTTTGTAAAAACGTCCACCCTTATAGTTTAGAAATTGCAAACAAATAGTTGACACTTTTATAAACAGACCCTGCCTTCCTTAATCTAGCCAAGTAGCTGCTTATTCAGATAACAACTCTAATTACTCCAAATAGGTTGTGTAGTGAAAGCAAAAAAATCATGACAGATGGTGCATCAGTTCTTAGGACCCTATCAGCACATAGAAAAAAGACAACCTGTACAGACCTCCTGTCATTTCATCTTCCTCTTCTATTACAGTATCACAACTGTACTCTAGAAAACTTTTAACTTCGTTGTTTATACACCATTATCAATATGACATGGACAATTAGGGACAACCCCTTCTGCCTAGAAGCCAGTTTCAAAAATATTGCCCAAAGTGATTAAGGCATTGATTAGATTCCCATAACATTACTATTTTTTTTCATAAGGATATTCAAAAGGAAACCAACTAGGACTAAAGCAAAACCTATAGTTCTAAGAGTTTAGTACTCCCTCTGCTGGTTCAATTACCATTTTTTCCAAAGATGAACATTGGAAACAAAGAAACTCAGAATTGGTATGCAACATGCCATTTCTGCTGTATGTTTCAAGAACATGAAAATATGATATATAAAAAACAGAAGATAATGGCTAAATAACTAATTCTGCTTGCATAATTGACTTCTGCTTGTACAACAGAATTTCCCCTTCATCTCCTTCCCCTGCAACATCTGTGATGCTCCCCTAAATCTGTGCCAGCAGGTCTCCCAGCCCTTAATAGGCTCTTTGGGGGACACATTGGGGGAAGAGGTGAATAGAAATTCCTGTTGCATTTGCTGGCATGATGACCTATGTCACATTTTTATGTCAAAGACTACCCTACTTTTTCCTCCTACCCACAAGGAAAAGGAGGCAGCATTGCTCCATAAAAAGACTACATCATGTTGGAGAATGAATCTTTGAAACTGGTCCCAGGGTGCACTATAACTGACAAACTGGATGACTCTGTACAGCACTTGTTCACAGTCACTCATCATGTGCTATCACCAACTTAACTTGCTTCAGCCTTTGATTTACCCACCTGGCCTCAGAAACCAAGGTGAAGTTTAAAAACAGAAACAAAAAAGTACTTTGATCATCTCAATGAAACTGATTTATTACTTATCTTTGCTTTAATATCCTACTGTTTTATGACACATCATACCCAAGGCAATAAAACATCCTGGTGCGGAATGCAGGGGCTCAAATTAAACAAATGTAAATACAAGCTAAGCTTTGTGTAGCTGACCCAATAAGCCATGGAATCGTTTAAGCTAAGGGTTCATATTATATCTTATTTAATTCCTTGAATCATATTTTTAAAAAAACTAATTGTGTCACCTTGAAAGAGATGTTAATAAAAAATGTTATGAAGTGGACCAAATGAAGTTTCTCTTTGTCAGTCAGGATAGTTCAGACAAGATTAAAATGCATGTCACAGAAAGAAGGAGAGAGGGAAGTGTGAGAACCTGAAACTTGAGCATCCTCATCTTTGTATAAGGTGAGCGTGACTCTTACCAAATGGATACAAATTGAGGTTCAAAATATTTCAAGTTTTGTGGAGATCTCGGTACATATTTATGATGGTGAGAATAAGCATCTTCCAAATTAACTCATTTAAGACCGTACACTGTCATGTTTTTTGCAATGTTTATATTGTAATATTATGTTGTGAACCACCCTGAGATCTACGGATGAAGGGTGGTATACAAATGTCTATTAATTATTATTATTATTATTATTATTATTATTATTATTCCTTCTTGGTTGCTCTTTGTTGCCCAACTTCAGTTTCTAAGCGCATGAACCTTTTAGGTACCTTGTTTGCAGCCGCCAAAAACATAATCTGGATATAGGTTATTCTGAATCTAGGCAGCCAGAAAAACAAACAATGGTGTTTAAAGGTTGGGAACATTTATATTATTTGAAACTTGACATTTCAAATGAAGAACTCGAAGAATGGTGCCTGCTAATAACTTATTTAGAAAAATCCTGCTCGATCTTGTTCAACCAAGTGATGGTATTCATGTATAAACTTGCACTCATTCTTTGTTCAAAGGATGACAATGAAATGAAATTTGTTTCAAACCAGTGCTGATTCCCCTCCGCCACCTTCATTCTCTTAAAACTGCCATACTGAATATGTGTTTTATTGATTAATGGTGTACTACCTATCTGAAAACTTTTTTTAAAAGTTTTAAAAACATATTTACAATATGCATTAGAGGATATGTGCTAGATAGTAAATGTCTAGCATGTTTTATGCTGCAGCATAATTTTTCATTATTATTACTATTACCAACCATTTTTGTATTCATATTACCAAATAGGAAGAGTTATTTTGCACTGAATGCATGTTGTAATAAAATGCATAAACTGTACAAGGAACTTGTTTTGTAATTACTGAGATATGAATAGCTTGAAAATCAATATAGGCTGGTATAGCAAGGGCAATTCATCATGTAGGAATGCTATGGTGAAGCTCTGACAGTGTTATACAGTAAAAAAATAAATGTATTACACAGATAAATCTACCCTTTTTAGTGAAATACTTGACTGAGATACTAAAAATGAGTCATCAATCATGGTTGCTTAAGTGTCCAATCCCACCTTCCAGCTCATCCAGTTTCAAGAGTGCCAACTCAGAAGTCATCTCAGAGTAAATGGCTTAGCCTGGATGTTTCTCTCGGGACAAGCATGATGGAATTGTATTATTTAATCACTGTCAAACTAATCTTTTAACAAGTTTAACGTGCTAAAAAATCTGAGAATATGCAGTCATACAGACATAGTTGGGAACAGGTAATGCTGAGACAAGTTACAATCCTATGTAGGGCCCTTTCACACAGACATTCAGGTCTCAAACTATGTGTAAACTCAATAGGAAGCTGCAGTAAAGCACAGCAACCCAAGAGGTATACCAGTATAATATTTATTTAAATAAAACCTTTCTATTCTGCTTTTCAGGCAAGACTATCTCTCAAAGCAGTTTACAACCAAACATACAAACACAACACATTTAATACATTTAAAATATCCAATGATCTCTAAAAATATAAAAACAGCATAAGGAAAAAGTGGCCCATTGAAAACTACAATCTGGTATCCATCATACTAAATTAAAAGTCAAAGGAATGAAATGAATCTTTCAGGCCTATTCAAAAGACACAAGAGATTAAGCTGGCCTGATATGACTGACAATTAAATTCCATAATTGGGTGGCCTTTGCAGAAAAGACCCTGTTCTTGTGCCCATGTGCACATATTTTCAAGTGTAAACTCAAATTATCATAGATGTACAAAGATCTAGCATTTCAGTTTTAATTTCTAAAATGTGATTATTAATCATTTACTGTATTTCTAGACGACTTCATGGGAAAAGAGCCTCATCATTCAATATACATAAAGAAATCTAACAAAGGGCTGGCAAGTGGCAGCTTCTGTACTAAAACTGTCTCTCCCCAAATTCCAATCTGTAAATTACTGATTGGAACTTTAACTCAAAGGTCACCTTCCAGTAAAGCTACTTTCTGATCAGAGAGCATAGCTCTCTTGGCAACTAGAAAAAAATAACAGCATAAAGAATTTTATTTTAACTATACTAGGGTAGATAAAAATAATTTTTAAAATGTAAATACTAAGGGTTGTATTCAACTAAGTAGAACTGAGTAGAACTAATGTTGAATACAAACCTAAGATTCACTTACAGAATAACTTGGTTAATATTAAATATGCTACTAGCCCTAAATTTAATATCTTAATGAAATTAGTGCAGTCTACCAGATACATGGTAAAATGGATGAGGAAAAATAACTGGCAAGACTGTGGTTGAGTGGTTCCAGTGCCTAAGAAGATGTTCAATTTCTTGATTGGGTTGTGCTCCTCCCCTAAAGAGGAAAGTGAGTGGTCTGTGGGTGTTTCTAGATCCAGTGTTTTCACTGGAGGCCCAGCTAGCTTCTGTGGCTAGAAATACCTTGTATCAGCTGTGACTAGTACAATAAGTACAACTGTTCCAGGACTGAGAGAGTTTGGCCACAGTAAATCATGCATTGGTTACTTCAAGAATGGAATACTTCAATATGCTCTATGTGGAACTTCCAAAATCTTCCTTTAAAAAAAAACTAAACCAGTTACAGAGCTGGATTTTATCTTTGTCCTGCTCAGTCATGTAACCTAGCAATCCAGTGGAACTTATCTCAACATAAAGGGTGGTGTAAGTCTATTTAAAAGCTTGTTTTCCCTCTGATGGGCTTGGGCCAGCTCCGTCAGTACTGTAGTAGGCTTGTTCTAGAATGGGTTTGGCTCTGGTGTAACTTTACACCATCTTGAGGAAAAGCTGGTATAATTTGTGCTGTTTTAAAACCATTGGAATGTTCCTTTAGTAGGGCAAGACTGCAGCATACATCTTATTTGAAATCTAACACAAACACAGAGTAAGCCAAGAAAGTATCAAAAACTTGGGAACACTGTACTAAGGCAGAAATGATATATATGGGCCCCAAAGTGACTTTGAACCATGCCTAAACAGTGAAGGAGATAAAATGTGCATGTGCTTTGGTCAAAATAAAGCCCTGTGCAATATAATGCATGTTTACTCAAAAGTAAGTTCCACTGAGATCTATCGGACATACAGCCCGATCCTTGGGCATTTTTAATCAGAATAAAATTTGCAGGGTTTGGTTAGACTTTCTTCCAGGTAAGCTGCAATCCTTAGGCTGCAACCCTAGCCTCACTTAACTAAGTTCCATTTAATACAATACTATTTAAGTGTTGAGTGGACATGGCCGGGGCTTTGGTTATTCACAGTGTTTGTGTCAGCAGTTGGCATCCTTGAACAGCTGTCAATGTCCCAAAGGCTCACTGGCGATGCCTGCCTTGGAGCTTTGGTACAGCATCAGACAGCTGAATGTAAAACTACATTTTTAATTCCCCACAATTCCCCCAACTAAGTATCGCTCTGGGGCACTGTGGGAAGTAATAATAATTAATAATAATTATTTATTTATACTCCGCCCATCTGTCTGGGTTTCCCCAGCCACTCTGGGCGGCTCCAAACAAAATATTAAATATTAATTTATAAAACAACAGTTCAATCCAGCTGCCTGCTGCATTACTGCCAGCAAGCCCAGAGATCCCTAAAAATTTGCAGAGGATCCTGATGTAATAAGTTAGCTCTCAATGGTCTTCAGAACCTTAATAGCAACAACAATAATAAATTTATTCTTTGTGCCCCACCCATCTGCGTCGCCCCACCCACTCTGGGCAGCTTCAAGCATATACAGATTAATAATTCTACACACCGTTCCTGGGGAGAAAGCTCAAGTGAGCTGGCTTTTGAGGACAGGATTCTGCCCACGATCACGCCCACTAAATGGAAGCAAAAGGCAGGAGTAGGGAACCTGTGACCCTTCAGACGACGCCGGGCTCCCAACCCCTGCCAGGCTCCAGGTAGCGTTTGAGTGACCTAGAAGGCGGTCATTATTCCAGCTCGGCCAGAGGGAACTTTGGATACGCAAAAACCTTCGGGCTCGTTTCTGAGGAGAGCGCGCGGGTTTGACCTTCCGACCGACTCGCCCCGCCTCCTTCCCTCCCCTCACCTGCCCAGGTTTCGTGCTTCGGGACACGGTAGTACTTGTTGCCCTGGGGATCTGCGCCGACATACTCTTTCGCTGGCCCGAAAACCCGGAGCTTCAGCGAACGCAAGAGCCGCCAGACGCCGCTCATGCCTGTGGAAGAATAAGGCGCATGCGCGGTTCTCTCGATTTCTGTCCCCCCACACTGACAGGATTCAAACACGTGACGGTCGCGAGCCTCGAACCGTCGAGAAACCGTTTGAATGTCACGTCCGCTTCCCGCCGTCGACGCAGCTCAAGCTAAGCCCGACGCTGACTAGGAGTGTGGGTGCGCGCGCCGACCCGCCGGCGCCCCGCCTCCAAAAATCTGCGCATGGGCGCTGTGTTGTTCCCGTTCAGCCTGGCGACGGGAGACGACGTCTTAAATAACAAGCCTCCGCATTGGCTGAAGGGCTCTTACTCGGAGCCAATGAGCGCTAGATCGCTCCCCCAACATGGCGGTGCCCTGGCTGCGGCTTATCACATTTCGTCATGTTGGGCTTTATTTCTGCCCGCCAAGCAGGCTTGGAAGACCCGCTGAGGCTTCGCCGGGCTGAGTCTACCAGGAGGTAAAGCAAGTCTCAGGGCAGGCCGGAGCTGTCCTCTGGCCTCGCCTGGCAGTGCTTTCTGCCTGTCTGGGTTCTTTTGGCTAATTACAATCTTTGAACCCTAGTATTTCACAAAGCAATTCCTGATGTCACAAACATCTGGGAAATAATAGTAATGTGTCACTTAGCTTGCCAGATCTCATTCAGGAGCTGTGTGGTATTGCAATTTGTGCCTGAGTTTGCATCCCAGCAGAGCAAGACTCTCGTTGGACAAGTCCTTTCGCAGATGTCCAGAGTATGTGCATATGTAGAAAAGGGAGCAGTGGTGCAGTTAGGTGAACTCTGGACTAAAGGTAGATAGCCATGTTGGTCTGACGTAGTCGAAACAAACTAAAAAAATTCCTTCCAGTAGCACCTTAGAGACCAACTAAGTTTGTCATTGGTATGAGCTTTCATGTGCATGCACACTTCTGCATCTGAAGAAGTGTGCATGAACACGAAAGCTCATACCAATGATAAACTTAGTTGGTCTCTAAGGTGCTACTGGAAGGAATTTTTTTTATCTGGACTAAAGGTGAGCCCTCTCTTTAGATGGCAATGTATATTGCTTCACTTATTTCAAAGTGCTCTAAACCAGCTCTTCTGTATTTGAGGAACCACCTGCTTTTGTGAAGTGGGACCCAGGCCCTGAGTCCTACCTATCCTTGCACCACTGCATTACACTGACTGTCTTTCTGTGACAGCCCTCAAATGTGGAATTCCCTCCCCAAAGAGGTGCATGTGGCACATTCAGTGTACTGTATATCTTCTGTCATATGCTGAAGATTCACCACTTCATACTGGTCTTTGACACCTGAGATACATATTTTTAGGACTCGCCCTGATTGTAAATTGTTTAACTGTAGATGGAGGGGGGCGAGTTGCAATGTAGCTTATGTACACCTGGCTCTGAGCTGGAAAGGGTTCACAGGGGCACAGAGACTTTGAACTTCCACCAAGAAATGCTTAGATTGTATACCTCTGTAACTAACACTACTCCTGTAACTAACCCAAGTTATGGCATTTGTGTGTGTTTGGATGTACATGTTTTGAGCAAGTTCAAGCTGAAACGTGCAGGAAACTCTTCAAGGGGGTTAGAGTGTTAATTTCTTGGCTATTATTCTTAAACAATAGGGTATAGACTGGTCTCTTAAAAGCAAAAGTGTAATAGTAGAGATGTCATTTTTCATGAGCAAGCACAAGGTAGACAAAATGCTTCCGAAGTGCGTCTTCCTTCAAGTCAGAGATTATCTCAAAGTGAGACACAGAGACAAACTAAATATTCAAAACAGGTTAAGAGACAAAGAGCAATGAGTGAAGAAACTGTTCAGGATAGAGAAACTGATGTTAAGGTTGAACCTGAAACACAATACTCCTATCTTAGAGCGTTCAGAAACATTATGTTCTGTGCTCACTGGGTTCTCTGGAATATGCAGTCCTGGAACATCCAGTATTGAGACATCTGGTTCTGGAACATCTGGTTCTGGAACTGTCAGTTCCGGAACATTCGGATCTAGGCCCATAACCTTGTTGGCGTGTGAATGGAACTACTCTTGGGTTGCATTTTTATTCAGGCTTGCAGCAGTTTTTTTTACAGAAAATCTTTATTATTTACAAAAAAATTACACTGGTTCAAATAAAACTAATAAAACAACATAATTCATTATCCTCTAGCCATCCAGCTCTGAGACTCAATTGCTAACTCATTTACATTTCTGTGCATTTACACACTGAGCTTTATTGACCGCATGACCTTAAAAAAGGCACCTTTTGCTGGGGAGATTTTTCTGTTGCCTAGCAACAGGGTGGATTTTATTTAAATCACCATAGGACTTGATTTAAATCACTAGTCAGTAAGACTTGATTTAAACCATTTTTAAAAGAAAGACTCATTCTTGCTGGTATAATCTTAATATTTACAACCAGATGAAGGTTTCATTTTTGGAATAAGAAATTTTCAGAGTAGTTTTTACCGTTATATCAAAATTTACTTATTTGGTTATACTATTACAAATACATAGACAGATAATTATGAAATTATTGTTTATATTTGGACAACTTTTCTGCTCTACTTTATTGGAAGGAGAAAAATAATCATTTTCTTAATAACAATTTAAACAATTTATTTAACAAAAACAATAACATTATAGCACAGATATCCATGTTTGTTAACTGATGTGGTTAAACAATTTTTTAAAAAAACCAGACTGAGTTTTAGCACACATGAAAAACTTAAAACAAATCATTATTTCCTGATGAATAGCCTTTGGACTATAATGTAACTTAAATAGAAAACTATCTTTAGAAAGATTTTTCCTCCAAAAGCATTTTATTTTAAAAATCCAATTTAAATGTTAAAAAATCCGAATTAAAATTTAAAAATCCAGTTTTTGGGGTTTTTTTATCATTAATTTTTTTCCACCCTACCTAACAACCTGTTCAAGACCAATTCTCAAGTTCTTTCTAGAATATTCTAACAAGTAGGTTTTCTTACTTTTTAAACTGTTATCAGTAGTCAGGGAGGTATAGGGAAACTTTGGCCTATCAGAAGCAGGGCCAACAGCCAGGGATGATGGGAGTTGTAGTTAAGCAACATTTGGAGGGCCAAAGGTTTGCCATACCTGTCTTAAAGCATCTGAACTCCATTCATTTCCGGGTCCATAATACAAGGCATCCTTTAAACTATAAGAACAAGTACTGCATGCCATTCTAGTAACCAGTATGTTGTCAAATTAGTGAAGTATTCTGCTGTCTAATCCTATAATTGTTCATTCAGAAGTGTGTCCCATAGTTAATATGGCTTGCTTTTCTTAATGACTTTGTTGTTGCTCTTGTTAAGGGTGCTGAGCCTGGAATTAAACAAGGATAAAGATATAGAAAGAATCCATGGAAGTGGTATTAACACCTTGGATATTGAACCTGTGGAAAGTCGATAGTATGTACATGATATTACTATATGTTTTATTGTGGAATGTATTGTATACAACATACAGTATTTTAAAATATATTCAATAAAATAATTGAAAATTTCCCATTGATAATTTTTTCCAGAGAAAAAAAATCAATTTCTGAAAATGTTTTGTTTAATAAAATTGGTAACATAATGAATGGATACAATACTAGTCAAAACAGACAGATTCAAACTTAAAAGTAACATTCCCTTCCCACTAAGTACCAGTACTGTCCTAGCCCAATTCACACCATAAGAGCTACATGACCACTGAGCATTAACATAAAAAGTGTTCAACATACTTTTAAGCCCCCGGGAAGCAGAAAACCTCAGAACCAGTCCAGAAATGGAATAGCATCTCCAATGATCCTTCCCACACAAACACCATAGTCCCCAGTGTCTGGGCTGAGGATTCCTTCAGGTATCCTGGGCCTAGGAAGGCCTGCTCACTCATCTCCCCAATTCCTAGTGACTTTACTAGGCTAGTAGGCTGCTGCACTGTGCTCCTCCACGGGCCCTGAAGACCTATAGAAGTCTGTACAGATCTAAAATATACAAATCCTTCCAGCTATTGGTTTCATTGTATGTGCTAATTCTAGTTCTGGTGCTACTAAAGAATCACATCAGGTGTTTCGTTGTTTGGCTGGAGTATGATTGTGAACTAGTAACCTGACACACATACCTACCTTTCTGTTGAGTTCAGGTTCAACAGATTCTTTCAGGCAACAAAATTATGTTCTGGTTCATCAAAAATTAATATAGTTCTGGTTTGGGGTCACGTTTTCTTTGATACCCTGTGCACATCATGGCATGCCTACTCCACATGTCCCAATGGCATGTGCAGCAACAGCCTTACTACTGCCAGTCCCCACACATCTTTACAGACTCAACATTGAAAGGTTGATTACCCGTTCAACAGAAGCCTCATAGTTCCTTAGGTAAGATACCATAACACTACAAGAGACCCTCTTGAGACCCAAGATTTCACAACCACCCGGGGGTGGTGGTGGTGGTTCAGAAAGACTGTTCTGCCAAGCAGCTAAGAAGAATCCAGGACATCCAACCAAAGGAGCCACATGTACATGCCAGCAACAGCACTTCCCAGTGGCTTATTGCACAATATGGTAGGAGATTGGAAAACAGGCAGCAGGAATTCAAGCTGCAAAAGAGAGAGAGCTCCCAGGACTTGAACCCATGCTGCAAACACCATGGGTAGATCCCTACCCACACAACCACAGCCATCAGGAATCAAACACCATGGAATGTTTGTCTTCCGCAAGACCAAAGCTAAGGAGGAGAACCCCTAGTTGTTAAGGGAACAGCTCATTATTTCCATCCAGGAGATCCCAGAGCCTCATGCTGCTTTGCACCCCCAGGGATAGCTCAGTTGGTAATGAGACTCTTAATCTCCAGGTCAGGGATTCAAGTCCCAGGTTGAGCAAAAGATTCCTGCAATGCAGGGGGTTGGACTAGTTGACCCTTGTGCTCCCTTCTAAGTGTACAATTCTATGGAGCAACCCAGTCAGATAGGCAGGGTACAAATGATGATGATGATGATGATGATTCCCCACCCCACCCCACCCCGCATCCTTAGTCAGCTGTCAAATACCAGGCTAAGTTCAGGGTGATAGTTGTGTATAAAGCCCTATACATATTTGGACCAGGACACATAAAACATCTCACTCCTTACGTACTCAGTCGATCACTGCATCACTCCTGTAGATGCCATCTTATCAGGAGGTCTGTCCCTTGCAATGTCGGAAGTGGGCCTTTAGTGTGGTGGCACCTACTCTTTGGAATTCCCTCCCTTGAATGTTAGACAGGCACCATCTCTGTCATCTTTTTGGTGCCTATTGAAAACCACCACCTTTCTCAGTCTACCACTCGATGTAACATGGGCCCCACTCACAACGGGCATGTGATCCCTGACAAATGACTCCTGAAGTAATGGAGACCTCAGGAGGACAAAAGTGGCCACTCCTGTTTTAAAACATATGTCATACCTTGGGTTGAGTACGCTGCGGGTTGCATATTTTCCGGTTAAGAACCGCGCTGACCCAGAAGGGGTTCTGCCACATGCGCAGAAGCATTCTGCGCGCTTTGCGCATGTGCAGAAGCATTCTGTGTGCTTCGCACGTGCGCAGAAGTGCTCTATCGGCGCTTCGTGCATGCGCAGAAGCCCCACTCGGGCTGCGTACTTTTTGGGGTGTGAACGGCACCCCGAAACGGATTGAGTACGCAACCCGAGGTACCACTATTAGTAGCCCAATAAAATTACTTTCAAAGGAAAGCTTTTGAACTACAATGGCTAATTACTATTTTTTTTGACAAAATAGTTCTGTGCAACCCTCAAGACTAATGTGCTAACATCTTTCCTCTCCTGCATGACTGGAAGAAGGCATTTGGAAGCTTTTGCTTCTGATTAATCACAGCATGGTATGTAATCCAGACTTCAAACTATGGTTTGGTTTAAGCCAGCTTTAGTAACTTTAATAACTATCATTTGAAGTTGGCTTGTTTGAAACAAACTGTAAAGGTAAAGGGACCCCTGACCGTTAGGTCCAGTAACGAACAACTCTGGGGTTGCGGCGCTCGTCTCGCTTTACTGGCTGAGGGAGCCGGTGTACAGCTTCTGGGTCATGTGGCCAGCATGACTAAGCCACTTCTGGCAAACCAGAGCAGCGCACGGAAATGCTGTTTACCTTCCTGCTAGAGCGGTACCTATTTATCTACTTGCACTTTGACGTGCTTTCAAACTGCTAGGTTGGCAGGAGCAGGGACCAAGCAACGGGAGCTCACCCCGTCGTGGGGATTCGAACTGCTGACCTTCTGATTGGCAAGCCCAAGAGGCTCAGTGGTTTAGACCACAGTGCTACCCGCAATGTTAATAACTGTTGTTTGGTCCACTCAACATGACAAAACTGAGTTTCAAAAAGTGTGTAAGCAATAGCTTCTGAACTCTTCCTGGATGCACAGGAAAAGAAGCACATAAGCCTGGAGGTTGCTGTGGTTTGTTCCTGCTTGAATTCTTAACTACGGTAAATACGTTTTACTATTGATAATTTTATGGGTCACATAGATGACATATGGCTGTTTAAAAAGTTTTGAGTCATACACATCAAATTGGATTCCACTTGATTTACTACATCTGAGAAATTTCCAGAAAAAATGTTCAGATTTACAATACATCCTTAATTTTGGACTTACCTTTTGGGAATTTAACCCCCCCCTCAAGAGTATAATGTGTCTAAATTGGTTGTAATTTGTTTTCTTATAGCATGCTTTCAGGCGGCACTGATGGCGTTATTGTATTGTATGATCTTGAAAACCTTAGCCGAAAACCATGCTATACCTGCAAAGCTGTTTGTTCTGTGGGAAGGTATGTACTCTCTACAAATGGAATCCTTCTAAATATTCCTTTTATTTGCATTATACAGTACTGTATGTTTACAATGTACTGCTAGCTAGTGTTGTCTGCATAGTGAGTGAAAGTGATACTATAAATAACAGAGAAGTTTTATTACGTTGACTGGACTTGCAAAAGTCATTGACCAACAAAACTTACACTTCAGCAAGGTTTGTGAAACATGAAAAGGTTAGCAATATAAGATGTGTTATCTGAGTCAGACCATTGGTCTATTGCCTATACTGACTGGTAGAAGTTATCCAAAGTTTCCAGCAAAGGTTTTCCCCAGCCCTACCAAGAAACGCTCAGGTTCTGCCTACAGGTTTCTTAAAGGCATCTGGCTGGCCACAGTAAAAGCAGGATGCTGGGTTAAATTGGGTCACTAGCCTGAACCAGCAGGCTCTTGTGTTGTTGTTATGACCCTCAGGGTCCCTTCCAGCTCTGCGATTCTATGTTTCTATTATTATACTGGAAATTGAACATAGAACCTCACAATTCATTTCCAACATAATTGGGAACCCAAATCAGCAATGTGAGGAGAGGGTTCCCCTTCGATATCACCAAAAATGAATCAATATGCCTAGTTTTTGAAGTTCATTCATGCACCCAGCTTGAAAGGCCCATACAGAGACATCCCCCAGTACAATACTTGGGACTCTTGCTTCCAAAGATGAAGAGAAGAAGCTGTAGTGAATTATTTAAGAAAACAACCCTCTCAGTGCAAAGTATTTTGTACTTAGTTGTTGCGCTTCGCAGTTGGCTGGTCTCTCCCTTGAAGTTCATCAGAATATATGGCTGGTCTTGCTTCAGAGGAGGTCTGGTGATCCCTTCTCAGTACTTGGGAGCCTGATACATCGCAGGGCCCTCCTGTGGAATTCTGTCTTCCTGTACTTAGGTTCTTCCTCCTTCCACTCCTCCTTCCCACAACACTTTCTTTACTTACACAATCACAGCTTTACGCAAATCGCCAATAAATATATAAGGACAGATCTCATGGGAGACTTTGTGCTACCTTCGCAGAGCATAGCAAGCAAGGCAGGGGGCTTAACAAGCCCGCTAAGTGCCAGCTTTGGACAGGAAGAGATAGTCATGCAGGATCATTCCAGGGGTAGTTCTGGTTTCATGTGATTTTGCATATATGTCCTGATGGCCAGGAACATAACCCCTGCATAAGATGAGATCTACCTTTATGGCTGTTATTACCATAAGGGGAAACGAAAGAAGAAATAAAGTCTGGAGTAGGTGAAATTTGCATTGCTATGCCGGTAATCCAATAACAGGGTATCATTAGATGGTGTAAAAAAAATATTGAGACATCGATTTTATTGTGGCCAGGTTGTTGGGTGGAGAACCTTGGCACATACTGCAGTTATGCTGAGGAAATTGTACTGGGTGCTTATTAGCTCCGGGACCTTGTTCAAGGTCTTGTTAACAACTTATAAAGTCCTAGACAGCCAGGTTATCTGAAAGACACCTGTCCCTGTATAGACCTGCAAGATCACTTAGATCATCTGGGGAAATTTTACTTGCAGCACTCTAACATATAGAATATCACAGGACTGTCGCCCCAAAATGGGCATTTACTGCCATTGTTCCTGCCCTGTAAAATGCCATTCCCTGTACCATACATGAAACATGATCCATCAGTTGCTTCAGACATCTGATAAACACAAATATTTTCACCAAGGTTTTCTTGAACTCTGTTATTGGAGCCTATTATTACTGATTTCCTGTTTTTATCTGTCTTGTATGCTGTGTCTCTGTGTATATATTACACTATTTTATTGTTTTTCAATGGTTGTATTATAACACTAGTATCTCTTTATATACTTCCTTTATGCTGTTGCTTCCAAGAAGATCCTCTTCCATTCCTGAAAATTTTGGGAAAACAATTTACCATAAATTAAGCGGGAACCCTGTACGCATTTACCTGGGATTAATCTCCACTGAACCTTCTCCCATTTGAATCATTATAGGAATTTTAGTGCTGTTAGTGCCCCAGCCACTACCTGCAGAGATCTGCTTCTTTTTTTTTTAATAATAATTTTTTATTAATTTTCAATTACAGTCCAATAATAGTCTCATTATAAAGGTAAAGGGGCCCCTGACCATCAGGTCCAGTCGTGTCCGACTCTGGGGTTGCGGCGCTCATCTCGCTCTATAGGCCGAGGGAGCCGGCGTTTGTCCGCAGACAGCTTCCGGGTCATGTGGCCAGCATGACAAAGCTGCTTCTGGCAAACCAGAGCAGCGCACGGAAACGCCGTTTACCTTCCCGCCGGAGCGGTCCCTATTTATCTACTTGCACTTTCGTGCTTTCGAACTGCTAGGTTGGCAGGAGCTGGGACCGAGCAACGGGAGCTCACCCCGCTGCAGGGATTCGAACCGCCGACCTTCTGATCAGCAAGCCCTAGACTCTGTGGATTTACCCACAGCGCCACCTGGGTCCCTCTAGTCTCATTATAACAGCACCTTATTTATAATACAGTCATACCTCGGTTTAAGTACGCCTTGGTTTGAGTACTTTCAGTTCAAGTACTCCGTGGACCCGTCTGGAACGGATTAATCCACTTTCCATTACTTTCAATGGGAAAGTACGCTTCAGGTTAAGTACGCTTCAGGTTAAGTACGGACTTCCAGAACCAATTACACTCATACTTCGGGTTAAGTACACTTCAGGTTGAGTACTCTGCTGACCCGTCTGGAACGGATTAATCCACTTTCCATTACTTTCAATGGGAAAGTACGCTTCAGGTTAAGTACGGACTTCCAGAACCAATTACACTCATACTTCGGGTTAAGTACGCTTCAGGTTGAGCACTCCGTGGACCCGTCTGGAACGGATTAATCCACTTTCCATTACTTTCAATGGGAAAGTTCGCTTCAGGTTAAGTACGCTTCAGTTTAAGTACTCTGTGGACTGTCTGGAACAGATTAATCCACTTTCCATTACTTTCAATGGGAAAGTTCGCTTCAGGTTAAGTATGCTTCAGGTTAAGTACAGACTTCTGGAACCAATTGTGTACTTAAACCAAGGTACCACTGTACAATTATTAATACCAATTGTTCAAATGCTGAATTATATAATTTAGATAAAGTGTCGTCCGTCCCCCCCGGCGCGCTAGATTTGATGGCTTCCTTTATTTCTGCATTTCAAAATCTTATTGATTTTAATTACATTCTTTTCATAATAATAATCCCTCATACAACAACTGCAATATTGATAACTTCTGTTTGTGTTAACATGTTAAATGATTTATAAAACTACAAGTGAAGAACTCAAACTATATCCTTGATCTTCCTGTGTATGGCAATTATTCTGTTCGTGGTGTTTCTTCCTGTCCTTGTAAGATGTTATGTCTTTCTTTCCCCCGGTTGTTGCTGTTACCCATCATGCCTTGGGCAGAACTGATATCTCATTGATGTTCCGGAAATTTCTCCATCGTTGTTGTGCAACTTTAACAACAGCTGTAAAAGTTACTCTGTGTTGGCAAACACCATGGGAGACGCCAGGGCTGCGCCTCCTCCCGGCCAACTGCCATGCGTCTCCACCCTCCGGTGCAGCCTGAGATAACGACCTGGACTTCAAAAGCCTAGGCACGCTGTTGCAGCAGAATCCACACAGCTTGAGTGGCCACAGAGAGAGAGAGAGAGATGTGTTGGCATATTTAAAGGCTTTATTAAGCATATCTCAGGAGAGAGAAAACATGTCTCCTCTCCTTCGTGATCAGCACAGAAGCAGAAGCAAAAGCTATACACAACGGAAGTGCACAGACATGTGACATACAACAGCTACATGTCTGTACCTTAAGGTGCAACTGAATTCCCAACACTCTGACCCAGTAAATATTACCTGTTGTCTCCATTTTTCCTGTCAGCCTTGGAAGAAGAGCGGTCTGTCGAACTGCAAATGACTCAGTAAAGAACCTTGGCAGTTCACAGACTCCTTTCATCCTTCCTTCCAACTAAGATATATGAGCAATTATACTTCCAATTAAATTAAATTCCAAGTCCTCTTAGCATTATTCAGTTCACTTCATAAATAATAACGGATGGGGAAGAGTCAGATCTACGTTTCCATCATAAACCTTTTGCAAAATAGAGCTTCCCTCCCTTTTTCCTTTTTTTACACACACAGTTTCCTTTGATATGATATTCCATATTTATAATTCAATTTCTTCCATCCTTGCTTGTACAAATATAATTTGAACTAACATTCAGAGGAGGGTTGCTGAATCATAAATGTAGAGAAGAAAACTTTAAATGAAGAAACCGTAGACTCCCCCCACCCCGCCCCCCGTCTTTCAGAGCTTTGCCACAAAGGCTTAAGCAAATAGGGCAAACACCTGCCGGTTGTAACCTTTGTCCTTCTGTTATTGCATTGTAGAAGTCATCCTAATGTTCATAAATTCAGTGTAGAGACAGTTCAGTGGTACCCTCATGATACTGGCATGTTTACATCAAGTTCATTTGATAAAACCCTGAAAATATGGGACACAAACACCTTACAAGTAAGTCATATCTTTAATTGTTGGGTTAAGTCATGGGAAGTATTTAGTGTTTTGAAAGCGAAAATGTGTTTTGTTTCATGGGAAGTTTAAATTCCAGAATACATTATAAAAACAGTCATTACAAGTGTTTACTCAACTTCTGCAAGGCTGCCTAAATATTATTTGCAGCAGGATCAAGTCTTACGGTACCAGGAATTGATCCAGGATCTGTGCCTGGCAAGTTGGGACCCATACTTGGGGAAGCATGCAAATCTAGCTGGTAAGATCACTTTTAGAGCAAGTACAGTAGAACCTCGGTTTACGAACACGATCCGTTCCACGGAGGCGTTCGTAAACGGAGGCATTCACTCCCTGAAGGCACGTTTCTGCGCGTGCACGAAGCACCGATAGAGCACTTCTGCGCATGCGCAAGCTGCGCAGATCGCGCCTGCGCATCCGACACCGCGGGACCCGGATGTAAACACTTCCGGGTCCGCGGCGTTCGTAAACAGAGGCGTTCGTAAACGGTACTGTTTGTAAACCGAGGTACCACTGTAAGTCAGTTGACTCACTAATAGAGGCAGACAGTAGACAAAGTCGTGGACAATTTAAACAAAGGAAGTCTATGGCATAATCAAACATTTTTGCAATTTGGGCCAACAGCTCCACATCATGTGATTTTCATGATGTATTCTTCCTAGTCTGCATTTCTGCCACCCTGCTAATAACATTTGCACAGTGAAACTGAGTTATATTTGGTTTACAGTTGTACAAGCCACCTATATGTTACTACACGATGTCACAATGGCATCAGGTGACACATTTTTTACATAGCACTGTGCAGAGGGTGTTTTAAGCCGCAACGATAAGGTGATTATTGATGCTTGCAAACTGCTGTGCGTAGGCTTTCCACAGAGCTTTAAAGGTGCCTATAAACCTTTTCAACCCAGTTTCCTCTTTACCTGCCCTGGATAATATTCAAATGATAGTTTTCTTTGTTGTTGGTTTTACTGCTGTTCTCTTTATGCATGGCAGGTGGTGAATGTATTAATGCAAGCACAAGCCACTCTCACTGAAAAATTTCTCTGCTGTTTCTTGATACCCCAGCACGTGCTACTATGTTGTTGTTTTTTACATTGTCTTAGTTAGCAGGTTTAAACTAATCATTTTGGCAGAAATATCAATTTTGGTTAGGGTCCCATCTTGCAAATGTAAGTGTGTGCCTGGGTACAATTTGAAGGCATTCGCAGGATTGGGTTTTCATGCCATATTTCACAATATATTCCAATTGTGACTAAGGTTTTAAAATCTTATTTTTATGTTATGATTTGGATCAGGACATTCAAATTAAATAAACATATTGTCTTTCAATTGACAGCCAGCAGATGTGTTTCATTTTGAGGGAACAGTGTACAGTCATCATATGTCTCCAGTTGCTACCAAGCATTGCTTAATCGCAGGTTTGTATTCACATAAAAGGTCAGCTGTGAGCCTAGAAGCAAATGCTTTTGGCTTACAGTTAATTCCAGTTTCTTCTTACCAAGGGATGGTGGTGAATTTTCCCCCTAAATGTTTGTGCTTCCGGTTGATTTTAGGAAAGAGGTTTAGATGAATATGAAAGATGGGTTGGGTGGAGGTTTTGGGGTTGGGGTTTTTTTAATTGGCACATCTCTTGCTACTAAAAATATCCCAAAGCAGTTTGTGACCAAAGTAAAAAAAAATACAATAAAAATCACCTAAACATTGTTAAAGAGACATTGTGACAGTATCCTCTAATATGCATTAAATCTTATCTAATAAATACCAGGCAGGTGAGAAATCACTTTGGTGTTTCCCAGTATGGATTAACCTGGATTAGTGAGAACATTTTGGCCTTGCTTTTTAAAATTACCCTTTTGGGCGGGGTGGATTAAAAGGCTATAGGCTTTACCTCTGAATAATTTGTGAAGTTTTCTCCCTAATGAGTAGTTAATTAGCTCATTAGAGGCTTTGCCAACAAATATCACAACAGTCCAGCCCGCTTCCCTCAGTTGCTGCGGACCTTGGCAAAAATATAAATCCTCTTCTGTCTCTCTCCTTGCGCAGTCAAGAAGCTGTGTGTGAACTAACAAGAAACAGCACGCAAAAGATCACAAAGATAGCGTCCGTCTTCTAGTCTAAAATCTTTATTTACATAGCAATAAAACGACTGTCTCCCGGCGACGAACTTTCCATGTTGCCGGTGGAAAACGAAACTGATTTACACACAGAGTACTGTACAGTACAAAGAAACATTCCCGTATGTAGGAACTGTAACATGATTCCCCCCCAGTGGTCAGGCGACACAGCAAAACACACAGACGCAGGCTGCTTTTAACTCTTGCCAGCCTGAAACTCCTCACATAATTTGCACGGCATTGTGCTGCGATCTTTTATTTGCCTACTATTTTGCAGCCATTGAAATCTGCAGCCCCTACCTTAAGGCTAAAATACACATACTAGGATAAAAGTTTCAGAAGGTGCAGCAATACTTTTTCTGAGTAAGCATGCAAACGGATTGCATTGTTAGAATATTTTTGTTGTTGCCATGATGCCTATATATTGTGAATTACTTTATAAATGAAAATCTGAATCATGTTTGAATTGGCAGATGTCAAGCAGCCAATGATGTGAAGGCAGAGAGGGGGGACAGAGCATGCTTGTTCTTCCTGGGCTCACTCCTTGGCCAATTCTCTAGCTCTTTCAGCATCTTTTTTAAGGCTCTTCATAAATCAAACACATTTACCAAAACAGAGTAATTTCCTTAATAAGGAAGGCAGAATATTTTATCTAGAGTTGTGCTGTTAATTAAATGTATGTATTTGTATTCATTGTTTAAAAAAATACAGTGTACCTTCTAAATATGCATTAATTGGTCTTGTCTTAATTGATCAGTATTTCAGATTCTGCATTGTTAGAATACTGAGACAATATTCAAGATAAGAGATGGCTCAAATTACTGTGGTACAAGTTAGCATTTAGACTTAAGAGCCATAAATACTTTTAACAGTGTCCAGTTTGTAATTTGCACACAGTGGACTTCTGTTTGTACTTCCAAATGCTTCATTTATGAAACATGCCTTTGTGTCAATTTATAAAGAATGAAAGAATATCTGTTCACCCTGTTCTGTTTATTTTAATGTTATGGTAAATAAGCTGAATGAAGATGCAGAATGCAGTTACTAGAAAAAAAATATTGGGGGAATTTGTAACTTTTGTAATACATTTATTCAAAGCCCCCCAAAGATATATAAAACACAATGCAACTAGCACTTTCTCTGTGTGCTTTTTTATAGCTGCAATTTTAAGCAGCAGAGTGTGTTTCTCTTTTCCTTTATGTATTTTGTCTTTTTTTGCTTACAGTTGGTACCAAAAGCCCCAAGGTACAGCTTTGTGACTTGAAGTCTGGATCATGTTCTCACATTCTGCAGGGTATGTCTTAGTCTGAAACATAAATTCTAGACAATAATACTTTGAGTAAACTAAACAGCGTAAAGAACTGCTCTAAACAATATATTATTTGTAAGTAATATGACAGACATTTTATGTGCCAGTTGTGAAACAACACAGCAAGAATAGCAATATCTTCCACATATTGTTCTAGCACTGTGGGTCTGAAGAAGTAGAAATATTGATTTGTTACTATGAAAATGCTGGGCAATTTTGTTCAGTTTAGATTTTTCCCAAATGAATGTTTGGGATAATAATAATAATAATAATAATAATAATAATAATAATAATAATAATAATAATTTATTATTTATACCCAGCCACTCTGTGCGGCTTCCAATAGAAAAATAAAATACAGTAATCTATTACACATTAAAAGCCTCCCTAAACAGGGCTGCCTTCAGATGTCTTCTAAAAGTCTGGTAGACATCAGATGGGAGGGCGTTCCACAGGGTGGGCGCCACTACCGAGAAGGCCCTCTGCCTAATTCCCTGCAACTTGGCTTCTCGCAACGAGGGAACCGCCAGAAGGCCCTCGGTGATAGCTTTAAAAAGGATGTAGTAGGAGGTTCCATAAGTAATCATTTCTGTACCCTGGGCAGCCTCTCAGTTTCCTGCCCTCTGCTCTTCCTCCCTGCCCCTTATGCCATATACTAGTACTTTTAATGGTGCTGGAGTTCCCATTTCCTGCTGCTCAGAATGACAGTTGATATAAAAAAGAAGAAGAGGTTTTGCTGGCTACAGCTGACTAGTACATAGTAGCTGGCAAGAATATACTGGTATGTGTCATGCCTAACCTACACATGCAACAGAATTAGAATTCCTAAGAGGAACAATGAACTGTATTACTTCAGGAAGCAATTAGGGAATACTAGTGTGAATACTCCCCCCAAGTGACAACAGAACAAAACCTTCCCTTCTAGTTCAAAGCTAGCATAACAGTCTGTTCTCTGTTGTGCTTGTTTTCTATTTAAAGTACAGGAGAGTATTCAAAGATCTTACAGTCTATAGTGGTACTGCATATTTTACCCTCTCATGATTCTACCATCTCATTACCACCTCTTTCTGCCGCAATATTTAGTGTCCAATTTATTTTTTATGAAAGAAGCTGCAGGGAGTTCCACTTTGCTTAGTCTGCTGTCCACACTGGGTCTTCCAACAAGCTTGCTATGCTCCTGGGATCGTGTAACTCTCTGATTTACCAAAATAATATTTAATGTTGAGTCTCTCCTCAGAAGGAGGCAATTGATGTAGAAAAATTAATTTGTATAGTCTAAGGTACTAAACTAGCCTAAGCTGTAGAGTTACTTGTATGAAGATTGTGCTAGAATTCCATAGATTGTGTTTTATAGTTTCATAAGCAAAATAATCACTGGAGGGACTGCATGTCTCTTCTTTTAAAGATAACTTGCTGTTGAATTTTCAGAGCAGTGCACTCAAGTGGGGGGACAATGAAAGAAGGATGTTGACCATTACTGAATTGAAGTCTCTGTTTAGAAAGCGATCCTATAACATGCTCTGGAAAAAAAGAGGAACTAAATCAATTCAAGTAGTTGGTAGATTGCAATCAATCTTTCTCTGAATTAATTCAGAGAGAGTTATTTACTTTGAAATAACTCATTTATACATTGAAGAATTGGTTTCTTACCATAGCAAACAAACCAAAGCAAAACAAAACAAAACAGGGCTAAGCATTTATCCTTCCAAACGGCAGGAGGGGCCTTAATTTAGTTTTCTCCCCCTGGTGTGCATATGGCACACCATGGCAATTCAGAGAATGGGAGGCTGCACCTGTATCCCTATCTTTATCCCTATGAAGAGATAAGGTTCTGTTCAGTCAGATGCTTTGGTAATCCCAAAGGATTGTGCCATAGCTGTTTGTATATGAGTATACCACTAATGTATACCACTAATGATTCTTATGGCTTCTTGTTTTTTAGGTCACAAACAAGAAATTCTAGCAGTATCTTGGTCACCGCGTTATGAATATATTTTAGCAACTGCAAGGTAAAAGAAAGAACCAACAACAAAGTAGTGATGATTAGAATGAAAATTAACCCATTTTTTTTTAAAAAAACAGTTCTGTATTTGTTTCATAGTCTAGTGACATCTCTTGCTCTTAACTTGAAATATAGAGAGTTCCCCTTAACTAGTGTTTTGTATGTATTTCATTGAAATTCATAACTAAGTGTTATTTGAATGGAGTGTGTATAGGTGTGAGATAAAGGCCTCATTTCCCTAATCTACAAAACATTAAACTCTCAATTGCTGTCATCTCTCACAACCTTAAAAGCATGGTGGGGAAAAGATCTGGGTGAGCCATTAGATGATACTATATGGAACAGTATCTGGGTAAAAGCCTCCTTCTAACCTGTCTCAGTAAGAATCTGGGACAGAATCTGGGAAATGCACTCAAAATTGTATGCTGAATATCCATTATTATTGAGTAAGATGACCAAAAATGTATCAGTGATGTGTTTGAGAAATTATATTGTTCCTGGTTCATTTATCCACATGTCCCCAATTCTTTTTGTTTTGGAAAAAAGTGGAGATGGACTTCTGTGGTCAAGTTCTCCTGGTCCAGGAGCAGTTGTAGGTGTGATACCAGTTGCAGTTGGTAAAAGGTATTTCTAGCCAGTGAGACTACGTGGGCCTGCAGTGACAAAGCTGATGCAGAAGCATTCCTAGACTGCAAACCTGCTCTGTTACGGGGAGTGCAACCCCATCCAGAGTTGACCAATTTCTCAGACATGGGAACTACTTACCCACAGTGACTCCATCTTGCCAGGATTCAAGCTCAGCTTTTACCTCATCCATTTTACCACTGCCCAGACACCAGTGCATGGATTCAGGTGTTTCTCCTGATTCAGATGTTGTGGAGAAAGAGAGCTGAACATCATCAGCTTATCCCAGAACTCCTAATGACCATTGTCAGCAGCTTCATATAGCTATTAAATAGCCTTGGAGCTAAGATAGTGCCCTGCGGTACTCCGTTGTGTAAGTGCCAGGCAGAGTGAAAGGCACTCCACAAGTGCTACTCTCTAGACTTGGTCTTGGCAGTAGGACTGGAACCACTGTAACACAGTGTCAGTTCCCATTCCCAGGAGCTGGTCCAGGAGGGTACCATGGTCCATAGTATCAAAAGCCGAAGAAAGATCGAGAAGCAGGAACAAGCTCTCTGCAAAAGTCATCAGGGCAGCCAAGTGCAACTCAGTCCCATGGGCAGGTCGGAACCTAGATTGGAATGGAATTAAATAATCCATGTCATCCTAGGATGCTTGCAGCTGCCCCACCAAAACTCTCTCCACCACCTTTCCCCAAAAGGAGGTGTTTGTGACTGGTTAATAGTTGTGCCAGGCCAAGGAGTGGCTACCGAGCTCGCATAACTCCGGTCCTGAAAGACCTGCATTGGCTCCCAGTACGTTTCCGAGCACAATTCAAAGTGTTTGTGCTGACCTTTAAAGCCCTAAACGGCCTCGGCCCAGTATACCTGAAGGAGCGTCTCCACCCCCATTGTTCAGCCCAAATTCTGAGGTCCAGCTCTGAGGGCCTTCTGGTGGTTCCCTTGCTGTGA
This sequence comes from Zootoca vivipara, assembly GCF_963506605.1. Classification (NCBI taxonomy): domain Eukaryota; kingdom Metazoa; phylum Chordata; class Lepidosauria; order Squamata; family Lacertidae; genus Zootoca; species Zootoca vivipara. The sequence goes on from NC_083286.1 coordinate 39,802,028, forward strand.
GAGGTGAGGTTACAGGGAACCATGCAGAGGGCTTTCTTGGTAGTAGCGCCTGCCCTGTGGAACGCCCTCCCATCAGATGTCAAGGAAATAAACAACTATCTGACCTTTAGAAGACATCTGAAGGCAGCCCTAATTAGGGAAGCTTTTAAAGTCTGATGTTTTATTGTATTTTTAATATTTTGTTGAGAGCCACTGAGAGTGGCTGGGGAAACCCTGCCAGGTGGGCAGGGGATAAATAATAAATTATGGCATTATTTTTATTATTATTAGCCCAGATACAGTTTCTTTATGAGCAGCTGCACCACCACCTCTTTCGGGGCAGGTGGGAACCATCTCTCCACACAGACTTCTGGCCAAGATGTGATCAAGAAAGGTCATTCTTGACTGAGCTCCACAGTCTGTTTTAATTGTTTAATTGGGCTTTGTTTTTTTCTTTTTATGTGATAATGCTGTTGCTGGCTCAGCAGCTATCTGATTTATTGAGGGCAAGGACCTTTTCAGTGTTGTTTTATTCTCTAAGGAGCCAAGAATCATAAATCAGTTTCATAGGGAGTTCAACAGCCATTTCTGTGGCATTCCTGGGGTTTATCTATACAGGTTTTAAACTTTATTCTAAGGGTTTTTAAAAAAAACAAAACAAAAACCTTTCAATCTTTTAGATGTTTTACCACCTCTTAACATAACTGCTTATCTTCGCTTGCCAACAGGAAAAAAAATACATGCTTGTTTGATTGATTGACTGTTTGCTTGCTTGGGAAAAGGGGAAAGCAGGCTTGAGGAGAGGCTTGCAGATAGTGCTCTTGCTCAAATAAGACATTTCGTAATGGTAGTTGCCTGAACTCAGTCCCTTCACATGCAAGCGGAAAAGCCTACACAAATCACCAACAGAGCCTAATTACAGACTTCTATACCTGAACAGAAGTAAACCAGCCACAATTTAATCTCAACCCTTTCAGACTCAGACCTGGTTATTTTGGACAAGTGATGTTCTGATGACCAGGAGGAGGAGTCAGTTCTCAGTCTTCACCTGTGATGGCAGCTGCAGTGGCAGACTCACAGAATGCTTAGCTAAATGAAAAGCTAGCTTGTTTGTTTGACTAGGCATTGATTTATTTGTAATACGGTAATAATAATAATAATAGATGTTGGCATCCGTCTATCTTGGGAGACAACGGAGGAGTGTGCCTTTGGGGATAAAGTCAATAATAATGTATTTAACACGTTTATACCCTGCTTTTACTCCAAACAGCTCAATGTGGCTGAAAACAAGGATAGAATTATTAAATCAGGGAAGGGTGAGCTTTGCAGAGTCAAGGTCCACATTCCCTAAAGGCAAAATAGTTGGGGGACACATACTAGAGGCAGGTGATGTAGGAATGACCACCAGGCATGAGGCAAACCTCGACCCTGCAGATAGTCCGCAGTTTGATCACTGACCTTTGGGTGTGAGGCAAACCTCCACCCCTAGGCAAGCCGGGGCTGTCTGAACGCTATGCCCTCACTCTCACCTTTGGCTTTCTCAGTAGTCTAGTCTGCTGTGTCCTGTCTGTGACCTTTGCCTCTCTTTGGAAAGGCATGGCTCACTTCCCACTTGGTAAGAACATGACGTGGTGGAGCAGGTCTCACAAATGTCAGAGAAAACATACGTGTCAGCTCATGATGTAAAAGTGCTAAAGGTCAGACTGTTCATAAACGTGTGCATATTGTGCTAATAAAATGGGCTCTACCGAGCTTGCCAATCAGCTTCCTCTTGCACAGCTCACCTGCAACAACTCCCTGACTACGTGTGCTTCGTTACAAGGTACAATCAAAACCACAAGTGGGTGGGGACATCTTTTTCCTCTTCCTTCGTCTCTCTCACACAAACACACTGTCTCTCTGTCTCTTCTGCTAGCCAGTTTGCATTCTTTTGTGAGCCCCAAGGTCTATGCTATTTCTCCTGCCTCTTCAGCTTTTCCTACCAGCTCTTCTGTTTCTTGTCATGGTGATATCATTTTTTTTTGTCTCCCCCAAAGTTTCCCTCTGTGCCCTGTGACTTACCTTTGTGTCATCTCAATGGGAAACAGAAGACCCAGCCAAAGACAGCTTGTCAAGCCCAGCTGTCTAGTTGTGATGCCCAACAATAAGGCATGCCAGGTGGAATACTGAATAGACACTATACCTGGCATACTCTGGTTCTTCCTCTGAGCCACATGCTCAGCATCTGCCCAGACCACAGAGCACACTAGGAATGGAGTAGCAGCCTTTTGTGGCACAGAGAGGTTTTCTGCAGTGCGGAGAAATTGGCGACAATGGGGCCAAATTCAGCAGGACATAAAGGGGAGTCCCAATGGCTTTATATGGACCCGAGGCTGCAGACAGACCATATGAGCCATAAATAAAATGTTTAACATGTACATCAACAGAAAGAATGTGGTAATGCTTATAAACAAACAGAAAGCCTGTTAAGTTAACCATCTGGTGCCACCCTTGATGTTTTTTTAGGTGCCAGGTCCAAAAACAAACTATTTAGGCATTTTAGTGGCATGTAAAAGAATTTGTTTATTATTGTTGATATGTTTTACTTGTTTTATGAACGTTTTGTGAATATGACTTTCTGGGTTTTGATAACAATTGTTTCATTTTTATGGCTACCATTTAAAATTTTGTAAGCTGCCTTGAGGGCTAAGGTCCAAAGTTGAAGTAAATATATATTTTTAATAAGGTACTCTTATAAGTAGCAATTGTTAAATTTTTATTTTCCAAAGCAATTTTTTTAACTACACTGCATTTGTTTTTCCATTCAGTATTAATATAATTCATTGACAGAATAGGCCAATAATGAAATACAGAGGAATTTGTAGAAATAAGATGTTCCTTGGTTTACCTTTTTCTAAAGCCCATGAAATAGAAACTTTTCACTTGGAAAACAGTAACTCTCTGTATTAAAAATAACAGGATTGGGAAGACCAGACAATGTGTACATATTAACAAGAAAAGAACTTGCACATAACTATACGAATGTTAACAGAAAATTTCTAATCCAACCTAAGGGCATCGCTTGCCTTTATGACAGAGTGAGGTAGGGTTGGATAGAAACCATTTATCTTGTCCATAAATCAATACAAGGTGTTGTTCTTCTTTCAGTGCTGACAGTAGAGTGAAACTCTGGGATGTAAGGAGAGCATCTGCTTGTCTGATTACTCTTGATCAACATAATGGTGAAAAGTCAAAAGCATCTTCTGAAGCAGGTAATCAGTATACATATGCAATGCACACAGGTCTCTCTTTCCAAACACAATTCCAGGGAAATTGTTCTTTAGATAATTTTCATTATTTCATATGGGAACTTTTTTCCCCAATGAGATTTTCATCTAAAAAAATCTATTGTTGTTGTTGTTTAGTCGTTTAGTCGTGTCTGACTCTTCGTGACCTCATGGACCATAGCACGCCAGGCACTCCTGTCTTGCACTGCCTCCCGCAGTTTGGTCAAACTCAAGTTCGTAGCTTCGAGAACACTGTCCAACCATCTCGTCCTCTGTCGTCCCCTTCTCCTAGTGCCCTCAATCTTTCCCAAGATCAGGGTCTTTTCCAAGGATTCTTCTCTTCTCATGAGGTGGCCAAAGTATTGGAGCCTCAGCTTCATGATCTGTCCTTCCAATGAGCACTCGGGGCTGATTTCCTTCAGAATGGATAGGTTTGATCTTCTTGCAGTCCATGGGACTCTCAAGAGTCTCCTCCAGCACCATAATTCAAAAGCATCAATTCTTCGGCAAGCAGTCTTCTTTATGGTCCAGCTCTCATTTCCATACATCACTACTGGGAAAACCATAGCTTTTTTGATGTTGAGCTTCAGACCATATTTTGCGCTCTCCTCTTTCACCCTCATTAAAAGGTTCTTTAATTCCTCCTCACTTTCTGCCATCAAGGTTGTGTCATCTGCATACCTGAGGTTGTTGATATTTCTTCCAGCAATCTTAATTCTGGCTTGGGATTCATCTAGTCCAGCCTTTCGCATGAATTCTGCATATAAGTTAAATAAGCAGGGAGACAATATACAACCTTGTCGTACTCCTTTCCCAATTTTGAACCAATCAGTTGTTCCATATCCAGTTCTAACTGTACCTTCTAGTCCCACATAGAGATTTCTCAGGAGACAGATGAGGTGATCAGGCACTCCCATTTCTTTAAGAACTTAGTTTGCTGTGGTTGACACAGTCAAAGGCTTTTGCATAGTCAATGAAGCAGAAGTAGATGTTTTTCTGGAACTCTCTAGCTTTCTCCATAATCCAGCGCATGTTTGCTATTTGGTCTCTGGTTCCTCTGCCCCTTCAAAATCCAGCTTGCACTTCTGGGAGTTCTCGGTCCACATACTGCCTAAGCCTGCCTTGTAGAATTTTAAGCATAACCTTGCTAGTGTGTGAAATGAGTGCAATTGTGCGGTAGTTGGAGCATTCTTTGGCACTGCCCTTCTTTGGAATTGGGATGATTTCAAGAAAATTGGAGATATGAAAGGAACATTTCGTACAAAGATTACCATAATAAAGGACAAAAGTGGTAAGGACCTAACAGAAGCAGAAGACATCAAGAAGAGGTGGCAAGAATACACAGAAGAATTATACCAGAAAGATATGAAGGTCTCGTACACCCCAGGTAGTGTGGTTGCTGACCTTGAGCCAGACATCTTGGAGAGTGAAGTCAAATGGGCCTTAGAAAGCACTGCTAATAACAAGGCCAGTGAAAGTGATGATATTCCAGCTGAACTATTTAAAATTTTAAAAGATGATGCTGTTAAGGTGCTACACCCAATATGCCAGCAAGTTTGGAAAACCCAGCAATGGCCAGAGGATTGGAGAAGATCAGTCTACATCCCAAAACAATCTATTACAGTATACAAAAAAATAGGGACTACAAAAATACAAATCAAATAAGTGGATATGGCGTCCTCTCTTAAAAGTAATTCTTAGCCCTTACCACACACACAGGACAGTAGCTCCTCCCCCCAGCTCTCGCCTAGGATCTTTCCTTTCTCCTCCCAGCCTCTCACTTTAGGAGACCAACATTTCCCTGCCTCCCACCAAGGGTCCTCCATCCACCATCTGCCACCCCCATGAGCATACAATCTCTGGACCTTAATAAAGGCCCCAGAAATAGGACTCCAAAGAAAGAAGAAAAACAAAGAAGAGAGACAAGAAAGAAAGAAAGAAAGAAAGAAAGAAAGAAAGAAAGAAAGAAAGAAAGAAAGAAAGAAAGAAAGAAAAATTAAATAAAGGCAAAAGAAGAAGAAACATTAGAAAAAGTTACAAAATGAAAACTTATCTGCCAGTTACATAAAAGAAAAAGAAAAAATGATTGATTATTTACAACATTCAGTCCATGCTAACATCCATCTTCTCCACTTTCTGTTAATATATATTTTGTTCAAGGTGTCTCAGAATCTCTCATTTCTTTTTCCCACGAAAACTCCAAGATGGGTTCCCTAATTGTTATTATTATTAATAAATGTCAACCATATTTCTCTTTTGACTTTACCTCCATTAATTTCCATCACATTATTCCATTTTGAGTGATAGTAAATTATTCTATCCGTGTCCATTTTAAAGTCCCTCCATTGTGATCACATATTCCATAATTTTTTTCTTAGTATATATCCTTTAGTTCATGTCCAGTTCCATATGCTCAAATTCCATTTCCTGTTGTGTTTACAATAGTATCCCAATCTCCTCCTCTAGGACCTTCCATTTTGGGTCCCCCCCCAGTCTTTTTCCAGATATAGTACTCTGAAATCTGATAGTACACATCTGTCAGGCTGCTGCCAGCAACTTCCATGGCCGGTTGCCCAGGAACCTATACAGACAAAGAATGTTCTTACCATCTGCGGTTTATTCAGTATTTACGGAGAGAGGCTACAAAACCCAGCCTCTTGGATAATGGTGCTGTCCTGAGTGAATCTCCAACACCCCCGTCTCTTCCACTTCCTCATTCATCAAGCTCAACATCTCTCCAGTCCTACGGGTGCTGAGAAGTGCCCTCTGTTTTTGAGCTCTTTGCTCTCCTACTTTCAAGGCTCACTGGGTTCTGGGAGATGGGGGGTCTAGAATGCTTTTGAAAGACACTGTGTCTGTCAGCTGTCACCCCTCTGGTGCTTCCTCTACCTCCTCCTCTTCCATTATTTCCCAACTTTCCCCCTCATCTGCCTCTGAGCTGTGACCTTCCTCAAAGCCCTGTTGCAAATCTAAACTGTCTTCCACTTCTCTGGAAGGGTTGGGCTGGTGAGGCGGTCTCCACCATTCCTCCTCTGCCCAATCTCTGACATCATCATTCTCTCAATTTGCTCCATATCATATGCAGAATATTTTCTGTCTGCTAGAACTGAAGGAAGGCCAGGACTAAAGTTTTCCCAAAGCTTCCCGCCCCAAACTTGATCAATAACATATCCAGAAAATTCTCCACCTAACCATTTGTGATTTTAGCTTCTCCTCCAAATCCTTGTAGGGAAGTCATTTCCATTGAAGCATCGCCACCTGCTTTCTTCAGTTTAACTATTTCATGATCCAGTCTTGCTAACTTTTCATCAATTTGGTCTGAAGCCTCTGAGTATTCCCCATTTCCAGTTCATATCTCTGGTTCATTTTCTTCATCAAACACTGATCTGATCATTTTTAATTGTTCAGCCATCAACCGTTGAATAATACCAACAGTCACTGGAAGATCAAAAAGTACCTTTACCATACTGAATGCTTTTGATGTTCTGGATATTATTAGTAACTCAGTCTACCTTAATATTTCCACTTTAAAATCACAGCTGCAACATGTCTTATAGAAAATTATTTCCCATGGCTAGCAATGGCCGCGTTACTTTCAGTTTTTTCAGTTCTTTAGAGGTAGGAAACAGAAAAGGGGTTAAATATTTTTCACACAGGGATTCCCCTCATCTGCTTAATCTTTATTATCAACCATAAATCTGGCTTTTCACGCTGCCTTAGACACTTTCACAATCAGTTTTCCTTTTTGTTTTTCTTAATGGCAGAAGGCGGAACTTACAGATTTTCAGATTGTAGATTTTCATCAGCCGATGTAGGGATCTCTTGTTACAGTTTTCCTTTTCCCAGAAGTATTTTTAAGATATGATGTTGATTATGTGGTGTGAGGGACAGGGGATATCGCGAAGTCCCTCCCCTCCTGAGTTCAAGCCCGTCCCCGAGCAAAGGGGAAAGCAGGGAGAGTTCCGATTCCAGTGGGGAAGCAGGAAGTCGTGTCCGAGGCTCAGGCAAGGTAGAGGAGCCAGGGTCCCAGGTGGGACAGGAAGGGGCAAGCAAGGGGGGAAGACCCATCCCTCCAACTCCAGAATTACGCAGGAAGAGGAGGGGCAAGAGGATGGGTCTGCCAAAGCTTTTGTGTTGGAGAAAGACGCGCCAAAAGCCATTAGGAGGTTCTGAAACCGACTGACAACATCGCTCCGTGTAAATAGCAATGACTTGAGCACTGTAAATACGCAGCACCAATAAAAGAATAAAATGCAGAGCTGCGTAGCGTCGTTACTCTGAAGTAGTCCACTCCGGCCACTGTGACAGCAACCTCCTAATCATTTTTGGGCTACTTCGGAGTTGCCGGGATGAGCGTGTCCGAGGCGGAGAAGTGGCGGCAGATCGCTGAGCAAGCCCAGCTAGAACTGCAACAGCTGTCGCTGCAGGCGCAGGGAGAATTGAAGGCAGCTAAAGAGGAGACTAAGAAGGTCCAGGACGACCGGCTACAACTTGCGGAACAGGTGAGAGAGCTCCAGGAAAAAGAGCAGCATTTAAGGGCGGTGGCGGTAGACCTCCAAAACAAGCTGGATGCAGAGAAAAACAAGGCGGGAGGGGCTCCCCGAGTCCAAGTGCTGCCAGGAAGGAGAGCAGGGACCCTTGTAAGCAAGTTCAATGGAGACCCGAAGGAGTTTCAGGGCTTTGAGACTGAGATCGTGTATGCTCTTGAGCTGCACCAGAATGAGTTCCCCGATGATGAGCACAGAGTAGCGTTTATTGTGGAACATCTCACCGGAGCAGCCAGGGAGTGGCTAAGACCATTAATCGCAACCAAGAATCCTTGCATGAAAAATGTCCAACAATTTCTAGAAGGTTTGAGGACGATGTATTCGTCCGATAGTCATTTGGACCAGACTAAGGAGGAACTGCATAATTTACGCCAAGGAAATATGACAGTTCGCGCATATTGGGCGAAATTCACCATGCTGGTGCACAGACTGGGGTGGGTTTTGGATTCGCCTCCCATGCAAGCTGCGTTTTACTTGGGTTTGAGCGAGGAGGTGAAGGATGAACTCTCGAGAGGTCCAAAGCCCAGTACTATGGATCAGCTGAGCAAAGCAGCTCTGGCGGTGGGGGTGAGGCAGGAATCCCGGTGGAACGACAAGCAAGCGACGCGCGCAAAGCGGGCTTGGTTCCCACGGTCGCAGGAGAAGCCACTCCCTCAACAACCCTTTCAGGCCACGCCTGGAGCCAGCCAGGACCAGGAGCCCATGCAGATTGATAGCGCGCGCGCGCGGGCTTTTCAAACCCCAGCGGCGCCAAGACGCAAGGAGGGAAGGGGCGGGAATTGCTTTCTCTGCAACTCACCCCAGCATCTCGTCAGAGACTGCCCACATCGCAGGGAGTGGCAAGGAAAGGCGGGAACGGTGGTGCCCCCCCCCACTGACGCAGCACCACAGCAGGGAAACGGGAAAGCCTGGCTGCAGGAGACAAGGGGCAGCAGCCAGGCACAGTCAGCAGACAACAGCCCCAGCCCGCCCACCCGCACAGAGAGGTGCAGAGCCAGCCCACCCCTCCCAGAGCAGGAGTGGTTCTAGAAGTGACGCTAACGCTCCCAAATGGCTATCCCCTGACGGTCCTCGCCTTAATTGACAGTGGGGCGTCCGCCAACTTCTTCTCGAGAAGCTTTGCAGAAGAGCACCAAATCCAGCTTTTGCAGTTGGATTTTCCTCTGCACGTAGCAACCATTGACGGCAGGGAGCTGCTGGGAGGGGCCATCACACATCAAACCCCCCCCATGAGAATGACGGTGGGAAGGCACTCAGAGACACTGGCGTTCAACGTCACCACCATCTCAGACCCCCCCATCGTCTTGGGCATGAGCTGGCTGGCGCGCCACGACCCCTCCATCAGTTGGCACCAGAGGTGCATCACGTTTGGGTCAGACTTTTGTCTGGAACATTGCATGCAGCACCAACCAGGGGAGGGGCCTCCGATAGCCACGGTGGCCACCATGCATATCAAAGGGGGTGAGGCAATACCCAAGCAGTACTGGGACCTGCAGGAGGTCTTCAGCGAAGCGGAGTCCGACCACCTACCCCCGCACAGGCCTTTTGACTGCCAGATCAACCTGGTGCCAGGGGCGACGATACCCCCAGCCAAGCTGTACGCCATGTCAGACCAGGAGCTGGAGGATCTGCGCGCTTTCATCGACAAGAACCTCAAGCGGGGGTTCATAAGGGAAAGCAAGGCAGCAGGGGGCAGCCCGGTCTTCTGGGTGGACAAGAAAGACACGCAACAGCGCCGTCTTGTGGTGGACTTTAGACGGCTGAATTCGGTGACAGAGCCCGTGGCTTTCCCCATGCCCAGAGTGGATGATCTCCTGACAGCGGCACGCAGGGGCAAGATTTTCACCAAGCTGGACCTAAGGGGGGCGTACAACTTGATCAGGATCCGGGAAGGAGATGAATGGAAAACCACGATGTTCACGCCTCTGGGCTCTTTTGAATATCTGGTGATGCCCTTCGGTTTGCAAGGGGGCTCAGCATGCTTCCAGGCCTTCATGCACCACGTCCTGGGGTCCCTCCTCTTCAGGAAATGCTTGGTCTTCCTAGATGACATCCTTATCTACTCGAATGACCCAGTGCAGCATGTGAAAGATGTCAGAGAGGTGTTGCAACGCCTGAAGGAGAACCACCTGTATGTGAAGCTGGAGAAGTGCAAGTTTCACACCAAAGAGGTGGACTTCCTGGGCTACAAGCTGTCAGACAAGGGGCTGGCGATGGACAAGGACAAGGTGCAGGCCATCCTGGACTGGCACAGCCCCAGGACGCGCAAAGATGCCCAACGCCTACTAGGCTTCGCTAACTTCTACAGGAAGTTCATCAAGAACTTCTCTCGCGTTACGGCTCCCATCACGGACTGCCTGAGAGGCAAGCAGAAGTTCAAGTGGACACCAGAGGCGCAAGCAGCGTTCGAAAGCCTCAAGAGAGTGTTCGCCTCAGACCAAAACCTGTTCCATGTGGTGCAGGACGCGCCCCTACGCATTGAGACAGATGCTTCTGAAAAAGCTGTGGGCGCAATTTTGTTGCAACTGGACGCCAACAGGGAGTGGAGACCCTGTGCCTTCTTCTCCAGGAAGCTGACACAGCCTGAACGCAACTACACAGTGTTTGATAGGGAACTTCTTGCGATCTACGCTGCGTTCCAGCACTGGCGACACTTCCTGGTGGGCGCGAAGCACCCCATCCAGGTGTGCACAGACCACAAGAACCTGGAGTTCTGGAGAACTGCCAGGGTGCTCAACCAGCGGCAGATACGGTGGGCAGAGTTCTTCTCGAACTTCAACTTCTCCATCCACTACATCCCGGGGGAGCAGAATGTCAGGGCGGATGCCCTCTCCCGCAAGCCAGAGTACATGGAGGAGGAGGCGCCACCAGCCCCAAGGCACATTTTCCCCCCGTCGGCATGGTCCTGCGGAGCAGCTGTGGTGAGCGAGGCAGAACTCACAGCACTGACGGCAGCGGATGAATTTGCCAACCGCATCTTCAGAGAACTGAGAGGGGGGAGGGAGCAGGCAAAAGACTTTGCAGAACGCAGAGGGCTGCTTTTCTACAAGGGTGCGCTGTACCTACCCACCACCCAGCTTCGACGTACGGTCCTCAAGCAGATGCACGACAACCCTACAGCGGGGCATTTTGGAAGGGACAAAACCGCTCACCTAGTCATGAGACACTTCTGGTGGCCAGGGGTGCGGGAAGATGTTCGAGACTATGTAAGGGGCTGTACCACCTGCCAGCGGGCGAAGGTGGTCAGAGCAGCGCCACCAGGGTTGCTGGAGCCCTTAGCCACACCACACAGGCCGTGGGAAGTGGTGTCCATGGACTTCATCACAGATCTGCCTTCGTCCAGGGGTAAGACTGCAGTGTTGGTGGTGGTGGACCTTATGTCCAAAATGTGTCACTTTATACCGTGTGCCAGGGCAGTCTCGGCAGAAGAGACAGCCAAACTGTTTGTTGATCACATTTTCAGACTGCATGGATTACCTTTAAGGGTTATTTCGGATCGTGGCCGCCAATTTGTTTCCAGGTTCTGGCGGCGGCTCATGAACCTCCTGCAGGTGGAGGTCAGCTTGTCGACGGCTAGACACCCGCAGACCAACGGACAAGCGGAGAGGGTCAACGCCATTCTGCAGCAGTACCTGAGATGCTACGTCAGCCAGCGGCAAACGGACTGGGTGGATCGCTTGCCACTAGCAGAATTTGCCTACAACAATGCAGTGCACGTCTCCACAGGGGTGTCGCCCTTTAAGGCCAATTACGGGCGCGACCTCAGATCTTTCCCAGAGAGGGAGAGGGAGGAGGAGGAGGAGGAGGGCCCACAGGCTGAGGATTGGGCAGAGGAACTGGAGACGGTGCACCAGCAGCTCAGAGAACACTTGGAGAGGGCCAAGGAAGCGTACAAAAAGGGGGCAGATCGCCACAGGCGACAAGGGGAGGTCATCAGGGTGGGGGACAAGGTGTGGTTGTCCTCGGAGGGCCTTCCCACCAGAGGGAGGTGCAAAAAGCTGGCACCCAAAAGGCTGGGCCCCTTCACGGTCACGCAACAGGTAAACCCGGTGGCATACAGGCTGGCACTGCCAGAGGACATGAGGGTGCATCCAGTGTTTCATAGATCGCTGCTGTCGCCGTACAGGGAAAGCAGCAGGCTCCGAGACAGCGAACAAACCCCCGAGGGAGGGGGGGAGAGGGAAGGCAGGGAGCAACTCAATGAGGCCACGGCCATCCTGGATTCAAGGTGGGGGGTGGGGGGACTGGAGTACCTCATGGCATGGGAGGATGCTCCACCGTCCCAGAATGAATGGGTCCCAGCCACTCAGATACAGGAGGAATTCTTGGTGGAAGAATTTCACGCCCTCTTTCCCCACAGACCCAAGCCCTGGCACATGGAAAGGGAGGGGGAGGAGGAGGAGGCACGGGAGAGCAGCTCACCATGGCGCTGGGAAGCGGAGTTTGAGGAACCAGAGGATGAGGTATGGGTGTCACCGAGATCCACCCAGTCAGAGGAAGGAGCAGATTGGCAGAACGTTTTTACCCCCACCAGCTCTGACGCCACGGACTTTTTGGGATTCCCGTCCGCCCAGGCGGAAGGGGGGGGCTCGCAGGACTGGGGGGAGGTATTCACACCAACGGGCTCGGAGAGCACTGAGTTCTTAGGCTTCCAGTCGTCACCGACACATGGGGGGGGCCTGGGGAGGGGTGAAGGAGAGCTTGGGAGGGGGGTGGATGTGAGGGACAGGGGATATCGCGAAGTCCCTCCCCTCCTGAGTTCAAGCCCGTCCCCGAGCAAAGGGGAAAGCAGGGAGAGTTCCGATTCCAGTGGGGAAGCAGGAAGTCGTGTCCGAGGCTCAGGCAAGGTAGAGGAGCCAGGGTCCCAGGTGGGACAGGAAGGGGCAAGCAAGGGGGGAAGACCCATCCCTCCAACTCCAGAATTACGCAGGAAGAGGAGGGGCAAGAGGATGGGTCTGCCAAAGCTTTTGTGTTGGAGAAAGACGCGCCAAAAGCCATTAGGAGGTTCTGAAACCGACTGACAACATCGCTCCGTGTAAATAGCAATGACTTGAGCACTGTAAATACGCAGCACCAATAAAAGAATAAAATGCAGAGCTGCGTAGCGTCGTTACTCTGAAGTAGTCCACTCCGGCCACTGTGACATGTGGTATTTGGGCAGAATAGCTTGCCAGCTCATTCTAACTCCTGTCCAGGCTTCCAGACACAGACAGCAGGAAAATGGCCTCGATCAAAGCGTTTGAGGTAAACTTCCAGATCACCCTTAACTCAAGACTGATGACTAGTCGGACTATCTGTTTATTATCAGTTACCACATAATTATCTTCTGTCAACAGGAGCTAACAGACAGATAGCCAAACCACCATTCCTCTCCCCAGAAGTCCATATGAGAATATTTCTAATCCATGATTTGTCCAGTCTCTCCCTGCCCCATTTCTTCCATGGTTTTTTCTTGAAATAGTTGCAGCCAACCAGCAGAAGAGAGACGAAGGCAAAACTGATTTGTCTGATCTCTCTTGCTCCCTGATTTGTACAATCTCCCCCCCGCCCCCTGGCATGGTTTCTACCCGAAAATAGTTGCTGCTGACTAGAAAAGCACAAACAAGGAAGTGGGCAAACTCCGGCTATTCAGATATATGAATCAACCATTCACATAGTGATATTTGGGCATGATTCTTTATGTTCAGATAAGTGAATTTGCAGATAATGTGTGTTCTGATAGCAGGACCCGCATTTACATGTATATCAAGTTCTTAAACATTTCAACACTTAAGCATTTTGTTTCACCCTTGGCAACAAGCATCGTCACATGGTAGAATACATTGTTGCACCATTTCCCTTTCAAACACTGCAATTACAAATACTTTGCTGTGTTGAGTTTTACATTTTGCTGTATCAAACTCTGTAGAACCCGGTGTTGTTCATATTTTATTAACAGAAAATACTGCCCATAATGGAAGAGTTAATGGCTTGTGCTTCACAAATGATGGACTTCACCTTTTAACATTTGGTACAGATGACCGCATGAGACTCTGGAACAGTTCCAGTGGAGAGAACACATTAGTAAGTTGAGGAAGGTGTTGGGTTTGGGGGGGGGGGACTTAGATTGCGTACAGTTTTGTTTTCATTATAACCTATGACTAAACAAGTTGGTCGTGATATTGAGGAAGGTAATGTATGTGACTCCCCCTCTTATGCATTTTCAACTCACTCACGACCATGTATATACCATAAATGGGCCTCAAAAAGGCACAAAAACTGCATAAACTGTGCAAAAAGAGTGGGGAAAACAGCTTGCAATTCTAGGAGCTTTTTCAACTACATCCTATGAGTCGTTGCACCAACCTTTGGGGCCTATGGAGAGTTTGAGTTTGAGAAAGGAGGTTTGGTGGAAGTGATTCTAGAGGAGTTTGGAAGATTCCAGTCAGTCTGGCAAGTGCTGTTGGTTTTTAAAAGGGTTTTTCAACGGTTTCCAGAAGTTTAGAGGATGTTTATAGGCTTTTTAGATGGTGTCCCCCACTATAAGTGATTTCACCTATACACACACTACCCAGGAAACATAATCTTGTTCACTTGCACACTGTGCAACCCACGTTATGAGACTTTTTCAGGTCACTTGGAAATATTTATCTTGCAGCTTGATCTCTGGAATGATGCTGTAATCTCCACTGCCTTGGACTTGGCTGCCACAGATGTTGTAATGGTAGAATTAATTTCTTAATAACTTAATTTGCTTGCCCTTTCAATCGAGTGCTAAAAATAAACTCACATGCGTCACAAAGTGGCTTACATACAATAAATAATAACATAGCAGAACATCACAATTACAACACAAATCGGTTTCTGACCACGCCCACGATCAATGGGGGTTGTTCTTCGCAGTCCTCCGGGGGCTTGGAAGAAGTTCAGGCAGGGAAAAAGGGAGGAAATGAGGCATAAATACTCTTGATGCTCTCCAGTGGGGTCTGGGGAGTTCACTGCATCCTGCAATGTCGCACAATCCTGTGTCTGCCAATATAGAAGGCAGAACAGGAGAGATCAGGGAGTGTGCCCCTGCCATGGACAGCCCTCCATTACCAGCATGATTTGTGGAAGGTTCTTCCTTAATCTGGATAATTGGCATTAATCAAGAGGCGCTTCCAAAGCATCATATGCAAATGGGCTACAATCAATCAGCTGCCCAAAGAACTGGGACTGGTTTTCTGAAGGTATTTGAATGGTTTTCTGAAGTTTGAGAATCTCTACAACAGCCGTGAAAGGAAATGGGGAGGACAAGGTGCTTTGTGCTTTCTTACGGTTTTCTCATGGCCTTTTTCTCTCCTGTCCTATACACAATGAATAGGTGTGTGTAGTTGCTACTCTGCTTGTTACTTTGAACGGGGGGGGGGGGGCCTTCTGCGTTATGCTTTACGGAACTTAATAAGGTTTTGCTATGTCCCCCCCCCCCCCTTACCAAGGGTGAATGGACTTTATTTATGACCACTTCTGGATGGAGGTGTTGTTGGAAAAATGCAATGAGAAAAAGAGGAAATGACCCGCTGCTGGACAGTTGTTGAAGAGAGGCTGAATCTGAGAAAATATTTTGCTGTGTGTTGTGTGCCAAAAAAGAATTGCAAAGGGAAATTTAATGGCGGAAGTCTGGAAAGTTCACTCTGCGAGTTATCTATGGCTGTGGTTCTCATGTTAGTTTGATAACAGTGGAATGGAATGGAATGTGACCTAATACCACTCAGACCAACACTGCAAAGAATGGAACAACAAGAGAAGGAACTGAACTCTTTTAACACACCAGGTCTGGAACAAAAATGAAGATGAAAGACTACACACATGAAATGGATTATAAATATACAGTGGTACCTCAACTTACGAAGACGATCCGTTCCGCGGTCGTCTTCGTAAGTCGAGGTTTTCGGTTCTCGAAGCGCTGCTTCTGCGCAGGTGCAGAATGTGCACGCCGGGCACGCGTGGGGGTTGATGACTTCGAAAGTCGAAACCTTCGGAAGTCGAAGTGTTCGGATGTCGAGGTATGACTGTATAAGATGTAACTCAGGTTGCTGTTTGTAAGGTGAAAAAGCGGACAGCTGGAAGAATGGCTTAACGAAACGTGAAGAATGTCAACTGGAGACTAAATAACAAAGGAAGCAGTGAAAGGGGAATATCTTGGACATAGGATTGTAACGGAAATGAGAAACCTGATTTTAAGAAATTGTATTAAATTAAAGTAATTAGTTTCAATTGGTAATAATTTGGGGGGGAAATAAAAATAATTTTAAAAAACAATTACAATACAAATCATATAAAATAATTAACAAATAATCAGTAAAACAATTGCAGATCATCAGTAAAACAACCACTGTCTATAAAACACTATTTACAAAGCAACTTAAAAAATAAGCTAAACGGCACAGCCACAAGAAAAGTCACATTATAAAATTCACAAAGCATTACAACACTCTCATTCCACAGAACATTATTAACAACATTAACAAACTGACAACCAAACACAGAATAAGCACTGTTGAATTCATATACTGGATTAATTCTGGTTAAAGAAAATGAATATATTACCTTTTTTAAACTCAAGGCCCCATTGCTGCAATCAGCTCTTAAAAATTAAAAGTGTATCTTGTTTCCTTAGAAGAAGGTTTTTCTGATAACTACAAACAAATCTTTAAACATACCTTCCTTTAGTTTAATGTAAACGACTGGCAAGTGAAAACCAGAAGAAAGGCCCATAAATCTTTTGTGGTCTGATCTGATCTGAGTTATATGGCATATAACAGTATGTCAAAATCTTGATGCCTGATTTGTGGGTTGATTTTTCTTGTAGCAGTTGTATGTACAGTATGTACAGTTGTATGTACAGTGAACTAGCATAGTACAAACATAATACAGTGGACACTCGGGTTGCGAACGTGATCCATGCGGGAGGCACGTTTGCAACCCGCAGCATTCGCAACCCACGTCTGTGCACGCACGGGTCACGATTCGGCACTTCTGTGCATGCGCAAAGCATGGTTTAGCACTTTTGTGCATGTTCCCGCCGAAACCTGGAAGTAACCCGTTCCGGTATTTCTGGGTTCGGCATAGAGCACAACCCAAAAAGACACAACCTGAAGCGGCTGTAACCCTAGGTATGACTGTAGTAGTGTTTATTTATCTGGATTTTGGTCTGCATCTTCTTCAAGGATGTTCTGTGACATTTGAAGCCAAAGTGATTGAGCAGTGGAAGGAAACCTCTGTGTCACAGGTGTCTTCATTTGGCCTGCCAGGCTGTTTTGAGCAAGCCACACTCACCTCCCCTATACTTGACATCAAGTGTGTGGCAGGTAATGATTATGTTTAGCTTTCCTGTCCTGATTTGTTGGTGCCATCAGAGGTCTTGCTGCATAGCATGACAGTAGTTTTCCGAACAATTTGTCCTCCAGCAAAGAACAGATGTTTGCTCCAAATGATGATACAGCCCAGAGCTACTCCTGAAAATATTTCTGATTGCACCATCCAACTCATTGAAATGAATCTGCAATTTATTTAATCCATGCTTATGTTGCACAAACTTTGTGTGTCATATTTCCAGCATTTGTTGTTGTGTTCCCATAACCAAAGGTATTTGAGGGAGCAATTATATTCTTGAATCCCGAATCTTCCAGAAGGGTAATCACCTTCCACTACATGTTACAAGATCTACAAAGGCACATTTTAATGCATCACTATTCACTGAACTCTTCCTGTGAAAAGCTGCATATAAAGTACTTTGCAAAGAGATGGTGGACATTTTCTTCTGTAATTCACCATATATTCTTGTTATGGTATCTTTCTCTTTGAAACAAAGGTTTGGTGCATTATTCCAGGTGATATCTCTGTGCATGCCTTTCATGTTACCTGTTTTCCAATTCCCTACCGTACTTTACAGTAAGCCACTGGAAACTGCATGTATAATTCCAACTAGGAAAGACAATCTGCTGAAAGCAAGAGGAGTTATTCTTGCTTTTATTTTTCTTCTCCCTTGGAAGAACAAAACTTGCTGTTAGTTGTAATGTCAGGTTAAGTGTCTCAGCCTATATCAACCTCATTGCACATGACCAATATAGTAAGTGGATCTCTGCTTGTTTCATGAATCATCTTCCCTTTTTCTCACTCTGGCTTACTTTTAATTTAAGAAGCAGAAAGAATTTTCACAAGTGAGTAAATTGTTTCAGCTGAAAGAATGAACAGAAGCTTTTTCCAGGGCCGGGTCACCCTCCCAACCTCTGTCATTTCCTCCAGGCTTGGAGACTAATCTAGGTTTCTGGTTGCTCTTTCCTGCAGCCACACAAGGCTGCACCGCTCAAGTAGAACTGAAAATTAAGTTTCTACAATAATATTGCCCCATTGGATTCAGTTATTGGGTTATAATTTGTCAACAGATTACCTCCGCTGGGATTTAGCTCCTGACACACAATGTATTTGATGTGCCTTTATTTCAGTTGCAGTGATGCTTCCATAAATTAAATGGGTAGTACTTAACCTCCTCATCTTCACACAGCTGCCTAACTCATTTGTTACTATGACATGGTGGCCAGCTGTGGTTTCCCTCATGTCCCTTGTCTAAGACCTGGACAAGACAGTTGACTTTGAAGATGATCTGAAAGCTATGGTTAATGCAGGATACAAGCTGATCAGATTCTGAGACAAGTTAAAAATGTCTAGTCTTTAAAAGAATTTATCTGGTTGCCTGACCATGTCCAAGTCCAATTCAGAGAACTGGTGCTTACTTTTAAAGCCCTAAGTGGTTCGGGCCCCAGGTAGAGTCTGCTTCTATATCAACCTGGTTGTATTTCAAGGGCACCAAAAGCTCAATGGTGAGGAATGAAGGGACTGGGCTGACACACCCAGGGGCATTTGGGATAGGGCACTGTGTGCTCCCTTCATGCACAATAGGGTTCATACGTTATGCCACCCAGGCGATATTATGCATAATGGAGAATTTTATAATCTGGCCATCACACTAGAGATAGCAAGATACAGTTGTGCCTTGGTTCTCGGATGCCTTGTAACTCAAATGTTTTGGCTCCCGAACGACGCAAACCTGGAAGTAAGTAAGGTTTTCAAACGTTTTTGGGAAGCCAAACGTCTGACGTGGCCTCCAATTGAGTGCAGGAAGCTCCTTCAGCCAATCAGAAGCCGTGCCTTGGTTTTTGAATGTTTTCAGAAGTCAAACGGACTTCTGGAACAGATTCTGTTGGAGAACCAAAAGTACGACTGTACTAAAAAACATACCAGTATATCCTTGCCTTTTAAGAATGCATGGGCTGAAGGATTTTGTGATCAAACTACATGTGCACCAGCTTAGTAGACACTGTTGAGTCTATTCCAGCTGGTTAATGGTTTGGTTGTCTTTCTGGGAATATACTGCATATATATTATGGTCTATTCAAGACCAAGTAAATACAGTGGTACCTCTAGTTACGGACTCGATCCTTTCCGGGGTGCCGTTCACACCCCGAAAAGTCCGCAACTAGAGTGGCGCTTTGCGCATGCACGGAAGCGCGATAGAGCGCTTCTGCGCATGTGCGCGTGGCGTTCTTATCTTGAAAAGACGCAACCCGCAGCAGACGCAACATTAGGTATGACTGTAGTCTTTAGGAAAGAGAGTCTACTCCTACTGGGTAGCTGCTTCTCTTTTTGATCTCACATTTTGTTCTGATACCATCAAGTTACAAGAGAGTATCTGAAACTATAAAATGTGACAGGTGTGTGAGTGTATGCATTCAACAGTATAATGACAGGTAGTGAGCTACAATTTGTAAGTGTAATGAATCATCATTGTATACCTGCATTGTGATGTGTGCATGCACACGAAAGCT
Source organism: Zootoca vivipara (assembly GCF_963506605.1). Taxonomy (NCBI): domain Eukaryota; kingdom Metazoa; phylum Chordata; class Lepidosauria; order Squamata; family Lacertidae; genus Zootoca; species Zootoca vivipara. Next base: position 39,821,666 of record NC_083286.1, read on the forward strand.
CATACCTATGACAAACTTAGTTGGTCTCTAAGGTGCTACTGGAAGGATTTTTTTATTTTGACTGCGTCAGACCAACACGGCTACCTACCTGTAACTTTAAAATCTTGTATCTTTACAGGTGAATTACGGGAAGGTGTGCAATGAAAGTAGAAAAGGACTCAAATTTACAGTCTCGCATGGCTGTAGTCCGGAATTTGCATTTGTGCCATACAGTAGCACTATTGCTATTTATACAATTTACTCAGGAAATCGAATGGCTATGCTTGGGGGACATTATAGTTCCGTCGACTGCTGTGTCTTTCAGCCTAATTTTCAGGTAAGTGAAGTCCTCTGGCTGATTTTTAGGCTATTTAGCCTAAAAACAGACCAGTTATGTTTAATGGCCTTTCACTTTTGTTTGCCTCAGTACCTGATAATAAGAGATATACTGCATCTGTACATGACTGTTTGTCTTTGCTGTTATGACTGAAGGGCCAGAAGGAGTGGTCAGTATTATCTGAAAGGGTTCAATTAAATAAATTACTGCATTAGCAATGAGTAGTTCTCACGGAAGAAGCATCTTAATTGTGTTTTAAAAACACCACACCCTGAAAATAATTAATATTCAAAAGTGATAGATATGGGGGCTATAGGCTTCACACCTTTTGCCTAATTAGAGTTCATGAGTGCTCAAATTGACTGGAAAATATCCATAATGTATTGAAGTAATGTTTGGGAGCATCCCTGAAAAGATACATAAAATTATTTGTAGAGATTGAGGTTTGCTCTCCTGCATATTATATATACTAAAAATACTAATTTAGCTTGCTATCTGATGCTGAACAGTGATACATTGTATCTCTATTGAGGTAACATTTCTCATATGAAACAATACTTGCCCCCTACCCCATCTGCCAGTACGGTTCCCTCCAAATACTGCGAATGTAATTCCATTCCATGTTCCCATATGAAAAGATATCCCCTCTTCTCCCCCTGCAAGCTGTTGTGCAGGCTCTCCCAACCCAGTTGTGGAGAGGAAGCCTTATTGTACAAATAGAACTCCTTGCACGGGACTTCTACTGGCAGGGCTAGTCAACTGAATCCTCTCCTGCCTTAAACTGTTGTGGCTGGTATTGTCTTGAGGAATTAAATTAAGTACTTAACTTTTTTATATAGCCTATGACCACAATGAAATTATTAGCCATTGCGGCCATCAGTAAAGAGTAGCTTTCAATGAAAAAACACCCCAATGTTTTGTTTTTTTGTTTTTTAAATACATCTAAAGGCACATAATGGTGCTCAAGTGTGAAAACAGGTTGGCTATGATGCTAAGCAGAGGCAGGGCACATGTTGTATAACACTCTCCTAACCTTAGTATTACAGTATATCTCTCTAATCGGACATCTAATATGGAATTGCCACTAGCACAGATTTTAAACATATGAAATTCTAACTTGAAAGGCTGGCGGCATGGTGTAACATTTATGCAATAACTGATGTGAATTATAATGGGTTCGCTGGCCTCAATAAAGGCTTCCTTGTGCCTAGCAATTTGCCTGATTGAGCTATGTGCACATGCAGTGCCCTGGCTGTATTCAGATTCCAGGGGAAATATTTTTAGATTGTGATGTGAAAAGAGGCGAGGTTGCTAAAGCTGCTCTGCTCCATTTAGGAATAAATTGACTTGTTAAAAAAAAAGCCTTTTCCCCTGAAGTGTCTTGTCCCAACACCTCTAGAATCAAGTCTTTTAAAGAAAGATTCATTTATAAGTGTTCGAGAACTGCTGTAGCTGCTTTGTGCCACATCTGAAATGGTATCCTGAGTCTGCCCTGATTGCCACTATCATTATTATTTATTGAATTTGTTATTCGCTGATTTTCCCCAAGGCAACCCAGAGCAATTTACAGCCAAACAACTAAGCTATTTTTTAAAAAATATTCATTTTCTATAAACACAAACCACCATACAAAAATAGAAAAAACATACAAAAACATGCAAAAAACAAAACAAGCAAATCTCATATTCATATCATACTTTTCTTAACCTCTTTGGGTGACTTCCTTGAGTTATCTGAATTTCCATTTTAATCATCTTTAGCAGTTACCAAAATTAAAAAATTATACCATGTTAACCGTTAAATCCTTATCCAAAATTACTCTCATTTTATACTTTCTAATATCTTTATACACTAAACAAAATCCCTAGTTCTACACCGATAGCCTATGTCAACTTCCAAAAGAATTCCTATATCAAATATTACAATATTTTTCCAAATATAATTTAAATTTCTTCCAATAATCTTCCACCGTTTCTTCTTTCTGGTCGCGGAGTGTTTCAGTCAGTTTGGCAAGTTCCATAAAATCCATCATCTTCATTTGCCATTCTTCTATGGTTTGTATCTCTTGAGTCTTCCAATTCTTGGCAAGTAATAATCTCGCAGCTATTGTGGCATACAGAAAGAATGTAACATCTTTTTTGAGAATTTCTTCCCCAACTATTCCAAGTAAAAAGGCTTCTGGTTTCTTAATAAATGTGTTTTACAACACTTTTTTCAACTCATTATAAATCTTTTCCCAGAAGTCTTTTACTTTGGGACACATCCACCACATGTGGTAAAGGGTTCCTTCTTTTTCTTTACATTTCCAACCATCATATTTTCTCTCAATACATTACATGCTGTAAACTTAACTCATCCCAATCTTCCAACATAATGTTATGCCCAACATCTGTAGCCCAATCCATCATTACCGATTTCACTTGTTCATCTTTCATATGCCGTTCCAGCAGTAAATTATACATCTTAGAAAGATTTTTTGTCTTTGTATCTAACAATTCCGTTTCCAATTTGGTTTTCTTTAATTGAAAACCTGTATTTTTCTTATCCAACTTATATACTTCATTAATCTGATGATAGTGTAACCAATCATTTAATTTATCTTTAAGCTGGCCATATGATTTTAACTTCAATTTATCATCCACTTCCAACAGCAAATCTCTATATTTCAACCACTTAGTTTCCATATTTAACCTCTTGTGTGCTTTGGCCTCCAAAGGTGAAATCCACCTAGGTGTTTTCCTTTCTAACAGATCCTTGTATCTGATCCAAACATTATACAATGATTATATTATTGTACATACATCTGATTATATTATTTTTAAAATCTTTGTGTGCCTTTATCTTGTCATACCACAAAGTTGCATGCCAACCGAATACATTATCAAAACCTTCCAAATCTAACACATCAGCATTTTCCAGCATACACCATTCTTTCAACCAACAAAAAGCTCCTGCTTCAAAATAAATCTTAAGGTCTGGCAGCGAGAATTCCCCTCTTTCCTTCGAATCCGTTAGTAACTTGAACTTAATTCTGCCAGAAAAATTTGGACAACACTTTTTGCCATTCTTTAAAACATTTTATATTATCAACAATAGGAAGTACCTGAAATAAGAACAACATCTTTGGCAATATATTTATATTACAAACAACTAAGCTATTGGCCATGAGTTGTCCATGGGACACACTTTTTTATTTTTTATTTTAGTCTGAGATCCTTATTCCTTTGTGGGCATCCTTCTGGGTGCTATATGCCAATAGTGAGTGTGGCCAGAAAACAAGTGGATGGAGCAACAGATGTGTGGCTTTCTCTTGTATGGTAGGCTGCATTTCAAGCATGCAAAGGCCAGAGGTTGCTACACATATCATAGGAGCCAACTCCTAGGGGCAGTGGGAGCTTTGGCCCCCACAATAAAATTATTGAGGAGGCTAGGCCCCCACAAAGTTGATGGGCATTCCCTTTCAAATAGTGTTTGTGCACTGCATCATGTGATCGATTAAGTGGGTTGGGGCGGGGCTTATCTGGGCCAGTATTACACTAATAGTCTGAAACCAAAATAAGCTTTAAGATAAACTTGCCATGGATTCCTAGCCCTGGTCATTAATATCTAGTTAGTGTTTTGGAAAAAATTCCAGGGTGAGAGACTACTCAACAGCCCAGCTCATCGGGGTGCAAGTCCCCTGCAGGTCTATGCAGTCAGTAAAGTTCCAGCCAGGTAATTTGGGGCAAAACAGCGGTCAGTAGACCACAATCTTTATTGTTGCGCAACAGGTCCCCACAGGAGTAAGAACCCCTAGCATGGGGTGACATCTTCTTTTAAAACTTCCCTCTTTCCCCCAGAATACACTTCGAGCAGCATCATTGATACACCATCACTACATCACGAGCAGGTCACAAATGGGGCCGGGTATACAAGGCTTACACAAGTCCAACCTTAGGTCACTTTATCAGACACCTTTCCCAACACCTCTTAAGTACCCATAACCAAAAGAACAATAAAACTCTTTACATATCCTTGTGCTCAGAACTTGTCTGGAGGTGGGCTTTCAGAACACCTGACTTGCTCAACTGCCTCTGCGGATGTCTGTTGTTGCCCCCTTGGTCACTCCCTGGGTGGGGTGCCGTGTATGTGCTCTCACGCTCGGGGAATTATGGCAGGATGCCTTGTTCCTGCTGCCTACAGTGATTTCCTACTTCTTGGTTCATGGAGGGAGGTGGAGCCCAAATTCACCTTTCTTTAAAGGTTAAAATGGCATTGGAATGAGGAGAGTCAGTTAAAGTATGGATTTTCTACAAATTTATAAAGCTAGGTATTTTCCCTGAGCTGTCAAGTCAAAAGGATATACAGTGGTACCTCGTGTTGCGTAACCTCCAGGTTACGGAATCTTCAGGTAACGTCCGCAGCAAACCCGGAAGTGTATACTTCTGGGTTTTGCCGCATGCTCAGAAGTGTGCCTTGTGCATGCGCAGAAGCGGCACCTCTAGTTACAAGGTTTTTGGGTGCACACGGCAGCCCGAAATGAATTAAATCCGTAACCAGAGGTACCACTATATTCAGGCATAATATTTGTAACATTGTAACAACTTTAAAGATGTAATTTGTCATTCCCGTAACATTAGTTGATTAGGCTTCAGTTTGCTTTACTCTACTGATTAAAATCAGTTCAACCTTTGGCCTATAGCAGGGCATGAATCATAATAAGTTAAAGTAAACATAAGTCAATTCATAAGTGAGATAGAATAAACTTGTTCTTTGTGTGCTGCTCTGAGAGCCTTTTCGGCTGAATAGCAGGGTAAAAATGCTTTAAGCAGTTATGATGAAGAAGATGGAAATAAAAAAATCAACAAGCTTAAGTTATTTATCATTGTTTTTAAAATAAAATTACTACAGAAAAAGAATACGTTTATGCACTGCACACATGCATTGTAATTTAGGTGCTATACTTTTTAAAAGTTACTTTATATTTTCATGCAGGACTAATCCTGCAATCCCCTCATCTACAACTTCAATACAACTATGTTGCTTTTGTGAGTTATACAAATAGAATTGGGCTTAGCTTCAGTGTGACTTTGCAGCAAATGACTTGAGATCCAACCTTAAATGCACTTCTTGGGAGTAAGTCCTCTTGCCCTTTGTGGGATTTGGGAATAAACATGCTCAAGATCACACTACTACGTCGTCCCATTGAAGTTGCTGTGATTGGGAGAAGACCCCAGTGTGGATATTTTACTTCCTTTCCCCAGAACCCCCCCACCCACCCCCCCCGGCAATTCCTATTTTGTCTCAAGCTCGCCTTCTTCAGTATTCAGTAACTGATCTGTGACTTTTTGTTGGTTCCTTCACGGCAGGAACTTTATAGTGGTGGGAGAGACGGCAATATCCTTGCCTGGGTACCATCTCTGAGAGAGCCAGAGCCTGATGATACTTCTCAAGAGGTAAATAGCTTCTTAGTAGAGCAAGATGAGAACTAGAGCATCTGTACACAAGGGATATATTCTGTGCATGTGAGCAATGAAGTCATTGTAAGAAAGATTTCTCACTGACATGGCTGGGATGATGGATTGTAGCTCCATAAGCCTGAACAAGGTATCCATTCAGTTTAGGCTGCTGTAATGCAGGACCTGATACATCGTGTTCCTCTGCAGAACCATCATATCAGTACTGGATAATAGTTAATAATAATAATAATAATAATAATAATATATTTATACCCCGCCCTCCCCAGTGAGAGCCGGGCTCAGGGCGGCTGACATCAATAAAGTTACAATAAAACGTAAAAGAAAGAAAAACAATTGATTAAAATGCAGATTAAAATACAATTTAGATTTAAAAATTGTTTTAAAATGCAGCCTCATTTTAAAGTGGCCCAAATCTAAACCCAAAGGCCAGGTGGAACAGCTTCGTCTTGCAGGCCCTGCGGAAAGATGTCAACTCCCGCAGGGCCCTGGACTCCTGTGAGAGTTGATAGAAAGCATAGTATGGAATTCCAGGTCCTGGAATTGTGTGGAATCCTATATTTATATGTTGTTGTTGTTCTTTGGAATCCTATATGTTGTTGTTGTTGTTTATTACTTATACCCCGCCCATCTGAAATTAAAAACTTCCCTAAACAGGGCTGCCTTCAGATGTCTTCTAAAAGTCAGATAGTTGTTTATTTCCTTGACATCTGGTGGGAGGGCGTTCCACAGGGCGGGCGCCACTACCGAGAAGGCCCTCTGCCTGGTTCCCTGTAACCTCACTTCTCACAGTGAGGGAACTGCCAGAAGGCCCTCGGCAGTGAACCTCAGTGTCCTGGCAGAATGATGTGGGTGGTGACGCTCCTTCAGGTATATTGGGACGAGGCCATGTAGGGCTTTAAAAGTCAGCACCAAACTTTTAATTGTGCTCGGAAACATACCAGGAGCCAGTGTAGGTCTTTCAGGACTAGTTGTTCTGCCAACCTGATCCCCTCCCCCATTTTCCTTTTCTTTTTCCCTTTTGTATGAGGCTGCATTTTTAAATTTAAATTTAAATGTATTTAGTCTTGTTGTTGAGTTGTATTTTAACTAGTTGTTTTATATTTGGTGTTAGCTGCTCTGAGCCCGGCATTGGCTGGGGAGGGTGGGGTATAAATATAAATAAAATTTATTATTATTATTATTAGTGTTATATGGTCTTGGTGGCCTCTCCCAGTTACCAGTCTAGCTGCCGCATTCTGGATTAGTTGTAGTTTCTGGGTCACCTTCAAAGGTAGCCCCACATAGAGTGCATTGCAATAGCCCAAGTGGGAGGCACCACTCTGGCGAGACAGTCTGCAGGTAAGTAGGGTCTCAGCCTGTATACCAGATGGAGCTGGTAGACAGCTGCCCTGGACACAGAAATCACATGCATCCTAGGCATGCGCAAAGTACTGTTTTGCCCCTCCCCCCTTTGGGTTTAGAGAAAAGGTGAGAAAAGAGAAGACTTCCCAGAGTGAGAGACTGGGAGGAGAAAGGAAAGCTCCTAGGTGAGAGCTGGATCTACCACTGTCTTTGTGAGACAAAGCTTTTGAGAGAGGACTCTGCATTTCCTTTTCTCTTTTTCTCTCTTTTTTTGTTTTTATCTGGACTGGTTTCTTTTGTCTTACTGTCTTCTCTCTCTCTCTCTCTCTCTCTCTCTCTCTCTCTCTCTCTCTCTGTCTGTCTGCGCATGTGTATTGTTTACTGCCCTATAACCAGTGCTTATTTTCTTTAAAAAATGTTTTTGACTCAAGAAAATCACCATTTTATAGTTCAAATCAGGAAAAATAAATACAGTAAATGGACAAAAGTACAAAGATTCACAAAATGTTTCGGGGTATGTGTACCCCTGCGTCCCCCCAGGAAAAAAGCACTGCCTATACCCATATATTTCAGGTTGGTTCACAAAAAAAGTTTTTTAAAAAAAAAGAAAAAAGAAAAGGTGAGTAAGAGGTGACATGATAGAATCACAGAATTGTAGAGTTGGAAGCGACCCAAGGGTCATCTAGTCCAACACCCTGCAATGCAGGAATATCTTGCTCAATGTGGGCTAGAACACAAGACCCTGAGATTAAGAGTCTCCTGCTCTACTAACTGAGCTACTCTCAATCCTACGCATGGCATGGGAAAAGTGAATAGAGGAGTTTTTCTCCCTCTCTCATAATACAAGAACTCATGGACATCCATCCAATGAAGCTGAATATTGCAATCATAGAGTCAGAAGATTCAGGACAGAAAAAAAACAAAGTACTTCTAGTGCATGGTTAACCATAGAACTCACTCCCACAGCAGGAAGTGATTGCTGCAAATTTGGATGGTTTTAAAAGAGGATTGCAGAAATTCACGTCTCCACTGTCAGAAACAGGACTGGCTGGCAGGATGCTGTTGTGCTCTTGCTTGTGTGCTTCCCACAGGCATTTGGTTGGCTACTGTGAGAACAGAATGCTGGACTAGATGGAATTGCTGATGGAATCTTCTCTTCTTTTTTCCAGTTGCGGCCTCAGAAGCGCCTGAATCCTGCTTTTGAAGACGCATGGAGTAGCAGCGATGATGATGGATGAATTCTTAATAGGTTGTTGACATAAAACATTCAGCCATGCACAGTATTTTCTGAAGAAAGGATATTAACCCACGGGTCCAGACAACAGCCTTTTGTTTCACCTGTGCAGTGTTTCTTGTTTTAAAATAATACCAGATTTTTATGTTCCGTTTGCCACTTCATAAAAACAGAACAGGCCTGCTGGATAACATAATTCCATGAGTTCCTGTGGTCTGAGGCAGTAATGCTTCTGAATACCAGTTGATATAAACTGCAGGAGGGGAGAGGGCTCTTGTGCCCAAATTGCAGGTTTCCCACAGGCATCTGGTGGGCCACTGTGAGAACAGGATGTTGGACCAGAGGGGCCATTGGCCTGATCCAGCAGACTCTTCTTGTGTTCTTATCTGTGTTGCTGGACTCCAGTTCCTTTGGCTATTCTGGCTGGGGCTGATGGGAGTTTTAGTCCATCAACATCTGAAGGGTCACAGGTTCCCCACCTGAAACTAAAGTATTTTTGAGGATGTCCCGAGGCAAAACTCTTCAGTTCTTAAGGAATACTGCTTCAGAATTGTAGGTGATCAGCTGGCAAGAGTTAACTAATCATTTTGCCCCCAAGGCCTTGTGAGGAGCATCAGAGCTGCTAAAGGGTTAAGCAGTCTGCTGTGACGTCTGGCCGCTGGGGGAGGAGAAGGAGGGAGGAGTAAATACGGGGATCTGTCTTTGTTCTCTGTATGCTGTTGTTAGTTTCGTTTTTCAACCAGGGCAGCCATGGAATGCTGCAGTCCCGGGAAGGTGATTTATGCTTGTAAATAAAGACTTTAGCTTAGAAGAAGAAGCTGTCTTGTTCTGATTTATCAGTGTGCTTGCTCCTGCGTGTCTACACAGCTTCATGGTGCAAATGAGAGAGGCTGCATTGCTTTGCCAACATGAATAGAGCTGCGCAGATCAGGAAGCGGGCTGGACTTTTGTAATGATTCGGCAAAGCCTTAATGGCGCTGTGGGTTAAACCACTGAGCCTAGGGCTTGCTGATCAGAAGGTTGGCGGTTTGAATCCCTGCAACTGGGTGAGCTCCCATTGCTCGGTCCCAGCTCCTGCCCACCTAGCAGTTCGAAAGCACATCAAAGTGCAGGTAATAGGGACCACTCCGGCGGGAAGGTAAGCAGCGTTTCCGTGCGCTGCTCTGGTTCAGCAGAAGCAGCTTTGTCATGCTGGCCACATGACCCGGAAGCTGTCTGCAGACAAACGCTGGCTCCCTCGGCCTATAGAGCGAGATGAGCGCCACAACCCCAGAGTCGGACACGACTGGACCTGATGGTCAGGGGCCCCTTTACCTTTAAACCATCATAGGCCTTACACTTTCTTGAAGGCCTGGCATCTGACAATTCTGACATAGTTCAGATTCTAAAACAATCAAAGCTCAAAAATACTACTCACTGTCAAAAAATGAGCTTTTCTAAAGCACAGTTAACCTCCCAATGTTACTCTAAAGTAGTATCATGGTGAACTATCTCTCCCAGCAACTCAAGGTGACAGCTTCAGCGCCTTCTTCATCTTCCCACTTCTAACCTTCAAAGATGAACATTGTGTACTGTTTATTGGCACTGCTTATTACCTCTATTAGGCAGGCAGTAAGACATACTGTGGAGACGCGGGTGACACTGTGGGTTAAACCACAGAGCCTAGGGCTTGCCGATCAGAAGGTCGGCAGTTCGAATCCCCACGACAGGGTGAGCTCCCATTGCTCAGTTCCAGCTCCTGCCACCCTAGCAGTTCGAAAGCACGTCAAAGTGCAAGTAGATAAATAGGTACCGCTACAGCGGGAAGGCAAACAGCGCTTCCGTGTGCTGCTCTGGTTCGCCAGAAGCGGCTTTGTCATGCTGGCCACATGACCTGGCAGCTGTACGCTGGCTCCCTCGGCCAATAAAGCGAGATGAGCGCCGCAACCCCAGAGTCGGTCACGAATGGACCTAATGGTCAGGGGTCCCTTTACCTTTATCCTTTAAGACATACCATATTTTTCCATGTATGAGACGGCCCCGTGTATAAGATGCCCACTATTTTTGAGGACTCCAAATTGAGGAAACACCCCTCAGCACTACTCATGTATAAGACAAGCCCCAATTTTAAACCTAACCTTTTGGTTAAAAAACCCCTAGTCTTGTACACAGAAAAATACGGTAATTGAAATCTCTATGCTCCGCATACAAGTCCATTTAGATATGGGTCCTTTTAAATAAAAATGAAAAATCAATTTTTATTAAATTTTCTACTACATTAAATATTCCAAATTATACAAATATCAATTAACCAATTAATCGAAATATTCTGCCAAATTATTAAAAATTTAGTCGGACTTCCCATGCTTCAGATTTGGAGGATCTGATCATTTTATAATTTACTGCATTTCTAATCATTATAATCAAAGCCATTTCCAATAATTCTGTTGTTCTGTTGTTATCCTTCAATCTTCTTTTTACAGCCTCTGAGTTGTTCCAACAAGCGAGTTTAACCAAACAGTATGTGATTCTCTGTGGATTTTATGCCTATGATTCCCTTCCGTAGGTTTGCAATGTCTCCTCACACGCTGGTATTCTGCCAAGTCAGTCCAAGAATCCAAGAGTCCTTTCACTGCTGGCAGCCGCCATCTTCAAACAGTCCCAATAAATCAAATCCAGGCCTCTGTTTGATAGTTTCTCAAAACTGGTTACATAATATAGTCTTTCCAGGAGAGATTTGCCAGATCAAAACTGGAAGCACACATCTAATGTCATAATTAAGGCTCACTCCCCCTTCAAATGTTATCTGTAATTTGGTCTTAACTCCAACATGGCAGATTCCCCAATTAAAACTGTGTTACATCCAATAAACGTCTTGACAAAGCTCCAGCAGATAATGAGATTTGCTTCTCTTTGATGTCAATGATTTAGGGAATCTTTAATCAACTCCCAAGCAAGTCTGAAAATAAAAGCCTTAATAGTTTATATTTTCATTTCCACACAGTTTATATTTAAAAAACCATATTATATCAACAAATTCCCAACTTTCCAGTCTCGCTTGTTATTTTTGCCATAAATGGTTCTTCTAGGGGGGTTTTGTTAAGTAAAATAATAAGGCACAATAATAAAAGCATCTCCCCCCCCCTTTTCCGTTCCGTTTCAACATACCAGTCTGTCTCTGGTGTAATCTTTCTGTCTTCAATTCCATCTTTTTATCTCAGTGGCTGGGCTGTTTTTGCAGAGTAATTCCTCCCTCCTCGTCTGAAGCATGTCCAAAACTTAAATCCAATAGCGTCCGGGAGAGCCGGCTATCTCGGGTGCTTTCCATCCAGTGCCCCCCAACCCCTCCTTCCTTCCGAATTTGGGACCGGGTTGAATGGGCATATGTGGATGAGACTGCATCTTCTCCGGGAAGATTTTGGGAGGCTGCTTACTCCCATAACAGCCTCTAATTAGCCATTGATAGTCGCAGCGATATAATGCTCAGCCATCTTCCATCGCACCTCAAGCGGCAGTCTCCATTTAGATCTGGGTTCAAGCCTGAAATATTTCTGTCTTGAGAAGTTCCCGGTGTATACAGTAAATTTGTTTACATTTCAGAATTGGCTGAAAAGCATGGTTTTGTGTTGTACACTGATTTTGTGTTGTAATGACTGTCAGCCCACTAGAAGTGGGAATGTGCAGAAGTGTTGCATTAACCAACTTGAAAAAGGAAAGACCTTTTGCCAGGGTACTATTGCTGTCAATGCAAGCAAGAGCTATAGTGTCTGGCCTCCCATTGTGCTAGGTGCCTGTCAGCTATAGACCTGCAGCACCTGCTATTGTGCCTTGCAGTGTGTTTGTTCCTTGTACAGGAAGGTGCTGCATCAGAACTGCAATGCAACCACAGTTTGGAAGCCAGCAACCGGGTGTTCTAATATATAATGCACTTAAAGTTTGGGAGAAACACTGTTAAATTATATATAAGTCTTGACCTAATATTACAATGCGGATTAGCTCAGAGACATGCGGATTTGAAATGTGGCCAGCTATGTAAACCAGGGGTCAGCAAACTTTTTCAGCAGGGGGCCGGTCCACTGTCCCTCAGACCTTGTGGGGGGCCATACTATATTTTTTTGGGGGGGGAAATATGAACAAATTCCTATCCCCACAAATAACCCAGAGATGCATTTTAAATAAAAGGGCACGTTCTACTCATGTAAAAACACCAGGCAGGCCCCACAAATAACCCAGAGATGCATTTTAAATAAAAGGACACATTCTACTCATGTAAAAACATGCTGATTCCCAGACCGTCGGCAGGCCAGATTTAGAAGGTGATTGGGCCGGATCCAGCCCCCGGGCCTTAGCTTGGGGAACCTGATGTAAACAAATAAAAAGATTACACTTGCCAGCACAGAAACTCTTATTAGTGCAATTGTCACCTAGGATGACCTACCGTCATTTGCAGCTGCAGTTTAGGAAGACTTTGAAGTGCTTATTGATGGCTGAAACCAGTGGTGTTTATCCATCTAAATTTAACCTGTTTTTTCTTGTCAGCCTGGATTTTTTTCTTAATTCAGTGTAAGAAAGAGTTGCTTGCACCGGGCATGGGCATCTTAAGAGATCTCTCATTTATGCCAAAAACGTGAAAGAATGTGGACAGTTGAGAGGCATGGTATCAGTGAATGAAGATGGCAACGTACTGTAATTCTGTAGCGCCACTCCTCACTGCATCAAATCTTCCTTTAACCACCCTTCTTAATTGTTTGATGGTACTTCACATGCTCACTGCAGATGGTGACAGCAGTCACAAAATTAAAAGACACCTGCTTCTTGGGAGAAAAGCAATGACAAACCTAGACAGCATCTTAAAAAGCAGAGACAGGTGGACCATAAAGAAGGCTGATCGCCAAAGAATTGATGCTTTTGAATTATGGTGCTGGAGGAGACTCTTGAGAGTCTCATGGACTGCAAGAAGATCAACCCTATCCATTCTGAAGGAAATCAGCCCTGAGTGCTCACTGGAAGGACAGATCCTGAAGCTGAGGTTCCAATACTTTGGCTACCTCATGAGAAGAGAAGACTCCCTGGAAAAGACCCTGTTGTTGGGAAAGAGTTGGGAAAGATGGAGGGCACAAGGAGAAGGGGACGACAGAGGATGAGATGGTTGGACAGTGTTCTCGAAGCTACGAACATGAGTTTGACCAAACTGCGGGAGGCAGTGGAAGACAGGAGTGCCTGGCATGCTCTGGTCCATGGGGTCACGAAGAGTCAGACACGACTAAATGACTCAACAACAACAACAACAACACCTCACATTAGCATCTCTACATAGAGCATGCAGCTAACTAAAGAGTGAAACTTAAGATTGTATTTTGAACCTAGAGATACTTTAACTACCCCGGAGCTTTCAGGAGAGGAAGAAGGCCCTACCATGGCATTGAAGGGCATGAGATTATCAAAGAAGGATGAGACGATACATTTCCTGTTGTCCGATCTGTCTGCCCAACTAGATAGACTTCGTCAAGATCTGTGAAAATATTTTACAGTGGAATAGGAGCAAGTAATCGAGCTGCTGGAAGCCAGAGTTGACCACAAGGGAACCCAGTTAGCTGAAACAGCTAATGAAGCATTGGAGGTTGGCATCAATTACTCAACCAAAATTAAGAAGCTTTCAGATTTGACCAAACGGGTCGAGCTCCGTCTGGAAGGGGCAAACAACAATTCCCTGTGGTTTAAACACTAAGATAAGGGGGCATTTTGGAAAAAATGAGGCCCTAGTTCTACTGTCTTTCATAAAATGATGGTTTTACCAAATTCTACTTGAAACCTCACTAAATGACACAGATTTTGAGAATCCAAGCAGCAACAATCACGCCAGAGCCATAGTAAAAATTTCCCACCTTTCAGTGAAAGAAGCCATTTTGAAAAATATATTTTTATTAATTTTCCAATTAAAACCAATTATATCACATTTATTATTTCAAATTATACACATATATATATCAATCAAACCGAATGTTATGCCAAATCATCTAGAGAATTTTTTTGGATTCCCATGCTTCAAGAAATTGGGGATTCCTTGCAACCGTCCACTGCTGTCTTTTTTCTAAAGTTCAAATCGTCTCTCCAAGTTCATAATAATCCAGATCTTCCCCTTACAGTCACATAGATGTTTTCCACTTTCAACCGATTGTTTCCCAGCTGCTGAGATAAATATCAAACAAGGTTTCACAGATGTTCTTTCTCCTGTGTGGGTTAATCAGTCCAGCCTCCCCATAAATCTTCTTAGTCTGGAGCTCCCTGTTGCGTCGAAGCAGCGCCATCTTAAAAAGCTCAAATCACTTTCGTTTTCTCTCATAACCATGTAGATTAACGATCTTTATAAAATTTACAGCTTTTCCAGGCAGAAGACCCAAACATCAAACCATAAACTCTTGGTAAATTAATGGATCTCCTTGCCCTATAGCTGAACTTAGCTTCAGGTCGCTGCTCCAATTCAAAGTGCGTCACAGCTCATAAATCCTCCAAACGCGTCCAGGCACTCCTTCCGTCCAACTAGGGGGGGGGGGGCTTTTCTCATCGGCAACTCCACATCTTTAAAAAATATGCTCAGTAACAACAGTTTATAAAGTTCAACTCACACAGTCTTTTGCTTCTCTTTCACTCCAAACAAGCCAGGACATCGCGTCTGGGAAGGTACGAAGTAACTCATATGAAGAAAAAAAAAACTCACTTCCCTTATCGCTCCGTCCCCATCAATCCTTCTTCCAGATGAAATACAGCCTTTGACTCCTCTCCCTCAGCAGCATAAATTTCTCAGCAGTAAACAGCGCTTCTTCCCCTCTGTCACAGATGGGGTGTTGGCTACTCCCGAGTAAGCACTCCACACATCCTCTGGATTTTCATAGTTTTATTGTGCATGCTATATACAGTGGTGAGATGTCTCAAATCATGTCTGCTCTGCATGGGGCAGAAGCCCACAATGGCGTCTCGTGGGCTCTGACCCCCCTTTTAAGACTCCAAACGCCCCTCCTCCTTGCTCTATGGGTCCTCCGTGGTCCCAAACCAGGCTCCTGAGGTGCCGTTCTCTCTCCTCCCTCCTTTCCAGCCCCTGCTGAAGCTAGCTCCTCCCCTGCTTCCCTGCTACCAACCTGGAGCTGAGCCACCAGGACTCTGCAGAGCCCTGGACCCGTCTTAACCCTTCCTGTTCCTGATTTGAACTCCCAGACTTGCTGCTGCTCTCCCATCTGGTGGAAGTAAGCAGAGTAGGCTGCTCTCTGCAAGCCCTCTCTCTTACACCCTCCTTCTGAAGTATGTCCATAGATTTAAGCCTAATTATCTTCTTTAACCATGGAAATCCCCGCCATGCAGATTAGCGTCCGGGAGTCCTGGCCCTCGTAAGTGCTTTTCAGCCCAAGCTCCCCCCACTCCATAAACAGTCGGAGTGGGTCTGGGGGCATCGCGGGCCAGCGGCCCCTCTCCGTAACCCCCGGAGAGGGTAGGGGGTTGCCATTTACTCCCCTAGCAACCGCCAAATTCCTTACGAAGGTCAGAGGGATGGAAAACAGGTCCGCCATTCCTGCCGGCGGAAACCGGAACCTGAAAGAAGCCATTTTGAAGCTACACACCTGAGAAAATCTGGAGTGGGGAGGAAACCATGGCATGATTCTGCCTGATTTGTGGCCTGTGACCCGAAACTAGGAGAGCTTTCAAGCCCTACACGGAGCAATTACAGAAGGTGGGAGCCCTATTTCAGTTACTAGTGACAGTACACAGTTGAAATATGATTATTTCCTTGCTGGTTATAGATGCTGCCATCCCACTCTGCATGGAATTCAGAGCTCACTAGTGAAATTCAATAAAACCATTTTTACAGGCTTGAGAACGTGCCCTAGTTACTACTTATTTTTAAAGGAATTTTATGTTTCCCATATAAATATTTTTTTTAAGTAGGACTATCATGAAGTGCATCTAGGCAAGACACATCTGAATACATCAACTGAACAAAATTAATTGGAATTCTAAACAACACAAAAGGAAAGTAATCTCTGCAGCATTCCTTTGATTTGCATCCATAATTTGCTTTTTCTTCCTCTTTGAATTGCAGCAGGGCACCTAAAAAGATTGAGCAATACAGATATTACCTCTGATTTCATATCACCCCATAAATAATATTTTTTTATTGTTTGTCTTCCTCATTTAATTGATGCATGAGCAAATAAGGACATGGGCAATACAGGTCCAAGTCAGGTTCACAACAGTCAGGAGATTAGATAGCAGATAAAGCAGAGCACTGGGACAGAAATTGTGTTTTTCTTCCAGTGAGCTGGAGCTTCTTGACCCAACCCCTGACCTCAGATGACTGCTATCAGCTGTCTTCACCCAGAGGTGCCATCTCCCCCTCAGGCTTTGTACTTCTTTTGCCTCAGTGTCAGAGGTCAGAATCTCCCTTGGTGCAGACAGTCCTCCTTTAGCTTCTTCTGGGAATCCTGGCTCCTCACCCCGATATTGAGCCTAATTCAGGGCTTCATGTAACGATGGGGCCTTCAGGTCGTCCTCTGATGAGGAATCTCTTAGCTGGGACATGGAATAAACTAGTTAAAAGAGTGCTTCCAGACTAGAGCTGTTTCACTGTGCCGAAGGAACACTCCTGTGCAATGAAGTGGAAGCAGCAGCGCTTCTCATGTAATACTTCGTAAGAATTGTAGCCCCACAATGTCCTGTGTCCAAGGCAAGGGTGCACATTCTCCCCGTGGCCTCATTAAGGGGGCTAAGCCTCTGCAACAGATAATTACAATAATTATTTTAATTAAATATGAATGAATTGGTGGAAATAATTGTTTAAATTAAATAATGAAAATTTCCAGTCCCCTGAGTCCCCTGCCTCTCGGTGTTATAAAGAAAGCACAGTGAGTCTGAATGCAAGATATCATATTTGCCATCTGAACTAGAGGGTAAGCAGGGTCTTGTTGTTGTTGGCATCTGTCTGTCTCACAAGACAATGGAAGACTTCAGGGGTAAGGTCAAATGGCTGGAAAGTTACAGCATCTGCTATGGCTGAAGAGAAGAGAGAAAGCTGGGTCAACCTTGGTTTACTCAACAGCTACAGGTGTTGCTTTCTCTTCCCACGTTCTTGATATGAACTGGTTGCGAAGACATTTGCGTGATTCTGGTTTGGAATGACAAGAGCATGGGAGTCTTTGGACTATTTCCCAGTAAGGCAACAGGAATGCCCTGGGGCTTGGAGGAAAAGAAGAAAATCAAAAGGACAGTACGTATTCGCAGTTTAAATCCTACCAAAATCAAGGGAGTTGCTGGGGTGGGTGGAGAAAGCTGTATGGGGGAAGTAGATTAGTATAACTTTGTCATGAATCATGCCCAAACAGCAATATTTTTATCCCTTGCTGCCCTGTGTGTGAGGCAGAATAACTTGATTGTAAGGCATTTAAAACTGATGTACAGTACTTAATACATTAAACATGCAGCTTTAGTGTGAAGGTCACATTTGACTGAGACTGTGAATGGAAAGGTTATTCCTCCTTTGCTGCAAACAGGTGGAATTTCACCATGGCTAGTGCTCTTCAGTGTGTTCATAGAAGGGTTGAATGAATCCATTGAAAGTAGGCATTTCTGATTTGCAGAGGAGAAACACTCAGGCTGCTGCTGTCATCAAAAAACCGAGGAGACACGGAAATACCATGTCCCTTTTCTCCACCTTCCTTCCAAGCAAGGGAATTAAGACAATAGAGAATGTGTCTACCCCACTGTCTGCTATTGCCAAAGCAATGGTGCCAGAGGTTACGTGCTGCAGGGAGAAATGGCATCTGGGAACTGTAATTTGGTGTTGCAGCTGAAGACAGAGCATAGAACGCGTAGAATGTAAGGAATCCCAGCCCACATGATTGCTAGCAAGCAGCACTTTTCATCCTTGCAGTAAACAAAGTGCTTCAGTGCATGCTAGGCTTGCCTGCCCTGCTTCTAATGCCAAAGATCTGGAGGGCGCCCTCATGATAACAAGCATTTGTATAATTTTAATTTAAATGTTTAGTAAAGGGTGTTATATGCTAATAGTAACACCATGAACTTGGCCCAGTAACAAATCGGCAACCTATGCAGATCTAGCAAGGGTGCCAAGTTGATTAAAATATTTGGTGATTGGGCCGGATCCAGCCCCCGGGCCTTAGCTTGGGGAACCTGATGTAAACAAATAAAAAGATTACACTTGCCAGCACAGAAACTCTTATTAGTGCAATTGTCACCTAGGATGACCTACCGTCATTTGCAGCTGCAGTTTAGGAAGACTTTGAAGTGCTTATTGATGGCTGAAACCAGTGGTGTTTATCCATCTAAATTTAACCTGTTTTTTCTTGTCAGCCTGGATTTTTTTCTTAATTCAGTGTAAGAAAGAGTTGCTTGCACCGGGCATGGGCATCTTAAGAGATCTCTCATTTATGCCAAAAACGTGAAAGAATGTGGACAGTTGAGAGGCATGGTATCAGTGAATGAAGATGGCAACGTACTGTAATTCTGTAGCGCCACTCCTCACTGCATCAAATCTTCCTTTAACCACCCTTCTTAATTGTTTGATGGTACTTCACATGCTCACTGCAGATGGTGACAGCAGTCACAAAATTAAAAGACACCTGCTTCTTGGGAGAAAAGCAATGACAAACCTAGACAGCATCTTAAAAAGCAGAGACAGGTGGACCATAAAGAAGGCTGATCGCCAAAGAATTGATGCTTTTGAATTATGGTGCTGGAGGAGACTCTTGAGAGTCTCATGGACTGCAAGAAGATCAACCCTATCCATTCTGAAGGAAATCAGCCCTGAGTGCTCACTGGAAGGACAGATCCTGAAGCTGAGGTTCCAATACTTTGGCTACCTCATGAGAAGAGAAGACTCCCTGGAAAAGACCCTGTTGTTGGGAAAGAGTTGGGAAAGATCTAGCAAGGGTGCCAAGTTGATTAAAATATTTGGGGGGCCCAGGTAAACCCTGCCCCACATAATTGATCGCATTACATGGTGTACACACACCATTTGAATGGCAGTGCCCATCAACTTTGAGGGGACCTGGCCACCTCAAATATTTTATGGGGGGACTGAAGCCCCCTCGGCCCCCAGAAGTTTGCTCCTATGCTACCTAGACTTTGGGGAGGAGATTGAGGAACTCTAGGATCGTGCCAAAGCTCTCTTGCCTCCTTCCCAAAGCCCAACGCCTTGCCTTGCTTACTCACACGAGGACTGCAGGGAGGATGGGGGGCATCAAATGTTGCTGAGGACTGCAAAAAAAGGCCTCAAGGGCTGTGTGCGGCTTCAGGTCACATATTGGACTGTCCTGTCACCACCACCACGACTATTACCAACATTACAAAATTCCAGCTGTTTTCTACTGAGTCTTCAATAGCCCTGACCAAGCCTTCACCTACCTTGAAGGTGCAAGATCCCTCAGTTAGCAGAACCATATGCAGCAAAGTTTTGCTAAAATGTACCATCTCAGATTAGAAGTAAGGAAGAGCATGTCTGAATACTCTCTCATATACATAAATAGCCTTCTGCATATAGAACACTAGCAAGTTAGGGACACAATTGCTTTTTTAAATTCAGTTGTAGTGGAGCAATGTAGACAAGTTTTTCCTACTGTTTGGGGATAGGCAATTTGTGGTAATACCACAAATTTTATGGTCTGTTGTTTACTATAACGAAGATCCTTTGCTTATTAGGGGCCACCCCAAATTTCTTCAAAAATTGCTTTGCACAGGTAACTACCATAGAGTTTTCAAAAGTAGGGGGTCTGTGGCTTGGCTTTTGAAAAATAGGGGGTCCTCAATAATTAGCTAATTGGGAGCCACTGGCTTAGAAGATGCTTCAGGTTAGAAAATTAATGCACCTATACATGAGACTGTCTGGAAACTACAGAATGCATATAAGATGTCATCTTCCCTAAGGAGAACAAGTTAGCAG
Organism: Zootoca vivipara; assembly: GCF_963506605.1. Lineage (NCBI taxonomy): Eukaryota > Metazoa > Chordata > Lepidosauria > Squamata > Lacertidae > Zootoca > Zootoca vivipara. The sequence continues at coordinate 39,841,942 of NC_083286.1, forward strand.
TTACATGGGGGAAACGCAACAGAAAAGTACAGTTTGATGTAGCACAGTGAGAAGTAGAGAGGGTCTGCTTTTGGCAAAGTCCCAGCAGTGATTTTAGTTTGGCTGTCATTTTGTTTAGGTTGGGTAATGAACTCATTTTGTTTAAGAAAGCCAAGTGTCTTAGAATTTTAGTTTGAGTTAAAGCCACATTGGTGAGGAATGAAGTCACAATCATGGGTCCCAAGTCTGGAAGTTTTGTGGGAGACAAAGGGAAGCAAGTCCAAGCCTAGGTGAGAGTGCTAATCATTTTTATATACACATTTAGACTTCTACTTGTAAAAGAAAGTTAGCCAATGCATGCTTTTAAAGTCAGTTTTGATCTCCCATACATTTCCTAATGTGTTCTAGACTGCAATTTTCGGATTCTCTTCCTTTTTCAGATTCTCTCCCTCCCGTCCCCTCCACTTGTACACATACACATACAGAGAGAGACTGGGTTTTCAAAGGATTCCAGCAAAGCTAATTCAAAACCTCCTTTAGTGATGATTATTTTTCTATGGAAAAACACACATCTTATGAAATACTTCAACCTAATTAGTCATTGTATTCTGAAAATAATGTCATGGGTTAAAACTACCTGGAGAGTGGAATTTCCAATGGACAAGATACGGTAATTACCCAAATCTTTAAAACTTCACACAGAGCCCTGTGAATAGGAATAACATTGGAACCGACAAAGCAAAACTAATTAATTTCCACAATTGTCCCTCTTCAAGGGATTTGCTCAGCAAACTGAATTTCAGAATCTACCCTGCACATTTTTTTATTTGCAATGGGGTCACAAATCGAAATAAAGCTATTGATCAGTTTATGCTTTTCATTTGGGGATAACTTGGAGATGTTAACAGGTGAGATCAATATCAGATAATGCTGGATGGGGGTTTCTGTGTAGAACAGGGGTGGCAAACCTGTTACCCTCCAGATATTGTTGGACTGCAACTTTTAGCATCCCTGACCATTGTCTATGTTGGCTGCAGTTGATGGCGTTGCAATATGACAATACCCAGAAGGCCACAGGTCAGTCAACCCTGCTGTAGAAAAAAAGGGCAATGGTTGGAAGGGGGTGTAAGCTAAAGTCTAAACATCTTGAGACCCCCAAGACAGTGAAAACTCACTAATGAAAGCAGGAAGGTGAAGCAAAGAGGGCATAGCTGCCAAGTTTTCCCTTTTCTCACGAGGAAGCCTATTCAGCATAAGGGAAAATCCCTTAAAAAAAGGGATAACTTGGCAGCTATGAAAGAGGGGGAGGGGAGGGGAAATGGGCTAGATCAAGGATATGAACTCAAGAAGAGACACAACCAATGAGAAAGTAAACTTCTAACTAGCCTGTTCTATACAAAGGGATTGGTGGGAGGCTGGAGCCAGCAAAAGCAGACAGGTTCAAGTGAGCCTGCATTCCAATACAGGGCAGGACTGAAAAGAAATTGCTCCTGGTACTGGGAAACTTCCAAAGAGGGAAGAGTAGTCTGAAGGTGTCTGATACACCAAACTGTGTGATCAGTGAATAACAATATGGAATACATTCTCAGATAGGGAACATCAGCATTGTTGTCTTCTGCTGGTCCAAAACTTGATCCTGGGCCTTTAAAGGATTGTGGCATTTAGTGTAATACATTCCCAATACTTATTCTTAACATGTCTATCATGTCACACTAATGCACGAAGTGATTCAGAACAGAGTGAGACTGGCTTCCAAGAAATGGTGCACAGGATTGCTCCCTTTGCTGCTCGAATGTTATACATGTGTGGGGAGAAAATGAATCCTGTATTTATGCTGCAAATGAGTTCTGGTATTTCTTTTGACCATGTTTTTTTATCCAAAGCTTTCCATGCCCCCAACTCCCATCGCCAATCATACCTGTGATTGTCAAAAGCTTTCAAACACAAGCAGGAACTGCTCTGGAATGTATATGAAGAGCTATGCATAACTTATACTGTGGATGGTTTTTATTATTTTGTTCAGTTTTGGGGTTAATGCTAGAGTCCCCTCTGGGGGTGTTGCGGACTCAGCCTGTCAGTTTCTGCCTGTTTTGGCTCCCAGTTTGAATCAAATCTAAATAGAAATCTGAAATGTCCCAAAATGCTTTGCAATTGCTAGGTATGTCTGGAACTAGGAGACTTCTCCTGTAAATGGAAGGTGTTTTTCTCTCTCTCAATAGAAGCGGCAATTTGAAAGGCATCTCCCCGAAATCCAGGTGCCACTGACATTACCTGAGCTTCCAGTGACAAAGCTGGATTCAGAAGCACCTCTGAAGTGTGAGCCTACTCCTTTATAGGGAGTGCAAGTCCATCCAAGGGCAAGCGATTGACCAAATTCTTGGACACAGGAACCATTCAGCCACAGTGCCTTTGTCTTGCCAGGATTTAAGCTAAGCTTGTTTTCCTCATCCATCTCACCACTGAATTCTGGCACTTCTGTTTTAAAGGTCAGTCTTAGAAGGGGGGTGTTTGCTGCTGTCTCATTGCTTAATTTTGGAATTGGAAGTCTTCTTCTGAAAATCTCACCCTCAAACATAGTGCCACTAACTCCTGTTTCCTGGAGCTGATACCATGGTCAATGTTATTGACAGCTTAAGAGATGTACAACTGCAGCAAGGATTTTATATGTGCAGAAGTAGAAGGAAATGGCAATACCCACAAAAGAAGAACGGATCAACAAACTAATGGACTATGCCAAAGTGGCAAAATTACCTGCTAGACGAAGAGCTTCTACCAATGAGGGTTTTTTTTTAGAAGAATAGAAAGCCTTTTCAGATTACAAGTAAATACTTTTATTTCTTGTACAATACGAGATGAATTTATCTCGTGCAACAGAAGAATAAGAATATGTTATTTTCAGGTTTATATTTTATACTTTCTGTCATGTTAGAAACAAGTGGACAGTTCAGACAGTGGAGATATAATGTCTTATTGATATGGGAGGTCACAGAAACATAAGAATGGTAGAGTATGATGTTCTTAATACAGTGTGTGTGTTGTGTGTATGGGGTTTTCACATAATACATATTATGTATATGTGTGAGAGAGAAGTCAAGAAACAGGAGCAACGTTGTACTCCCCATGTCCCACTCTCTGCAAACGTCATCCATCCAGGTGGCCAAAGCCAACTCAGTCCCATGGCCAGTCCTGAAACCAGGTTGGAAAGGATCCAATCCCAAGGGTCAAAATCCAGTTTATTTGGGAGAGTCTGCACAACAACTTATTTCAGTGGAGCAGGGACTATCCCTTCATACGCTGGATTGCTCTGCATCTGCCCCAAGGGTCAAACTACATAGTGTTACGAGTTTGTGGGAGTCCGTTTGGATGATGTTATTGGATCCCTTCCAGGCCTCCGATTCTGTATCCAGCGAGGGTGAGAATCTAGTAGATTCAGGTGTGAGCTGAAAGCTGGATGCTAGGAGCTGGAGACACAGACATGTCTTGCTCTCTTCTGAACATAAAGTGCACCTGTGGCTATCTAATTAATGAAGAAGCAAGATCTGCTGGGGTGTGAATGCTCTGAGCTGCTCCATCCAATGCTCAGGTTGTTTGTGTGTGTAAATGAAACCATACACTGTATATCTTAAAGACACCACAGTCTCCACTGACCGCCATACCCAGGAAATTGAACCCTGGGGAAAGTGCATGGGTCCCCTGGAATTTCTCACCACTCAGAGACTGGGCTGGTGTGTAACAATATTATGTGCATACTTTTATAGAAAGCACACACACACCCTTTTACAAAAAGTACACATGAGCTAGCTGCAGTTCATTGGAAGGAAAAGCAGAAGCGCAGAACCATGATACAGATTGAGTCCCAGGGCTAATTTCCAACCAAAAAACATCTCTCCTGGCCTGCTATTTCCCCATAAAGGTGCTGTTTACAGTAAACGGTAGGACCATGCAGAGGGGAGCCAGGAACATTTGCCCCAGGCCTCAGAGGGCTAAGATGGCTGCCCCCCTCCCACCAGTGACAGGCTGCTTTTTTGTTTGAGTTTATAACACTATTCTAACAAAACTCTTACCCTGGGCCTCAGACGAGCTTTGCACAGGCTTGGTAAACAGCACCTTAATGGGTAAATACTAGTAATTGGGGCAGGGAGATGTTTTAAGTAGGAAACTGCCCAGAGCTTCCTATGCATTGTGATGGACAGAAAACTTGCTTTAAAAGAATAAGCTGTTACTGTACTGTACTGTTGAGTTAAAAGTGTAACTGTGTATGTTTTGTTGTCTTTGTTAACTTTGTCAACTTATTTCTCTACAGGGAAGTTGCTAGTCTGCTGTTTGTAGAATCAAAAAATTGTAGTGTTGGGAGTGATCCCGGGGGTCATCTAGTCAAATCCCCTGCAATTCAAAAATCTCAACTAGATCATACATGGCAGATGGCCATCCAACCTGTTGTTAGAGAGAGGAAGTGTTGTGAGTTTGGGGAGTTAGTCTGTATGGCGCCTGAGCCCCTCCTAATTCCTGGGGTCCAGAATCCAGCAAGGGTTAAAATCTAATGGAGGATTCTGTGGGAAATTTCTTTGTGAGAGAATAGTGATAGTTGCCACCAAAGGACCTAAGGGCATTAGTATAACAAAATAAATGATGATGCCCTTACCTGGCATGTACTTAGAAGGGCAATAACTACTGCAGTTGTGTGAGAGCTGAGCTAGAAGCAGGCAGCAGCTAGAGAGACAGCCATGCTTAATTTCTGCTTGATTCAAAGGCTGTGACTATGGGAGAAGCAATACTTTTGGGGGTATTAAGGCTGTGAGCCCTTCCACCTTAGGCTCAGGTCGTATAAATGTGAAAATAAATCTTATATAATAAAAAACACCACCATTTTCACCGACCCTCATTCCAAAGAAACCAAACCCTGGGCAAGCACCTGGAACCCCTGGAATATCCCACCACTCATAGATTGGGGTGGTGTGCAACACTGGTGCAACACTGGTGTTAGAAGTGGGATTCGTGCTTCCTGGAGGAGGACTTGTGAGTGAGGTGTGCCTGAGTTGACATGGAGGAAGGAAAGGCAACACTCCTGGAACAATTCAGATTGATGCTCCACCAGCAAAGCCTGCAGCTCATGGAACAACAGAGCCAGCAATCTAAGATGTTTGAACAGCAGCTGAATGCTATGTACCAGTGAATGGAGCAGCAGTACAAGCAGTTGGATGGCAAGCAGAGTTTGAGTGGCAAGCAGAGAAGTCTAAGACCACCCTTGGAGAGAGAAAGGAGTTCCCATGTGAGGAGGTAGGGGCTATGCCTTACTAGATACTACAAGGGGTTGAGGGTTCTCCAGAAGTCCAGCTTCAGAACACCCAGGCTGAGTGGATCCAGGAAATGAATGAGCAGCCGAGAGGCTTGGGCTCCAAAGAGAAGCAGTTGGTAGCTGAAGCAAAGGAGGAAGACAGCTCTTTAGAGAAAAGTGAGATGGCTGGGACCGAGGTCCAGCTGCTAATTGATTCCACCACTCCTTGGGTGTCAGCAGCGGAAGATGAAAGGCCAGTGAGGGAAGGAGAAAGTGTTGTAGAGAAGGGTGAGAAGGCTGCAAGTGAAGAGATGCTGCTGATAGACTTCTTCACTCCATGGGTGCCAGAGGTGTAGGAGAGGTGCACGAGGCAGACATGCATGGCCAAGACCAGGGGTTAGCAACCTTTTTCAGCTGTGGGCTGGTCAACCGTCCCTCAGACCATGTGGTAGGCCGGACTATATTTTGGGAAGAAAAAAACTGAATTTCTATGCCCCACAAATAACCCAGAGATGCATTTTAAATAAAAGGACAAATTCTACTCATGTAAAAACACCAGGCAGGCCCCACAAATAACCCAGAGATGCATTTTAAATAAAAGTATACATTCTAGTCATGTAAAAACAGCTGATTCCCGGACCGCCCGTAGGCCAGATTGAAAAGGCGATTGGGCTGCATCCAGCCCCCGGGGGTTAGGTTGCCTACCCCTGGCCAGGAGCAACCAGGGCTTTTCCCCCAGCCAAAACTCACCAGAACTCAGTTCCTGCACCTCTCAGGTGGGCACCATTGCCATGATAAGAGAACAAGTGAGGCGTCCCAGGTGAATCCGGCACCTCTTTTCCCATAAAAATAGCACTGAGAGCAACTGGTGCCTGCGGGGAGTTTTTATTTCGTAAAATAAATCACTGCTTGATTGTAGAAAAAATATTGAAGTGGTTTACAAAAAGATAAAAGTATTTTATACATGTTTAAACCAAAGGTCAATGTTTACATACAATACCAATCCGTAAGATGGGGCGGGGGGCAGAAACTGCTCCTTGCTGTCACAGAACAAATTCTTAGCTGATAAAAGTTCTACAAATTACATGCCTGGTAGCCAAATTTGCTATGTCAATGCTTTCTAATTTTAAAACTATGCTGTGAAAATTTGATGCTGTACACTTTTAGAGGTTATGTGGTGTAATTTCACAGGAAAGCTTTGCTCTTCTTCTCTGTTGTTCATTGTAAAGGCCTTTACACAATACTTTGATTAATTGATTGATCACAAAACAAATTCAACAAATGGAAACCAGATAACTGAGAATCATGTTTTGGATTCAACCCCTCAAAGTTGCCTATTATGTACTGTGATTTTTTTACTACCAATTGCCATTCCACCATCCCTTTAGTGAAATGGGAATGGAATCTCCAGTGATAGACCAACCCCAGTCTTGCCATTGTGACTAGGTAGATAATTTGTTTTTTGTTTCGTGTGACACTTTTTGCGTGGTTTCTGGAAAGTGTGATAGCAGCGCTAGACCTGGGTCACTCCGGAGGAAGAAGTTGTTGGGCTATTGAAGGGATAGTTTGAAAAACATTTGCACCAATGTCTTGTGCAACTGGGCCTTGCCACCACATGTCGTAATAATCCTCTCCATCCTGTGCATCCCACACCAATCTCCAAATGATGAAGAGATTCCAGGCACTTGTCAAGCAACCTGATATTCCCCACCCCCATGGGCTGCCAACAAAGCAAGCAAGCTATGGCCATTATCTTGCAAAGGAACTTGTCTGACAAGTTCAGCAATGCGTGGTCTGACAGAGGTAGGACACCACCACCTGAAGATGAAGCATTTCCATAACTTTTTCTTCTTCTTTTTGCATTGTACTTGCATGCAAACAGCAAAAATTACACCAAAACAATTATGATTAAGTACTTTTTTCACAGCAGGCAGCTCTTTTTGGTCCTTAACTCTGAACAATGACAACAACATACCCTCCATCATTTCCCCCATTATTATTTTTTTTAGTTTTAAAAATAACCTTTATTTAAGTCATTAAAATACAATACAAAGGGAAAAAGTACATCATTTAAACAAATATTTGTTAAAAGAAAAATAACTTCCCAATCACCACACATCACTTGGCTTCTGAATTCTCTTTAGTTTGCGTTTTTCCAATCCCTTATTATTTTATTTATTTTACTTTCCATTTTCCCATCCTTTTTACAAATTTCCCCATTACAGCTTAATTTAGACAGATCATCAACTCCGTTTTTATATCCTTTTTCTTAAAATACTCCTCCACTACCCCCCATTCCAATTTAGATTTTTGTTTAGAAGTATTCCTGATTGCAGCCGTCATTCTTTCCAAATTCATAAATTCTATTAATTTCATTTGCCAATCTTGGACTGTGGGCACCTCAGTTTCCCTCCATTTTTGAGCGATCAATAATCTTGCTGCCGTGCACGCATACAAAAAGATACTTTTCCTATTTGTAGGCATGTTTTCTGGCATTATACTTAATAAAAAAATACTCCGGTTTTTCCCCCCAAAAGTAATTTTCAACATTTTCATTTCTTCATATATCTCTCCCCCAAATTTAGAAATTTTTCTACAACCCCACCAACAATGGAAGTAATTGCCCCCCCCCTGTCGTCACATTTCCAACAATTGTCTGATTCTTTCCTATATATTTTCGCTAATTTTTCAGGGGTCAAGTGCCCTCTATAGACAAGTTTCAACATGTTCTCTTTTATTCCCATGCTGGCCGTAAATCTCATTGATGTTTTCCACAGAGTTTCCCATTGAGTTGTATATATTGGTCTTCCCAAATCTTGGGCCCACTCCCCCCCCCCCATTTATTTAAACTCCACCCATCTGACTTGCCCCAGACACTGGACAAATTCCAACATATATATAAAAACCTGATAAAACATTTTTTTTAAAAAAAAAAAGACTTCCCTATCCAGGACTGTCTTCAGATGTCTTCTAAAGGTTGTCTCCTTGGCTCAGGAGTCCGATAACTCCATACCCTCCAACGTTTCTCAAATGATAATAGGGACGTCCTAAGAAAAAGCGGGACATTCTGGGATCAAATCAGGATGGCTTTTGTAAATCTAGGACAGTCCCTGGAAAATAGGGGCACTTGGAGGGTCTGTGGCAACAGTGCCACTGAAGAGGCGAGAGACTGGGCAAGAAGTGTCTCCTGGATATATTTCCCACTGGACCGCAGGGCTGCCTTGAAGCTTGAAAACAGTATTTTGTTTAACCGTCCGCCGCGAGAGACCTAAACAAGCGCGGCGCCCCTGCTGCCCTTTCCTCGGCTCCACTTCACGCCCAACCGGCCCGAGGAGCGGAGTCCGGGCATCTGGCAGCCGCTTCCCTCAGGTGGGCGCTGGCTCCGCCCCGCGCCCGCCCTCCACCTGTCCTGCCTGCTGCGGCCGGGAGGAGGAGAGGAAGGGCCGGTCCCCGAGCGTCACGTGCGGGCGTGTGTACGGCGGCGGCGGGGAGTCAGTGACTCACGGCTTCCTGCGGCCAATCCCACGGGCGGGTTCCGAGGCCGGCCCGGAGGGCGGGCGCAAGGCTGGGCCGCGCCACGCGGGGCGGCACACTGGCAGCCGCTTCCTTTTTCTAGCGCACTCGCTCGTCGGCTGCTGCTGCTGCTGCGTGCGCGAAAGGGAGCCCGGCTCGCTGAAGAGGGTAAGTGAGCGAGCGGGATGCGGCTCTTAGCGCTCCGCGCCTCCTTCTCCCGCGCGCTTACCCCGGGGAGGAAAGGCCTGTTGAACTCGGGGAGAAGACGGCGCTGGAAACGGTGCGCTCTCCGCCCCTGACCCTCCACTTCCTCGCGAGCTCCTTAGGCTTAGAGAGGATGGAGGCGAGGAAGGGACTCTCTGGTGGGGACCGAGGGGTCTTTGAGCGAGGAAAGAGGGCAGTTCAGGAGGAGGGAGTGTGCGCTCTCTTAACGCACCAGCAGTAAGAAGTGAGGTGTGGAGATTTCACTCTGGGACGCGGCGGCGAAGGGCTGCTGGTGCTGGTAGTCGTCGTCGTCATAATAGACATAGTCATAACAATAGAGGTCAGGGTAGGGCATCCTCCTCTCACTTTGAGTCCGTTGCAGTTCCACTGATAACCTGCTTCTAAACCCCCTCAGAAACAAAACACCAAACAGAAATCTTGCTTGAAGATGAGCATGGTTCGCTGTGTGGAGTTTCTGGTCTGGCCACCCTGATCTATCTAATGATTCTTCCTTCTTTTGAACTAAAGCGATGGGTTCGCTGGTGGAGGACTTGATGTGTTGTGACAGATCGGGGTTGGTTGGGGGGGGGGCTCTTTTGGGGAGGGCGGGGGACGGCGCGATTCCCTCACCCATCCAGGCTATTTGCATGCGAAGCGCACGCTTCCCCCCTCCCCTCCCCTCCCCTCCCCTCCGAAGAGCAGCTCCGGTCCCACCTGGGCATAACCCGAGCGCTCTGGGTGGGTGGGCTTTCCTTGGGATCCCTTGAACCGCGGGCACTTTTTCCAGTGGTCCTTGTTGCCGCCCTCGACGTTGTCGCCGGGGGACCGGCGCGGACACGTGGGAAGCGCTGCTTTGGTCGGATTAAAAAGGCAGCGGCTCGAGGCCCAAGGGAAGGAAAGCCAAGGTGTTTGCCGGCCTGACCTACAAAACAGAAGCGGCCTTGGAGCTCGCCCTGCTTGTCTTATTCGCTTACTTGTGGTTTTGCCCGGCCCGGGGACGGCGAAAGATAGGGATATCGGCGCGGTTTGTTTGCCGGCGGAGCCCTGCTGGGCTCTCGAGCCTCTGTTGAACTTGCAAATCGCGAGTGCTCTCCTCCACCTCTGCGCCTTCTTCCTTCTAGCAAGTGGTGTCCGTGGGTGCGCTTGGCCCTTCGGAAGGAGTTCCGAATGCTTTTAGGAGGCTGTGTGCCTCAAGGATGTGTGCAAGGTGATCAAAGGCAGCCTGCATCCGTAGTTGGCACCTGAGAGACGACTGCAGTCTTCCCTCCCAGGCTGTTGCAATGGGCTGGCATGAGTCGCAACTTGTAAGAACAAGTCAGCACCGAGGATGGAAAACAGGCGACGGGACATAATTTTTCTGCGTTGAGCAAGTGATGGCAATCTGGTGGGAATTGGGTGGTTCGCAGCTGGGTGTCTCCACACCCCTGAAGGGTGTAGGAAGGGGTTTATGCACGCTTGGATAATGCAACTGGAATGGGGTGACTGGATTAAGTATAATTTGCCTTTTGCAAAACACACTTCGCTGGAGACCTCTCTCCTGTGTGCCTGTCTTTGTGATGGCTGCTGGTGAAATCCACCTACTACCAAGGGTTAAGTTTCGGCTGCTTCCCAAGACTCCACCCAGTGTGATTAAAAGAGCCTGAAAACCTGTGAAGACTGGCTGTAACTCTTAACTATTTTATATTAACTGATATGGCCTGCATAGCTGCCAAGTTTTCCATTTTCTCGCGAGGAAGCCTATTCAGCATAATGGAATTTCCCTTTAAAAAAGGGAGAACTTGGCAGCTGTGATGGCCTGACACACCGAATTGGCAGATAGGGAACACTCATTAATGAGAGGAGCTTGGGAAAAATTCCACGCTTGCATTTGTCAAACAGTATTTGCAGAAAAACATTTGGCCAGCTCTGAACCCAGCCCAGTCCCCAGAAGTATGAATGAATTACTTCTATTGCAGCAATAGGAATAATAAAACACTTTGCTAAGTCCTGTTTCTCCAGCTGCTGTTTTTCTTTCCATCTTTTATTTCAACTCTCCTGCAGTAAAAGATAGTGCAAACCATTTTCAAAATCCAACCAGAGTGTTTCCTAAGTTATTTTCTCCCCAATCCTTTTTTCTAGTTTTACATTTAGATTATCTGACCTCCAAAAACTTTGCATTCCGGTGGTCTCAGGCTGGTCTTTTGCCCTGCAAAATAGGAAAAGCAACAAAAGTGATCAGTCTCATGGAGGTGCTGTTGGAATACACTTGATTATGCTGTAGGTCTAGGTGCCCAAGGTGCATTTTAAAAAGTGCACACCAGCAATCTTAGATTTGCCACAGGGAATTTCAGTTAATTCAGGCTCTATAATAATACCAGTACCATACAAAGGTTCTTCACATGTCTGCTGCATTCACAACTTAAAAATGCATATACTGTATGACAAAAATGCATGACAAGGCCCTAAACGGCATGTAGGATTCAAAAGTCTAAATGGATTATTCTGGCAATCAGTCTGGCTAATTGCTACATTTAGAGTTGGGGAGGTGTTTTCCTCCCACGGGGCAACCTAATTTGAGAAAGATGCTAGGTAATTACTGTTGCCTGTAGCATGTGGCTTGACTTGTTCATGGTACTAGACATGCTGCTCTGTTAGGTATGGTACCTTTTGTGTGGGCAGCATCGTATTGGGGGGGGGGGGTTTGTCAATCTGGGATGTGGCTGGTCTGTCATTGAGGCGGATAGGTGGACCAGATGGATACATTCTCTTATAATGCTCCTATTAAACTCACTGATTGAGGAAGGGAGGAAGCAGGTTAAACCATGGGTTTCACAACCATATCTTATTGCCATAGGGCTGGAAATGATACATTATTTGGCATGCTTATATTGGCAACTATTAGCTACTATTTCCCCATCTGTTTTATGCTTTCAGTGTGACAGGCATATGTTCAGATGGTTTAGTTCAACTTTCCACAGATAGGCAAAAACTGACCTGTTGAATTTCTGAACCTCTTACTCCTGTCAAATGCATTGACTCTGCTGTCTCCCCTCACCTCCCACAAGTCCCCTAACCAGGCATCCCCAAACTGCGGCCCTCCATATGTTTTGGCCTACAACTCCCATGGTCCCTAGCTAACAGGACCAGTGGTCGGGGGAGATGGGAATTGTAGTCCAAAACATCTGGAGGGCCGAAGTTTGGGGATGCCTGCCCCTAACCATCTCAGCCCTGAACTCTTCACCTTGGATGCATAGGGTTATCTTGTTCTCTCTCTCTATGCTTCTTGCCATGCCCGTGGTGTATAGGTTTTATTTTTAAAAAAGAAACAGATTTCATGGTTTGCAAATGTCTTTAAGAGAAGGGCTGTGCAACATTGGCTAGGTCAGTGATGGTGAACCTATGACACGCGTGTCAGACGTGACATGCAGAGCCCTCACTGCTGGCACACGCCCCATTGGCCCATTCACGCTGTTGTTGTTTTCCCCCCATTTGTTCTTCTGCTCCTCCTACAGCTTGTCTCTGCTAGAGCTTGTCTCCACGGCAGCTTTTCTCCGCTGTTAAAACCCGGATCCTTTTTTTTGTTGTTGTTGCTGGTAGCCAGACATTGGTTTTTAACCCTTTCTGTGCTGTTTTTTCTGGTGCTTTGGCAGACTATGATTGGGTGTGACAGTGTTCATTTTTTAACCCGTTCTGTGCTGGGTTTTTAAAAAAGCTTTGGCAGACTATGTCGGTGCTGCGTGTTAGTTCCAGCGAAGGTATTATTCGTCATTTATTTCTGTTCTCTTCCCCCTTCAAAAAGCGCAGCAGCTTTGAGGCATCCCCCCCCCCAAAAGCAAAGCAACTTTTGCACCCCCCAAAAAACCTCCAAAACCTTGGTCAGCAGCTCCCCCCAAAAAGCTCAACAACTCTGGGCACTTTGTGATAAATAAGGGTTTTTTGGTTTGGTTTGGTTAAATAATTAGTTTTTGGTTTATTAAATACAGTTATATATTACAATTATACATTTTTGTTATTTAAACTATAAATATCACAAAATTATGGTTTTTTTTCTCGAAGTGACACACCACTCAAGTTATGCTCAGTTTTTTGGTGAATTTTGACACACCAAGCTCAAAAGGTTGCCCATCACTGGGCTAGGTACTAAGTATTTGTATAGACATGATCTTGTGTATTAAGGGATGTAGATGGTTTGGAATATTTACCAATATTTATTTCAGATGATTTATGAAAGACCTTGGTATGTATACAGCTCTGGAATGGAATGCTTCCTGAAATAGTTTCCCTTGTAACCTTCCTGTTGGATCGCTGCAGTGCACTACATGTGGGGCTGTTCCTTGAAGATTGCTTAGAACAGGCACCCCCAACTTGCTGCCCTCCAGATGTTTTGGCCTACAACTCCCATGATCCCTAGCTAACAGGACCAGTTGGTCAGGGATGATGGGAATTGTAGTCCCAAACATCTGGAGGGCCAAATGTTGGGGGTGCCTGGCTTAGAAGCTTCAATTAGTACAGGATATTGCTGCCAGGATTCAGACTGTGATCTGGTTCGCCCATATCAGGCCAATTCTAGAGCAATAAAACATATAGGATTTAAATATGCATTTCAAGTACAGTGGTACCTCGGTTTATGAACACAATTAGTTCCGGAAGTCTGTTCATAAACTGAAGCGTTCATGAACTGAAGCGAACTTTCCCATTGAAAGTAATGGAAAGTGGATTAATCCGTTCCAGACGGGTCCGCAGAGTACTCAACCTGAAGCGTACTTAACCCGAAGCATGGGTGTAATTGTTTCCGGAGGTCTGTTCATAAACTGAAGCGTTCATAAACTGAAGCGAACTTTTCCATTGAAAGTAATGGAAAGTGAATGAATCCATTCCAGATGGGTCCGCGGCGTTCGTAAACTGAAAATTTGTAAACCGAGGTGTTCATAAACCGAGGTTCCACTGTAATGTACTATTTGTTTATTATTGAAGTATTTATAAATGGCATTTTCATATAAAATATTGCAAAGTACAATGCTGTAATAAAAGCAAGAATGCCAGACATCAGGCAAAACTGGTTAGCAAAGAATCTCAGGTTTAAAAGGCCTGCCTGAATTACACAGTTTTTGACCTTCAGAGATGCCTGCATACATCACCTTTATTTGCAACATGGAATAAAGGTGGTATAGAAATGTAAAAGGATTAGTTCAATTCATTTATTAGCTAGCCCATTCAAGTAATTCACATTGACACTGAGCCTAGGGAAAGAACATTTTGCTGCCTGGTCTAGTCCTGCTTTTTGTGGGGGGTGTAAATGGGGAGTCTGGATATGTGGTTTTAAGGAGAAGTGGAAGCTAGTAGGTACATTTGACTCTATTATTGCATTGACAGAAATTGTTTGTGGAACAGAGTGCAAGCAGTCTTTAGCTTTAGTACTCTTTAGTTGGTTGCCCACTTGGGAATTAGTCCTATTGGAATAAGTAGAGCTTATGTCTGAGGTAATGTGCCAAGGTCCAGGCTGTTACCTGGTGTGAAAACTGTGAGATCTTGGAATGAGAGCCTAGGGCTTGCCGATCAGAAGGTCAGTGGTTTGAATCCCCACAATGGGGTGAGCTCCTGTTGCTCAGTCCCAGCTCCTGCCAACCTTGCACGTCAAAGTGCAAGTAGATAAATAGGTACCGCTACAGCGGGCAGGTAAACGGTGTTTCTATGTGCTGCTCTGGTTCGCCAGAAGCGGCTTTGTCATGCTGGCCACATGACCTGGAAGCTGTACACCGGCTCCCTCGGCCAATAACGCGAGATGAGCGCCGCAACCCCCGAGTTGGTCACAACTGGACCCAATGGTCAGGGGTCCCTTTGCCTTTACCTAGGGTGCGACAGAGCATTGTTTTTGGTGCCATTTAATGAAGCCACTGAGAGTGGTCATTAGGAGTTTTGGGACAAGTTACCATCACTATGCTGATGACCCTCAGCTCTATTCCTCCATAACAACTGAACCAGGAGTGGCCATGCAGGATCTGTGCTAGTGCCTCAGTGGTGAGCAATATTAGAAACTCAGATACATTAGCTAGGTGCCAAATGGCTCCTTAAATCAATGCTACAGTCACCAAAATAGAATGTCTAGTTGCCATTCTGGGGCCAGGCGGCTCAAATGTCATATTTTTCAACATGACTTTTGGGTTCCTGAAATTCATCCTGATTGTGCAGATAAAATATCACAGACAGAATTCTACAGGATGTGTTGTTAGTGTGTGAAAACATGCAAGGATCTCCCGGCACGCAGATAGTGGAGACATCAGGTGCCATCCTGGTGCCCGGGCATCTTCACTTGGTCACAAGTAGCCAATAGCCAGGTGGTCCCCATATCTGAAAAAAAGGTCACTTCCCTATGCTGAATGGAGTCACACTTCCTCCTAATGTAGCAGCTTTGCAGGCTGGACCCAGCTTTGTCAATGGAAGTTCAGGTAGCCTCAGTGACTAGAAGCTGCAACTGGAACCATAGCTCAGACTTTTGCTGGACTGTGAAAACTTTACTGCAGTTGTTCTTGCATTTGGTTACTTTAGCATCAGATTACTGCAATGTGCTCTATGTAGGGCTTCCCTTATACGTACTTGATCTGGAAGCTGCAGATTGTTGTTGCTGATAGATGTGAGAACCATCAATTAGCACCTGCCAGCTTATAACACCTTTACATGCATTTCTCAATTTGCTACAGGGCCAGGTTCAAGGTATTATTATCAGCATATAAAACCTTTAATGATTTGGAAACAGTTTTCTTGTACTATCGCCTTACCCCATATATGCCCACTCAGCTGCTTTGATCTCTGGAACTGACAGTGTTTCAGAGATGCCACAGAATACCTGTTCCAGACTTGTAGGAAATTGATCTTTTCATGTGGCAGCACTTAAACTTTGGAACTCCCTGACCATTGACATCAGGCAGACATGTTCTCTCTGTTTTTGGCACCTCCTTAAAATGATTTTTTGGCCAGCCTCCCTCGACATGTAGAATGTTGGTTTCTAACTTATTGAGGGTTTCTTTTAAAAAATATGATAATATTTATTAAGTTTTCATTTTTCATCACCTACAATTTGACTCTTTCAAGCCTCTTAACTCCCCTCCATCCCCACAAACCGACTTTCTATTTTCTTTACATAATTTCCTCACATTTCGAATTCCCTCTATCTATCCACTTTCATTCCTTAAAATTCCTTCTCATTGTAGATAAGTTTCTATTTCTAAACTGCAAAAAATCAGTCCAGTTAGTGTCGCCAGAGATTTACAACGTTCTTTCAAATATAAAATAAATTTACTCCAGTCTTTTTCAAACAGTTGGTCTCGCT
Source organism: Zootoca vivipara (assembly GCF_963506605.1). Lineage (NCBI taxonomy): Eukaryota > Metazoa > Chordata > Lepidosauria > Squamata > Lacertidae > Zootoca > Zootoca vivipara. The sequence continues at coordinate 39,858,219 of NC_083286.1, forward strand.
GGCCGTGGATTTTCCTGGACAGTTTTGCAAGTTCTGCATATTCAATCATTTTAGTTTCCCATTGTACTGTTGGAATTTCTTGCTGCTTCCATTTCTGGGCTAAAAGAATCCTTACCGCCGTTGTGGCATAAAGAAATATATTATAATCCTTCTTAGAGATTTTATTACCTATTATGCCCAACGAAAAAAGCTTCTGGTTTCTTTTGAAAAGTATTCTTAAATATTTTCTTAAGCTCATTATATATCATCTATATATATAAAAATGTAGGCATTGCGCGCGCAGAGGTCACAGCCTTTCTCCATAACCGCTGAACCAAATTGCATCAAATTAGGACAAAGCGTACCTTGCCCATCAGTGAGGGATCTGGCATAATTTCCCCCCCAAAAAAGCACAGCTTTCATACCTTAAATAGTGATTAAAGACAAAAAATGTGGCACACAAATTAGACATCACCAGCAAAAGCTCTGAAGACTCCAGCAGTGTCCAATAGAAAGGCAGATTGCATGCTGTCACCAGCAAAAGCTATGAAGGGCGGCGCCAAATAATGACATCATCAACCAAGCAACTGAAACAACCAAGGCGGCCATTACCAGACCCCTAGGCCCCTGCTAGGCTGCTAGGCCCCCACTAGGCCCGGGGGGGGAGGGCGAGCGCCCGGATCGCAGGCCGCAGCACAGCCTTTGTTCTATGTAGGGAAGGGTATCCTACAGGGATGAGCCAGGGGGTTGGAGGGAGGAGGGGCAGGATACGTCATGGATCGGGACAGGGAGGGAGGAATCACAGGGATGACACACAGCAACGCGTGGCCAGGCTAGCTAGTCTCCCAATATATTTTTACCTTAGGACAAGTCCACCGCATATGGTAGAAATTCCATTCTTTACATTTCCAACATAGATTGTTACTTGTCCTATACATTTTGGCTAATTTTGTTGGCATCAAGTACCACCTATACATCATTTTCATTATATTTTCCTTTAAAGCAGTACAAGCAGTAAATTTTATTCCTCTCTTCCATGACACGGGGTGCCTTCAGATTTGCCGCCCCGGGCAGCCAGGCGGCTAGCTACGCCGCTGCATCTTGATAGCATTTTCAGTTGGAACCGCTTCCTTCCGACTTGCAGCATCTTCTGGATCCAGCTTTGGAAAAAAGATACACTGGCTACCGGTTTGTACATGGTGTTTCCATGTGCAACCAACACCTGTTAGATCACTCACAAGTGCAGCCTCTGAAGCAGCGCTGTATGTGCAGTGTTTAAAAAGCGGCTCATTCTGTTACTTAATTGAGTCACAACTGCAATACCTGCTGCTTGAGTGCATCTTATATTTATTGGATGCTATCCTTGTGGTGCCTGTCATGATGCATTTCTTAGATCAATTCATTGATCTCTCTGTAATGTTAGGACTAGAAGTGCATGCATTATGTCATCTGAAATGTGGTGTTTGTACTTGGCAAGGTTTTCAGGCACTTACTTGCATTATGTCATTCTGAGATCCAGTGGTGGAGCCGAGAGTGTCTAGTCCATGGCAACTTCAAGGTGCTTAGCTATGAACTTTGAATTCCAGGCACATATTCAGAAGGCTTACTAAGAGAAATGGAAACTGTTTGGCACCAACTGTTTGGCCACTACGCTGTTTCTAGGGTACTGATTGCTGGACAGAACAAAAGCAGCTGCGGTATGAATGAATATTGTACAAAGGTGTCTTTGCTCAGGCAAGCTCAAAGTTTAAAATATTGACCTTCAAAGCCAAACTTATGAGTGGGGCCATAAGTTTGCACACTTGTAAATGGCTAGGCCTTAATGTACTGTATTGGGCCCAGTCCAAAGATGTGCCCAGAGAGGCTGTGTACATAACTTTAAGCAAACTGCTTAAAAGTTAAAGCAGAAGGTGCTTGCTTAGTGATATTTGCCCCTCTCTTTGAAATCTAAATTGATAATACAGAGGTGAGAATTGTGGCCATCTGGAGGGCATCACATTGGCTGGCCTTGCATTAAAAAGTAATCTGTACCAAAGTGAAAAATGTCTGTCTACCGTTCACATATTTAGAGAAGTCTGCTTTAGTATTGAAACTGTTCGTTTTATTTCACCACTACAAATGAACATCATGGCTTATTGCAGTTTGCTTTATTTCAGTCATATAATTACCATATTTTATTACTTCAAACCATGCAATTTGTGGCATCACATATGATGCCCTAAGTCAGCAGTTGCTGTGATGCCTGTTGTTTTCTTAATATGTTCTTCTCTGGCCGGTTCAGGGTAGAACCAATTACGCACCGGGACGCTACTGCTAATTTCCTTCTGCCAATTCCTTTGTGCTCTGAACTAAGCCTTTGCTCATTCCTTGTTCATATGCATGGCAGCAAGGGTCTTTCTGCATGTCATGATACGAATTTTCAGAGCACTCCTTTGAGATCTGTGGCTTGAAGCTTAGTCACCAATCCTGAAGAAATCCCATTCAGACTGTTCTTAACTCTGACAGTAGGAAGGTTGATTCTGCTTATCTAATTGTTTCACTGCAACTCTAAATGTGCAACCAAGTAGCATTTTATACATAGGCAGACACATCCCTGTATCTATTTTTATGGTAGCCTTTCAAAGTCACTTGAATTGCCCTTTCCTTCTATTTTTTGTTCTGCTCTAAAATAATGCCTTTCTTAGAGTGCCATATATTAAAATGGATTTGCTGTATGTGGGTCATTCCACACAGCCAGCTTCTTCTACAACCTCTTCTCACTTTTTTTTTTTAGCAAAGTCTGAAGCCCCAGGGTTTAAATGACCCCCCACCTCACATTTCTTTAATACAGCTTCTTGAAAAGCCCTTTTAACCCTCCAAATCAGGCATAGGCAAACTCAGCCCTCCAGATGTTTTGGGACTACCGTACAACTCCCATCATCCCTAGCTAACAGGACCCAGTGGTCAGGGATGATGGGAGTTGTGCTCCCAAAACATTGGGAGGCTGAGTTTGCCTATGCCTGCTCCAAATTCAGAAATTCACCATGCCCACCCCAAAAAAGTATTTAAGACGTAGCAGTATTTGACTAGCTTGTGGGTTCCTTCTGCTCTTTTTCTTGGGGAAAGTACTGAGGCAGAATCCCAAAAGAGCTTGTGGATTAACAAGCTTGTATGTGCTGAAGCTTGTGGGTTTGATGAGCACATCAGCATTAAGTGCAGGCTTCCTATCTAATGTATGTGAGTAGTGAACTTTTAGCAGGGCCTAATGCTTTAATCTCTTCTACTTTTCCTGTTGTTTGCATCCATCTGATCCATCTGTCTCAATAGACAATGGAGTGCAGCTCCAGGGATGAAATCAAACTGCTGCATTAGCAGCACCGAAGTAACCTCTCTGGGTTACAAGCCTGAGCAGTGTGCATGGAGGTCCTGTACTGGCCAGACAACAAGACCCCCCCCCTCTCGGCCTCGGTGATCCGGTCCAAAGGAAAGCATAGCAATATGTTTAGCACCAGCTTGGCTGCAGGAGTTGCAGTAAGGGGGCGTATGAGGTGCCATCCAACCGTCTTAGGGACTCCACTCCCAATTTGTGTGGGGCTTAATCCATAGCTTTCTCCCGAAGACATCCCACAAGGTAGCAGATGACCCAGTATAAATGTGAATCATGTGCCTATAGCAGCTGGTTTGCATACAACTTTTATCTATGCAAAAAATGGCCTATGCAGGGTATACAGGTATACAGGGAAGGTGTTTTCTTTCTATACTTCTAGAAATGCTGTGTGTGTCGGTATTTGGGTATGGCCTCTGCTGCTGTATATCTGACATTCATGAACACCTCTCAAATCATGTCACAATTTCTCAACTATTCAGTCACCTGGGAAAAATCATATTCCTAGAAGCCAAAATATTTTTTGCCAATTGCATCTCCAACTGAGAGCAAACGTTATTTATAACTAACAATAGACTTTGTATACTGACACAGATCCTAGCCTCAGTATCCCGTAGGCATTTTCTGACATTTGCAGGTCAGATTAGTCTTTTCAGGAGGTCACAAGCTTTAGATACTAAATAGAATATAAATATTTGGTGAAGGGATGCAGGCCAGAGCCACACTCATTCAGTGCAGTCTTAGCATTCACATGGCCTACTTCAAAACAAGTTGGCATGGAGGCCAACTTTGATACACACTCATTCTAACTGCATATGTTTAAACTGGGTAGGAAACTTCTCTCTCCCTACCCTACCACGGCAAACTGTTGTTGACATTACTACGGTATATTTATTCATTTTACAACACAAATGCCATCTTGGAGATAATTGCTTCTCTCTACATTCTTTTGCTTGACGGTTGGTAAACAGAGGTTGGTAAATAGAAACTGTGAATTCTACCCATTGATGGTAGTGTCCATTATCGGTAAATGTGTACATTTTAGTTTGTGGGGAAGCAGATAAGGGAGTTCTATTGAGCAGTCACCTATTGCTGGAAGAAAACTAGTTTTGTTTAAGAAGGTTTGTGAAGCTTCTCTGCATATACAGTCAACTTGACTCACATAGAAGAGGTCTCTCATCACTAGTGCTATTTTTGACATATAAAACCTTTAATGGCTGCAATACCTTAAGTACCACCTCTCCCCATATGAACCGGCCTGAACCCTGCTATCATCGCCGGAAGCCCTTCTCCAAGTGCCTCATCCACATGGAGGTCCCGTGGCAACACTGGAACAGGCCTTTTCTGTGTTGGCTCCCAGTTTGTGGAATGCTCTCTGCAGGAAGGTTCACTTGGTGCCTCCATTACATATCTTAGGTGCCAGACAAGAACATATATCTTTAACCAGGCCTTTGGGTGATTAACATTCTCTGTCCTTTTGAATGGGTTTGTGGGATGGGGGTTATTGGTTTATTTTTGTTCTTGTTTTTATTATGTGTTTTCATCTTGTATTTTTCTGTTGTGAACTGCTCTGTGATCTTTGGATGAAAGGTGGTATACAGATTTAATAAATGAAAATAAAAGCCTCTTTCTGGGCAGACTGACACTGGTTTACTCAAATGGCGGCTGTGCTATAAAGTGAGAAGAATTGTTTCCAAGGTTGAAGCCAGTTCAGAAGCTAAAGCTTGTATATCTTAAGCATTTTTTTGCCCACAGTGAAAAGAGCCAGCGTGTCCTACTTTTTATTTTTTATTAAAGCTTCTCCTCTTCCCAGAGGGGAGGAGTTGTAAGTGGGAATCACCTGTGTCACTGGAGTCCTGAGCCTGCGTCATGCCCCCCCAGCCAGCCAATTTGGCTGGCTGAGGGGCATGGTTTAGCTGCATTTAAATGGCCCACAAGCTTTTCATTGTTTTGTTCCTGCTTCCTCGGATCACCCACCCTCCCTCCCTCTAGGTTTTGCTTCAGCACCTGGCCTTGCTATGGACCTTGGTTTGTCACCTGCTCAGGGGGCCTGGTAGGATTTTTTCCACTTGGCAGATTGGCACCAGCCACTTGGTTTTTCGCCTCCCTTGTAGCAAATTGTCACAAATTTGTAAGGTTTGGCGGTTAGGCATTGGAAAATGCTTTTTGTGTTGGAGGGGAGGTTGTGGCCATGTGATGGGTATTCCATTAAAGCAGGCATCCCCAAACTGCGCCCTCCAGATGTTTTGGCCTACAACTCCCATGATCCCTAGCTAACAGGACCAGTGGTCCGGGATGATGGGAATTGTAGTCCAAAACATCTGGAGGGCCGAAGTTTGGGTGTGCCTGCATTAAAGGAATCCAGTGGTTGTGGTTCCTGTCTGATACCCAGGTGGTGGCTAAGGCCATGACACGACCCTCTGGTGACTCTGGGGTAGGGGAAAGCTTCCAGTTGATTTGCATCAACAAGCTCCCCCTACAGGTTGTTAACCCTTGTGTTGCTCCCTGCAGAGCAGGCAGGAGCCAAGTATACTCTGTTCGGATCCAATGCCTAAGCCAAGACCACTCACATTCTGTAACCAATAAAGTTGTGGCCTTTTTTTAGCACATTAACATAAAATACTTGTGTTCATGTGTCTTATTTCATCACAAAGCGGGGAGCGGGGCCTCGACTCAGAATAGTGGTTGCTGTAATTAGGTATACAAGATGGGATAGAGAAAGGGTTCGTTTTAGTCAGAAATTAAGACTTTTCTTTTCTTTTTTCTCTTTTTTCTTTTTTTCCTGTCTTTCCTTGCATGTGTTTATGAGGGTTAATTAATCCCCATGGCCATCTATCTCAAATTGACTAGTGAAACAGGTGTCAAGCCGGCAGCCTTTCTAGCTTTTGTGCAGGTCAGAATAGGTAGGTAAGGGCATGAATCCATATGCCTGAGATGTATGTTTTGTGCATTATTGAAAAACTTTTTAAAAACACAACAACCACAAAACCATCTTTTCATTTTTATGCTGGGCATTGCTGCTGCTATGTTGGTCCTCAAGCATGGGAAAAAACAGAGGTTACTTTATTAACCCCATAATAAGTATTATTATTTTCATGGTAGTGTGTAATGTGTAGGTCTCACTGTCATAAAAACCATACACCGAGGTCCAACACCTACTTGAAGTATTAGCTGCTTTTCTAGGAGTCAAGATAAGAGCCAAAAATTGTATTGTTCATGCTGTTTTAGGGCTTGCTCCATGTTGCCAGGTGATGGGATTGAGGTTTAAAACACTTGTGTGCAAGTAGTTTAACTTTATAGCAGTTGTCCTCATGCATTCCCCCCACTACCTAAACTCACTGAGTAACTCTCTGTTAGAAACCGGGACTAAAAACCCGAGCTATAGTACACAGCATAAGGGGAATAACTTTAAGCTCCTCTTTTATTTGCAAATAAATTTATGTTCCTAGAACCTCAGTTTATGCAGTAGCTACTCCAACTGTATTGGCACATAAGTATGGATATTCTTTTAAGGAAGAACCCTGGGTGCATTACGCTGCTTTTTGTCTATGCATTTCTTTTGGGTGTTTTCATGAGCACAGCTGTTTTGGTGTCCTAAATATGCCTCATTTTAGGCATGTAAGAAAGCTTTTGATAACTTTGCCAATGACGCTTATTGTGCTGCTTGATAAGCTGCCATTTGAAACTCTGGCATTCAGTAGGAGAAAGTGTTGGAGGTTATGGTATGTGTGGTGGCATCTAGCAGTGGCTCTTAGTCTCTGCAACCAATAAAGGCGAAGGGGCATTTTGGCTTCAGAGTCCGACCACCTGTCATAAATAGTGCTGAAGGGGTTGCGGTCCATCATCTCCTTAGTGGTCTAGCTTTTACTTCATGGTACATTTTCTAGAAAAATGCCTCCCGACATTAAATCAGAAATGTAACCAAGAGGCTGACAGGGGTGGGCAGGAGAGGCCATCTGTTGTCTGGCTACCTGCATCCACAGAAGGTGAAACAGGAAGAGCACGCCAGTGCTTGTCCTTTTCTTTGTGGAGAGATGGTTGAGATGGAGGCAGCAAAGCAGTTGCCCATTAATACCTTTGCAACGGTGTGACTTACTTTGTGAGCATCTCACATCTCTGGAGAGGGCTGGAGGTCTTTGTCAGAGAGGAGGATAACAGTGTGTGTTACTGTGCAGCACGTAAGTCCCCACAACAGGCACACATCCCCCATCTCTTCCTCTTAAAACTCTTCCACAGTCCCATGACCAAGACGGGATGAGAAGAGGGATTTGTCTGACTTCTGTGGCCTCCAGAAAGGAAATGAATGGATTTTGGATTAAAGGGGAAATGAATTAGAAGGGGACCTGGCGACTCTGTTTTCAAAAGCTTTTAAATAGGTGGGAGGCACTGGAATGGTAATTCAGAGTTCACTTCTGGCACCAGAATGCTGCCTCCGTAGAAGGGTGATCTGGTCGTGGCGTTCCATTCAAAGCTTTTTCTAGCCAGATAGAGTGCAAGGAATAAAGGAAGGTACTGTAGATGCCAACCTCTGCTGAGTGTCCTTGGCAGCTAACGCTTTGAAGATTTCATCTTTGAACACGGTGCTTTCCCTTAGCTACCATGGCTGATATTGCAGCAGATTAGAGGGCTCTTGGGTAGCTGGAGCCAAAGGAAAGAGCCATGAAATTAATGGGATGTGTGGGAGGGGCATTAAGCATCCTGACTTTCTGGAAGCACTGGCTGCCTTTGGCATCAGTTGCAACATGAACCAGTATGTTCACAATAGGCTCAAGTTAACTTTAATCTTTATGATACAGACAGGTAGTTGCATTTTTGCAAAAACTGTCCACCATCTTTTGTGTTGTATTCCGGTTAGCCCACTTTTTTAAAAAAAGTAGAAGAGAGCCCTTGTTTTGAGAGCTATTCAGAGGGGTAGTTATTAAAAAGGAAAAAAAATTCTATGTAATGAATTCAATAGGGCTTGAATCCTAGGTAAGTGTGCATAGGAGTGCAGTCAAAGTTGCTTGTCTTAACTCCCAGTGCAGTGAGAATCATTGTAATGGGGAGAGGCGAGTGATTCACTGTATTCTCCTTTTTATAGACCATTTTAGCTACCAATGGCTGTGTTTGATCTTTGGGTGCTTTCATGTTTTTAAAACAGAGTATGAACTTGAAAAATCAACATTGGTAGAACACTCTGAATACACCTTAAAATATCTTTCTAAAGTAGATGGAGGCATATAATTAAGGCCAGCTTGGAAACTTCCAAATGGGTAACTTCCCCTGGAAGCAATTAATTTTAAACTCCTTCCCAGTTGTGTGCATATATAAAAACCTTTTATATATTGTCCATTTATGTAAATAAAAAGTAGGATGAAGAATGGCAAATACATTTTGTGTGGGCTTTTTGAGAATATTTTTCTCCCCCCTCCCTCCCCCCCTCTCCTGAACAATTACCATCCATTATATTAAATACATTGCACCTTCCCTCCTAAGTAATGTGATGGAGCTTTACTTTAATAACCCTCCCCAGATATCATTAGCTGATTCTGAGTGGTGTTCTATTCCCATTGTGTGCTTTTGCTCTTTACTGCATGCTATTAAAGCAACTGAGCACCAACAGCTTCAGCAGCTGCAAGTCAAGTATTTCCCTTCCTTCACCCCCACTTCACCAGAAATGCCCAATGCCTCATTAGTTTTCATCAGGAATTTGGATGGTTTGAGATCCACCCCCCCCCCCAACAACTGAACGTTTACTGCTCCCTATGAAAACTCCACCTTTTCCACCTTGCTGCCCAGCCTCCCACAATATCCCATGTAATCCTCTATTGTTTGGTGGGGGTATTTAAATTTTTGTTTATCAATATTAAACCAATACAAATTATCAATACTACAATCAACTACTTTCCCCCCTCCCTGCCCCTCCCCCTCCCTTCCTCCCCAGACTTCCCTCAGCTCCCCATCTGATTTATTTTTACATATTATTTCTGCATGTTATACAATTGTACATTTCATTCCCCTTATTATTCAGATTATTCTATCAAAAATTTGTGCATGCTTATTCAAATCCTGCCAATGAATGTAAGTCTCTCTGTTGTTTTTCCAAGTAATTTGTAAATAGCTCCCATTCTTCCTTGAATTCCCGATTGTCCTTTTCACGTAATTTATATGTTAGTTTTGCAAGTTCTGCATAGTTAATCAATTTCTCTTGCCATTGTTCTTTTGTTGGTAGTTCTTCCTTCTTCCACCCCCATGTAATCCTGTATTAGCACTGATGTCCTATGTGCTGCAGCCCTGTTGTTGTTGTTGTTGTTTTTGCTGTCTAGTCATTTAGTCGTGTCCGTCTCTTCATGACCCCATGGACCAGAGCACGCCAGGCACTCCTGTCTTCCACTGCGCTGCAGTTTGCTCAGACTCCTGTTGGTAGCTTCGAGAACACTGTCCAACCATCTTATCCTATTAGTATAATGTAAATCAAACTCAATGCATGGTTGACATGACTATTCTTGGTAGTGTATAGTTCCCTAGTGAATTTCCAACATAGGGATGTTTTACTGCATCTTCACCTTTGTCTGTGTGGGGGGCGGGGGATGCTAATCTTTTTACAGAAATACTTTGATCCATTTTCACCAGCTGACTTACAGCTGAAAATTCCCTGAATAGTTTGGGCAGTCACACCTCAGCCGATGTGTGGCCCTGGATTCCTTAGTATTCAAAGCAAATACCTCATTAAGCCTGGGCTCACTCTTTGAGACAAATCTGCAGTTTCACTCCTATCCCTAGTCACTTTTTGCACCTCTCAAATTGGATTTTCCCTACTCCAGTTCTTAAAATGTGACCTTTATTAATGAATCTATTGAGATCCTAACACTCAGCCTATCTATGCATCTGTTGTTGTTGTTGTTTAGTCATGTCCGACTCTTCGTGACCCCATGGACCAAAGCACGCCAGGCACTCCTGTCTTCCACTGTCTCCCGCAGTTTGGTCAAACTCATGTTCATAGCTTCGAGAACACTGTCCAACCATTTCGTCCTGTCGTCCCCTTCTCCTTGTGCCCTCAATCTTTCTCAACATCAGGGTCTTTTCCAGGGAGTCTTCTCTTCTTATGAGGTGGCCAAAGTATTGGAGCCTCAGCTTCAGGATCTGTCCTTCCAGGGAGCACTCAGGGCTGATTTCCTTAAGAATGGATAGGTTTGATCTTCTTGCAGTCCATGGGACTCTCAAGAGTCTCCTCCAGTACCATAATTCAAAACCATCAATTCTTCGGTGATAATAATAATAATAATAATAATTATTATTTATACCCTGCCCATCTGGCTGGGTTTCCCCAGCCACTTTGGGCGGCTTCCAACAGAAAAATACAATACAATAATGGATTAAACATTAAAAGCCTCCCTAAACAGGGCTGCCTTCAGATGTCTTCTAAAAGTCTGGTAGTTGTTTTTCTCTTTGACATTTGATGGGAGGGTGTTCCACAGGGCGGGCGCCACTACCGAGGAGGCCCTCTGCCTAGTTTCCTTCTTTGATCAGCCTTCTTTATGGTCCAGCTCTCACTTCCATACATCACTACTGGGAAAACCATAGCTTTAACTATACGGACCTTTGTCGGCAAGTTGATGTCTCTACTTTTTAAGATGCTGTCTAGGTTTGTCATTGCTGTTCTCCCAAGAAGCAGGCGTCTTTTAATTTCATGACTGCTGTCACCATCTGCAGTGATCATGGAACCCAAGAAAGTAAAATCTCTCACTGCCTCCATTTCTTCCCCTTCTATTTTCCAGGAGGTGATGGGACCAGTGGCCATGATCTTAGTTTTTTATGCATCTACTTCTATCCAAAAGTCCATAGAAAGTTTCCTTCAACTTACCTGAACTTTTCTTTCCCCCAGTTTCAAATCTCTTTTGCTCATCCTTTCCTGAAGCCCTGCTAGATGGTCCGTTTGCTTCCTGTTACCTTTCCATCAGCTGTCCTGTTTCTTAGCTTCTGTTCCGCACCTCACCTTACATTTATGTTTCCTACTTGGCATTCTTCACCTGCCTTCCCTTCTTTCCATTGGCTTATAGCCCCACCAATATTCCACAACTGACATATTCCATAGCTGCCAAGTATCCCGTATCCGCCGGGAAAACCCCTTTTTTCTCACCGTTCCCCGGCGGTCTCCCGTTTGGCAGAGAATCCCGGCATTGTCCCTTAAATTCGATTCTTCCTGGCGGCCATTTTTCTGGTGCCGCTTTGCCCTTCTATGGGCACCAGAAAATGGCGCCGGTGGCGCCGGAAGTCGCTTCCGCGCATGACCGGAAGTTGCGTGACGCGACTTCCGGTGGCGCTTCGCCCTTCTATGGGCATCAGAAAATGGCGGCGCCGGCGCCGGAAGTCGCTTTTACGTGTTTTCGGTCATGCGCAGAAGCGACTTCCGGCGCTGGCACCGCCATTTTCTGGTGCCCATAGAAGGGCGAAGCGCGCTGCCGATCCCGGATCTTTACGATCCCGGATCTTTACGATCCGGACTTGGCAGCTATGATATTCATTCCAAGTAGTTTGGATGTTCTGAACATTTCGTGCTATCCCAGATTACTGCCGAGAGGAAGAGTCTTTCTGCCAGTTTCTCTTCCATTATGCAACAAATGCTGCCTTAGATTCCTATTTTGAATCTGTTACAATCAGCATTCAAGATTAACCAGGTGTATTTTGCACCTGGCTGTTGGCCGCTTGCAAATTAAGGTGCCTGGGCTCCAGGATGGCACCTGGTGTTTCTTCCATATGGAGATGCATGGCTGGGGATTATTGGATCTTGCCTGTTTTCACACACTAACAGCACATCCTGTAGAATTCTATTCATGACATTTTATCTGCACAATCAGAATGAATTTCAGGAACCAAAAAGTCTTATTGAAAAATACGACCTTCGAGCCCCAAAATGGTAACTAGACATTATGTTTTAGCGACTGTAACCCTGGTTTAAGGACTTGCTCATTAATAACATTCTTGTTCTTCTTACTACCTCTTTTGCCAGATGCCTGGTACTGTATTGCATGAAGACATGGTCTTGAGTTCATCATTGGTATAGTACCTTCTGGTACTTAAGTATGTTGTGATGTAGCATTTAAATGGCATGTATTTAAAGGGGGTGGCTGCTATGTAGACAAGAAACAGGGACAAGTTCCTAGGGCTTTACTACCACCCACTCGAATGCATAGATTATTTTGGCTGTCAGGGTGTGTGTCCATGTGATACTAGTTTGAGGCATGGCCACCTTTGTTAGCATGAATTTCAGAACAAGTGCTAATTTGTTTCCAGTGCATCTGCTTTATAGTATATATGTTTAGGATACCAAAACTATTTTTAAAAGGAACTTTAAGGGAAGACCAGACATACATTGCATAAAACTGAAAGATACAGCAGCACTTGGAAGGGGGGGGGGCGCCAATTAAATGGGTTTTCCACAATCTTTGAAAAGGGTGTTTAAAACAATGGCAGGCTGATTCTGTTTCTTTTGCTGACACAGTTTCGAAGTTTGCTTGCTTTCCCCCCCCTGGGAAAGTGTTCAATTCCTTACATGCTCTAATGTTGCTAGGCAATTGCCTCTTTCATTTTGCTTTGGCTACCATTTGCTTTTCAGAAATTGGCATTGCTCATTTTTGCCATTAACTGTGTGACTAAAGCCAAGGGGGAGATGGTGGATGCAAATGGAGAAACTGCCTGTTCTTCTGGCACTTAAATGGAAATAGGAAAGTAGATCTTGTTTTCGGGAGTTAGCTGTAGTGTGCCTGTATTTCTCCCACCCATAGGCAAATAAGGTAGCTGAGCTTGCTTTTAAAAACACATACAAAATAGAAAGCGTTAAACGCCTACTAACTCTTAAGTATTCTCTGCATGGTAAGAAATTCCTGCCTGGTTTACGGGTCTGATATTCCTGTTCCTCTCACCAGCAACTTTTGTTCACTGGAGTGACACTTCTTTACAAATCAGTTGTACAGCCAATTTATTGCTGTTTAGCTGCCAAGGGAAGACAACTTCTGTTCAAAAGTTGCACTGAGGCTAAACTTCAAACTCAACATTTTAGAATTTTGTTAGCTAGAAATTAGGAATGCTACCTGGGGCTGCTGAGAGTGTTGTAGCCTAGAACACTGGAGGGCACCAAGTTGGTGAAGGCTGCCATACAGGCCTGCTTCAGAGTAGACTTGTATAGGATTGCATACTATTTTTTCTATCATTTAGGTTAATCAGCTAAACCTTCCAGTTTACTAAAAGCTGCTCTGGTCAAGTCATATAGCAGTTTTGTAACATGTTACCTGTGTAGCCAGTGTGGTGTCCTCTACATGATGTTGGATTAAAATTTTCTTCTGTTCTGCTGGCATGACCAATTGTGGGAGCTGATGTGAGTTGCAGTTCAGTGACACCTGGGTGACAGCTTCCCCTGGTGTGTGCTTTCTGAGGATATGAACAATATTGAGAGGATATTGCCCTCTCCATTTGGTGTAAATTTGGCCCAGAGGGAGTGGGGAAGGAAAAGAGCAGTTGCAATACTGTCAAGAAGGTGGATCTAATCAAAGGGGGTGGGTATCCAAAGAATACATCTTTCTCATGGGCCCCCAAATACAAAGCCAGCCCAGTCTACATAAACCAAGGTATCTCATTTTGCTTTTTACTAATATGCGTAAGTAAAAACCATGATTTAAGGTTTTATTTAGTTGGGGGCCAGCCATTCTAAAAATACATAATAACCCACCCATCACAAAGACTCAGGACAGGTAAAAAAAGCCAACACCCTGTTTCACCCAGTAATATTGAATAAAGCATCTTGAAATTTTCCTAGCATTTTCTGAGACTCAAAGGCCAACCGCAAAGGTAAGCCTTGCAACACTTCTTTAAATTAGCAAGGCTTAGGAACTGCAACAGAGGCTGTTTCATAGCTGGGAAAAGCTAGGAATCACAGGGTTGGTATCACTAAAGCCAGAAGAGAAGTAATGATGAGTAGGGATAAGATGGAATAATTGCCTTTGAATACTCATTAATTGGTTTTTATCATGCTATCTGTCTCTGGTCAGGTAAGGTTTTAAAAAAACAGGTGCAGGTTTCCATTCTCTTCACTCCCAAGAGACAACAATCCCTATCATGATGCTACCTTTAATAGTCCTTCAATCAATCATATTTTGTTGTTGGGTATTGCAGGTTTTTGACATCACTTAACAAGTAGTCCTGTTTATTTGGATGTTGTGTGTGTTTAAAATGTTATATCCTGCGTTTTCTTACTGAATGCAAAAGTATAGACTACAATAATAATAAAACAATTAAAATAAACACCACAGTAACAAAGTGCATAAAGGGGCGAAAGAAAGAAAGAAAGAAAGAAAGAAAGAAAGAAAGAAAGAAAGAAAGAAAGAAAGAAAGAGAAAATTCAAAATGTCCTTGTCCCTAGTAGAAGAGCAGGTCTTCCTTAGTTGGATCTTAAATTTTGCAGAACTCCTACGAGAGAAGGCTAACACTAAGATAATTGGGACTAAAGTTGTTCATGGCTTTAAAGGTAAGGAGCACTTTGAATTGGGCTCAATGCAGATTATATGTCTTCTCAATCTAAATCCACCATCCAAGGTGGTGCTGGTCCTGATGGAGGGTGAAATGAGAGTTAAGGATGTGCCTATGTGTCTCTCTTCTCCACCCTGCCCCAGGACCACCTGTGGAAAATAGTGAATGAGAAAGGGTTACATGACCTTCCTCTAGCATTTCTGATTTGGTTGAGATTGGAGCCCCTCTTTCCCATTATTCTGTGGTTTGATGCCCTACATTATGTCTTTCTTGGCCAAGGGTCACCAGCCAACCCTTTGGGACCCGTGGGCCCATTTTTTTGCCTTGCAATGGCAGCATACACACGTTAGTTGACTTTGAGTGTTTTAAGGACATTATAAAAGGAAAGTTTAAGGACATATGGTAATTAAGGAGAGATTAAAAAAGAAGCCAGCTGTGTGGCACTTTCTGAGTGGCTGCAGGAGACAGCCGGTACCAGGCTTGTTTGTGAGGTTTGTGGGACAGAGGAGAGGCAGTGCCAAGTAAAACCAGTATCCCTTGCTCCTGAGAAACAGCCACTGCTGCTTGGTCTGCTTGAGAGAAAGCTGCTGTGGAGGAGTGGCTGGTTGAGTGAGCAACTGGAAAATCTGATCCTAGTTCCCAGCAGCTGTTGGGCTGGGACAGATAAAAAGGGAGCCAGCTGTTGATGGTGAGTCAACACCTGGGGTATAGACGCTGATGGGGAGCTTGTTGGTGTACTATCCACCTCTAGATGTGACCCTGGTGGTGGCAGCCTCCAGGTGGTGGTGAGTTATCGTGGATGGATTGTTGTGGATGGACCGCTCCCTGATGAGGGTTGCATTGCCTGTGACCATCCCATCTACCCCCAGAGATGGAAATGGAAGGATTTCCCATGTGGTCTTCTGCTAAGGCCCTAGGTCCACTTTGGAATAGTAAGACGGAGAGGGTTATTGATGAGATTGCCCCTAAGTGCCTTTTTCAGCTGCAGAGAGTTTGAGAGGCTCCTTGGCTTTTTGAAGAGCACAAGGCAACCAAGCAGGTCAGATGCCACTGGTAAGTCCTGCCATGAAAATGGCCAAGTTGAGATGCCAAGTTGATTACTACATGGCGTTGGCGTTGGCCGAAAGATCATATCTCTCTCAGTCTCTTTCAACAGCTTTGGTGAATACCCCAGCACAGCTGGTGAGAGTAGCAAACTGGTTCAGAACAGGGTTGCATAATAGAAAACGGGCCACTGAGTAGCCTGCTGGGAGGCATCTCTGTGAATCACTTTGAGGGCAAAAGCATTCAGATGCACTGAACTCGATGTCATGATTAGTTCAGGTCTGTTGCAGGTCCTTAAAGCACTATCCCTTTGTGGGATCAGTTTTTGACTGTTGTAGCCAAAGGTTGTGGGCAGGATGCTTGTGGTGGTGAGGCAGACTGTGTGGTCTTTTGATCCCCACTCATCATGGCTGATAAAGTCTAGTAGCAGGGATTGACTGTATGGGTTCAAGGGTTAGTTAGTGCCTCACTATGAGAGACAGTTGTGCACTGCCTTGAAAGAGGTGGCGGTGCAACCTCTCTTGAAGAGGTCACGGCATCCGGAGGTTTTAGAAAACTGTTATCATGTCTGTAATATTCCCTTCCTGGGCAAGGTGATTGAGAGGGTCTTGGCCAGCTAGCTGCTGGTATGCCTGGAGGAAACAGACTATCTAGTTTCATTACAGTTTGGTTTCAGACCTGGTTTTGCCACCAAAAAGCCTTGGTCACCCTGATTAATGATCTATATCAATCAGGAGAGAAACATGCAACCCACAGGGGCGGGAGTTGTCATGGTGGCTCTAGTCCTGCCTTCAGGCTCACTACCAGAAAGTTGTACTAGGGCTTGATCTAGACGTTAAAAAAAAAAAAAGTTTCAGGAAAACGTGTTGTAAAGCTCATAATGGGAAATCACGTTGCCAAAGGATCAAACTCTACAGCACTATCTGATGTCACAGTGTTATAACACATTTAAAATGCTTTTTCTTTTTTTACTAATGTAGCTGAGTCCTAGGAGACATTTGCTTGACTCTGTGGGTTACCTTAAGGGTCCATTCTGTTTCCTATGCTATTCCACATTCATATAATATCATTGGGAGGTTTCTTCCAGGGATTTGTAGCATCTCTCTCTCTCTCTCTCTCTCTCTCTCTCTCTCTCTCTCTCTCTCTCTCTCTCTCTCTCTCTCTCTCTCTCTCTTCATTTTGTTTGAATTGGGAAAGGCTGAGAAGGTGTTAGACCAGCGCATGTATATATCCTGCAGAATGATTACAAATTTAGAAACTTCTGGTAGGGATGGAATATGTTTATCTTTAAATGGGAGCCACTCTCAGTAAGTGCTTTGTAGATCCAAATGGATGTTTCAGAATTCCAACTGATAAGTGTAGGACCAGGCCCCAGAAAATATTAGTTTCTCCCAGGGAAAGCCAATATTGATGAGATCACAGCCCTGATTTGGAGTCCTATAAGGGAGAAGGGACGCGAGTAGCGCTGTGGTCTAAACCACAGAGCCTAGGGCTTGCTGATCAGAAGGTTGGCAGTTCAAATCCCCGCGACGGGGTGAGCTCCCGTTGCTCGGTCCCTGCTCCTGCCAACCTAGCAGTTTGAAAGCACGTCAAAGTGCAAGTAGATAAATATGTACCGCTCCGGCAGGAAGGTAAATGGTGTTTCCGTGCGCTGCTCTGGTTCGCCAGAAGTGGCTTAGTCATGCTGGCCACATGACCTGGAAACTGTACGCTGGCTCCCTCGGCCAGTAACGCGAGATGAGCACCGCAACCTCAGAGTCGGTCACGACTGGACCTAACGGTCAGGGGTCCCTTTACCTTTTTAAGGGAGAAGAAACCCGCAGTGATCTCTCCCTGCAATGGCCTATTGATGCCCAAAGGAATTTGCTTGCCTAACACTTCTTACCTAAACTGATTAAGGGAAGCAAGGCATTGATTGACGTGCACAGCACATTCCCAATATGTTGAATATTGTGCAGCAATATGTAAATGCTGTTAATCATGTCATCTGGGCTCACCCAGCCGGATGGGTGGGGTATAAAGAAAATCATGATGCTAATGATTAAGAGAAACTGTGATTGGGATGGTGTTTGTGAAATATTTTACTTTGCTTCTTTTGAATGGCTTGAGCAACCCTTTCTTACATCATGGATTTGTTTTAAGAGCTCATCGTAAAATTCACAGTTCCATTGTACTTATTAATGAGTTTGGTCATACTGAACTGTCTTGAAGTTGCAGGATGCTGACTTGGCAGCTCAAAGACTTTGTCCTGAGTTTGAAGCCCTTTTGGCATTGTGGTTGGGAAGCTGCTTTTATAGCGCTGGCACTAAGTTTAAGGGGGCAAGAAAAGTAAAAAGGCTTTGCTGTGCAGTATCATGCTATCATTGCCATACATACCCACAACCTGGCTATATAGCCCTAGTGGAATTGACTCTGCTTCACAAATGACTACTAGGTTAGGGTCAGGGTTAGGTTTATTAAATATACATATCTCGCTTCCTACTGCAAAAAGTCCTAAAGCGAATTACAACCAAAGTAAAAATATAATAATAAAAATAATGTAAGCATATTAAAAACATATTCAGGAATGCAGTAGTACTGTAAAGGGGTTCTTTCCCAACAAAACCACTCCACCCAATCTAAGATCAACACCAAAATGAGACAAACATAAAAAAACACACGAAAACAAGATTTCTACTCTAACCTTCTCCCTGATAGGTTGACTTTGCATTTGCAGGGAGATATTGTCATTGGACAAGCAGTACCCTGTGAGCATTCTAGAATTCTTACAATGCCATTAGAGGAGTTCTACCATTGGTTCCCTGCAAAAAATTTTATCTGGACCTTGTTTAGACACAGAAGAAGCAGAGAGTTTGGAAAACAAGCTTGGAGGACCAATTTGCATGGCCTCTTGGCATGGTTAGAGGAAAGTGGGGCCAAGAAGCAATGCAGTGAGTTCAGCTTGTGTTGCTGCTTGTAGCTGTGTGAAAAACATACCAGCAGGGCAGGTCAACATGTGTAGAAGCGACTTCCGCAGCCGCACCGCTGCTGATCCCGCATTTTCCAGCAGGAGACTTGGCAGCTATGCTTTTCAGTACAGATCAGTTGATGAGAGATTATTACCTCTCTGTTCTTAAATTGATCAATCTGAAGACCAGGGATGGGGCCATTTGAATTCCAACTTGTTTCCTGGCTTCTGCCCACCCCTTCACTGTCTACTTTCCTCCCCTTTTTTTCTGCCACCACCAGAATCAGTAGGATCTCGGGAGGGAAGCAGAAAATTTGCTGAGGGAGCTAGTGGTTAGCTGTAAGCTAGTGGTTAGCTGTGAGCTAGTGCTTAGCTAGTGCTTTGAGCTAGTGGTTAGCTGTGATCTACATGGGTTGAACTGACATTCAGCAGATCTAGGGACACCCAGTACAGTCTGGTCTCATTATTATCTTTGCATTTGTCTACTTCCCCCACTCTAAATCCATACATAATAGGTTTAATGCTTAAGACTGCCCTGCCACTTTGTGGCTTCAGCAGATGGAAATGGAAAAGAAAAAGATGAGCTTAACAACAGAGTAGCTTCTCTCTTTTCCACAGCATCTGATTGTAGAGTCTTTAAGTTGCACTGGTGAGAATAAGGGCATTCTGGTATTATTAAGTTGATCTCCACCATAGTGGTGATCCTGAGCACTCTGAAAGCCATGTCCATGAAATCCAGCAGCGCTTTCTTCCGAGTAACCATTTTTACAAGTCAGGCTTGTGTGTTGTTTGGGTGTGCAAAGATGAAATTGTGACTGGGTTATGCATTGCATAAAGTAGAAAATGAGGTTGATGTTAAGTGCCCTCAAACTGTTGCCTAGGGTACGCTACAATCAACTTGCTTCCCCGCAACAATTTCATTGACAGTTGTGTGAACACTTCCACCCCCTATTTTCTTTGCATATTTTAATATGTCCAATTTATTGCACCTCAGGAGAGATCCTTCTCACCACGGTGGAGATGGCCCTAAATAATCTGACGTTGAAGGCTGCATCACTTTATGATGAATGGATTAAAGATGCTGGTAAGTCTTGCTCCACAGTAGTGACTTTCTGTTTTATGGTATTTAACGACAACTGAAATTGTTTTAAGAGTATCTATGTATGTAAAACTGAAATGTGCAGTTTGCCAGTAGCATAGCTGCCAAGTTATCCCTTATTTTAAGGGATTTTCCCTTATGCTGAATGGCAGCTATGCAGTAGGTCCTTGTGGACTTGGCTATTGCGGCATATGTGGGCTTATTGGAAGCTTTGGGAAGGAGCAAGTCAGGTGTTAATCTGGGATAATTGAAGATGGAACACAAAATGAGAAATCGATTGCACCAGATGTTTAACAAGTGATAGATTACATGGTGTTGACTCACCCATGAGTTGCTTCCAGGGGAACAGGATTTAACTTTCTGAGTTACATGTTGCACAATGTTTATCAGTCTTTTCAATGTACAGAAAGGTAATGCATACAGCCTTACACATGTATTACCAAACTGAAAAACAAATAAGCGGGTCTCTGCATCCTGCGATTGCTTGAGAGTGCAGAAAAAGCACAATGCAATACTCAACATAAAGAGTACAAAGGCCCATCTAGTCCAGAATCCTGTTTACAGTGACCAGCCAAGATGCCTGTGGGAAGCCCACAAGCAAGACCTGAGCGAAATAGCCATCTCCCCACTTGTGATTCCCAGCAACTGACATTTGGACACATTGCTTCTGACAGCGGAGGGAGCACATGGCCATTGTGGCTTGTAGCCATTGACTGGGTGGTGTGATTGCACTTTTGGAGAATCTATGCAATGTTGCTGAATTTGTGGATTCATGTAGAGCACATGCAAATCCATTAGATGGTTGTCACATCAGGAAAAAGGAATCATTTCTTTTGTTAGTACTGTCAGATTCCTTCTACACACCTCTGGATTTGGATCCCAGCTCTTTGAATGGAAATGCGTATAACTTAAATTTAGGCATTCTACAGGACAAGGATTCTCAAAATATCAGAGTTGTTGTGGTGTTGTTTATTAAGAGTTCCATTGAAGTAGGATGTCAAAGTCATGCTTGTGCAACTATGAAATGGCACATAAATGGTTTCCGGTTTTAGAGCATTAGTTGTCTTGGAATAAGGGATAGATAACCATATATTCGGGAAAATTTATGATCAAGGTGATGCCTGTACAGCTGTTGAGAACAAAGCTGGATCGCTCCATTTAGTCTAGCATCCTGTTTCCAAGAGTGGCCAGCTAGGTGATTCCAGGAAGTCCACAAGCAGGTCCTGAAAGGCACAGCACTTCCCCTCAGCATCTGGAGGGGCCAAAATTATGCATGCTTGTTCACACACAGGGCCTAATGCCACGTTTAGAATACCCCAGCAATATGTCAGCAGGATGTACAAATACGATACCTCTCCACACTAATAAGCATCCTAGGAAGACATTAACTGACGCTCCCAAAATTGCTTCTGGCTTTGTTTTACAAACAGTCAAACATGAATATCACATGTGAACAATTTGTGCATAATGTTTCCTGTTAAAGCCTAGGAGGGAAGGAAGACAGTGCACATGTGCACTTCTGCTATTCACAAATATTAAAACCTAGAAGGCAATGAGTTCCCTTGCTCTTTGTTTTCATGTTCTTCCACAGAATACCAAGTTGTTTTGTCTCCAAACAAGTCTCCTTTATGAAAGAGTTATGATGCCCACCAAGAATACTCCTTGGATTACTGAATAAACTAAGTGTAAAGAATACTGTATTATTGGGTATAGGGAGGGACCAAAGCTGCTATTTCTGAGCAGTGAGCAATGAGGTTATTTAGGAAACCCATTTGCTAATGGGGGTAAATTTAGTACCTGTTTTTAAGAGTCTTGCATTAATATAAAAGGCAAAAAATGAAATATTCTTAGCAGATTGAGGATACTAATGTATATTATATACCAGGCACATCCAACTTCCAAGAGACTGCGATCTACTCCCACTATTAAAAAATTGGCAGTGATCTACCCATTGGATTGACCAGGGTTGTAGAGCTTTTTTTGGGAAGCTTCATGAAAGTTATTTTTGGGGAGGATTGACCAGAGCTGTTGAGCTTTTTTGGGGGGAGGATCAGTCAAGGTCCCGCGATTGACCAGGGACACCCAGCGATCAACAGGTATATCATGGTCAACCGGTTGGACATCCCTGTTATATACCATTAATGATAGGGATGGGTGTTGGAAATTCTTGGTGATGTCCCAGTCATTGGAGAGGGATTGGTGGAATATATACATGACCAAGTTACTTCCTTTTAAATCTTGTAAGTATTTTGCTAGACTAGTCAAGTGGGTCAATGAAGGCTAATACATTATTCTGTTTTGCAATTTGACAGCAATAAAAATACAGGGAATGAGTAAATTAAAGATCCTTCAGATGATTCTGGATTTCAACTGACCATTGGCTATGCTGGCTAGTCCAGTAACATCAGGCAAGCCTGAGATTGGCCACTGCTGAAGTAAATGATGCAACTCACCGAACACCAAAATAGTGGCTGCACTAGGTCTCAAATCTAGCCAAAATAGCAAAATTTAATGGTGCATTTCAAGAGTGTGTGACTTCTGTTTGTAGTATTCAAGGAAAAAATAACACGGGCATGCCATTGTCAAAAGTTTCTCATTGTTGCAACTTATGGATGCCGGTTTTTGTTTCCTTGTGTAATGTATGCTTTTTGTGTAAAGTGGGGAGAAGCTGAGGTAAACAACAAATGTGACAGCCTGTACAGGTGAAAATGTTTGTTTGAATGAACAGCCTATTTTTGCTAAATAATATACTTGATGATTGATTAATCATGGTAGCTGAGTGACTTAGTCCCTTTTAAACAAAATCTCTTCCAGATCCACGAGTCGATGGCTACCCACTTATGGCCTCGCCTTTTCCACAGACACTTATTCTTGGAGCATATATCTATTTTGTCACCAACCTGGGACCAAAGTTCATGGAGAACAGGAAACCTTTTGATTTGAGGCAAATAATGATTTTTTACAACTTTGCTGTAGTGGCTCTTTCAATCTATATGACTTATGAAGTAAGTATTGCCTAAGAATAGACTCATTATGCCGATTAGGTGTGCACAAAGTTGTTTTTGGTTTTTTTGTTTTCCTAAAAATGTTAATGGGTTTCTGCTGTGAGCCAGATTGCAACACCAAAGTTTAGAAACACTTTCATCAAATCTGAATGCCACGATGTGATCCTTTGTTCCCAGGGAAAATTCACTGTCCCTCTTAGCTCTTTGAAGCCTAGGGACTGCCTTCTGAATTGTATTTCCCTCTACCACAGCCTAGCAGTTGGGAAATGCAGCAAATATTTCTCCCAACATGTGAAGCAAAATTGAGTCCACACTAGGCTTCTGTCTCTACTCCTGGGGAAAGTGTGTGTTTGGGGGAATAAGAATCCTCCTTCCTCCCTTTGTTAACTGTACACGAGTGCGCTCTCAGCAACAATATTATCCTAAAAATGATGTGGATCTGTAATATGTAAAGTCAATGTAGACTAACCTGTGGGCCCTCCTAAATGGTGGACTTCATCTCTCATCATTGGCCATCCTGGCTGGAGTTGATGCGAGTCTTCACAACACCCAGATGGCCATAGGTTTCCCATTACTGTTCCAGAATATTACTGGGCAGAGTAGAAGGACCTGGCACAGACTTTACAGGCTTCACACACCCAAGTCCCCACAGTGACAAGTGAACAAATTAACCAAGCGGTATCTCTGCATCTCTCTTCTTCGCTTCCTTATATTTATGAGGAGCCAGGTGGGAGAGGGGAATATTAAGCCCCATTCCTTATTATTTCTGCTGGGTAAAAATCCCTGTATAGTGATGTCACCTCTCTGCCTGGTTATATATGAGGCAGTGGATGTTTCAGGGAAGCACAAGGTATATTTTGCCTATGAATTAGGAACTTAACTGGGAAGTCACTTAACTATACCTGTAGGTGCGGGCTGTTGAAATACAGGGCCGGCTCTAGGAGTAGGTGGGTGGCGGGGGGTGCCAGGGCGCCGGCCCGTCAGGGGGGCATCGCGCGGCAGACATGCCGCGCCCTGCGCCCACCCACCAGCCGTGACAAGAAACAGGGCGGAGCGGGGGCACCGGAGCGATCTCCGCACCACGGCGCCCGACATGGTTGAGACGACATGTTGAAATAAGAAGCATGACTTCGCTGAGCATAGGAAACTGTCTTATACAGAGTTAGACCATTGGTCCATCTAGCTCAGAATCATCTTCTCTGGGTGGCTCTGTACGGAAGAGACCTGTTACATGCAAAATATGTTCTCTGTCTCTGAGCTATGCTACGAAACTGCTTTTGTGACTTTTTATATTTTTTCTTTGTAGATACTTGAAACAGTCTTTGACTTCTGGGTTGTCTTGTCAATTTTTTCTTCAGTGAGGGCACTTGATCCGTGTATCACAAAAATTGCTTTCTTTTGTAACGCTCATAGTGATCTCCATATTATAATTTTTGCAACCATTCATTTCAGTAAGATGCTCCTGATTATACAGCCTTGGTAATAAGTATCCAAATGTTTGCATACCTAAAAATATATTTAGTAGTTTCCCTGCCAAATGCACCTCTGTAAAAATAATGGACAACGGAAACAACTGGAAAAAGCAATAACTCCACTTCCAGTTACTATTAACTTTGCCTGGAATAACCTCTTTACTGCCCTACTGACAGGGCGAGTAGCTTTTTACACACCTGTTGTGATAGAAGTAAAAAAACCCTACTACTTCTGAACCCTTTAGATATAAGTTCATGGTGCTTTTTTCAATTGCATGATCAATATTTCATTTTTTTTTGACTGAACACTATGTATGTACAGTATATCTTTTTGGCTAACAGAACTGAAACCTTTGTTGAGACTTCTAGAAGCGCTAACTGTTTAGATTATACAGATTGGGCCAATCTCTATCATCTAAAACATACATATGCATTGTGTTCAGTCCAAAAAAATGAAACATTGATCATGCAATTGAAAAAAAACAACACCCCTGAACTTCGTATATCTAAATAAATTATTGTCACTGTTATTGTTATGAATCATTATCTTCTATATAAAAATGTATAATAAGAGGGACGGGAAGTATCTGTGTTTAAATGTTAAATGTAATGGTTGTGTTTATTTTTGACGTATTTTCTTTTCGTTTTCTTTTTTGTATTGGTATTATGTTGTATTTTTGTATTCTTTTGTATATATGTGTTTTTATTCCTTGTGCTTTTAAATAATAAAATTTAAATATTAATTTAAAAAAATCATTATCTTCTTCCACCTACAGTTCCTTATGTCTGGCTGGGCTACAGGCTACACCTTTCGCTGTGACATAGTTGATTACTCCAGGTCACCTATGGCTCTAAGGGTGAGTCATGTAATGACTTTGTTGTGGTTCACAAAGTTCCACGAATGTGTGCAATCATTTGACTGCTTTGGCTACAACAGAAGAGTTGCAAATGAATGTGTGCATGTATGTGTAATGAAAAGAGCAGCCATGAGAGGCATGGACACCAATGCATCTTTTTATGCACATGCAGTAACGATTTTCTGTGTGTGTGTTTAACTAGCACCTTCCCATTGCATTGCGGATTGTCTCTTAAGACTCTTAAGTTTTTAAAAGGTGTTTGTGGGCACTGCATGCTGCTGTGTAGGAAATATACAGAAGCTCCACTCTCTGTGTGTACAGTCGTACCTTGGTTCTTGAACGGCTTAGTTGCTGAACAAATCGGCTCTCGAACGCCGCAAACTTGGAAGTAAGTGTTCTGGTTTGCGAATGTTTTTCAGAAGCTGAACGTCCAATGCGGCTTCCGCTTGAGTGCAGGAAGCTCCTGCAGCCAATCGGAAGCCGCACCTTCATTTTTGAACGGTTTCGGGAGTCGAACGGACTCCCGGAACGGATTAAGTTTGAGAACCAAGGTACCACTGTATACCCTCCTTGGGGTTTACTTGGATTGTATCACCTGGAGAATGGTGATGAGGTGCACCATGAAGCTGTTCCACATAAATTCAGCACCGAAAGCTTGAAAAACCTTCATAAAGTTCAGCTAAGGGTTAGATTTGGGCTCCATTATGCTTTCAGTTTTTAACACTTCTTTTTCTTCTCTGCAGATGGTTCGCGCCTGCTACTTGTATTATTTCTCGAAATTTATTGAATTGCTAGACACGGTAAGCACGATCGTAGAATCTAACAAGTGAATGAGGAGCACCTTTGTATACTTCAGATTGTTCTGTGCGTATTGTATTTTTCCTTCGCCATAAGGTGGGGTTGTGTTAACTCCACTGTGTGGATGTAAACTTTCCACATGCTGTAATTTATCTGAGTGGTGAGGACACCTGGAGAACCTTTTATTTTCATATTTTCTCTTCCTCATTGAGAGAAGCAGGGAAGTTTGTGTGGGTGTGAAGGCTTCCATAATAATTGCTTTCCATAGTGATGATGTCTGTAGTTTAGTCAATTATGTTTAGCCTTCAAGCTTCTAAGACTTTGTTCATGGAGAATAAGGCTCTCAGTGACTACTAGTCACCATGGCTACATTCTCTCTTTACTATTTTTGTCACCCCCCCTCAGAGGTGACACCTGGAGCGGACCGCCCCCACCGCCCCCTTCCTCCGCCCCCTTCCTCCGCCCCTGCACCAATGTGTGTGTGTGTGTGTGGTGGCAGTGGCGTAGTAATAGGGGGCGGGGGGGCACACCGCCCCGGGCAGCAGGCTGACCACCTCCGATGGTCGCCGCCGTGCGACGCAGCTGCCGCCATGGAGAAAAAGCCCTGACGCAAGCGAAACCGCCTCACTCCGCGGCTTGCTCGCGGGGTTTGCCGCGTCACATGACTCCTGTGCGTGCATGCGCCGTGCGTCATGACGCATACGGCGTGACACGTCACGCATGCGCGTGATGGACACCCCACCCCCCGGCGGGGTGCCTTCGTGTTTGCTGCCCCATTGTGTGGCGGGGAGACACACAGTGCCAGCGACAAATCACAAGGGTGCATTGTGAGCTGCCCTTTTTTGTGCAGCAGATTGTTTGGAAAAACTGGTGTTCTTATATACTGTAATCCAGTGACTCTGAAACCACCTGCATCTTCTGTAAAACATAAGCCAATAGATTATTTATTTATTTACTATAGCAACTATTTGGGGCAGAAGTGTGTGCAGTCAGTACTAACAGTCAGGGAACGGCAGTGTGAAGAAGTGCAATTTTATACTTGCCATGAAAACATGATGAGCTATTCAGTACACAGACTGAATTGCGCATGCTGCTAACGTTAAGTGTGACTTGCAGTAATAATACCTGTTTAAATCATTCCAGATCTTCTTTGTGCTCCGAAAGAAGAATGCCCAAATTACGTTTCTCCATGTATTCCATCACACAATCATGCCTTGGACCTGGTGGTTTGGAGTCAAATTTGCTCCAGGTACTTCTGATTCTAAATTGAAACTTGCTTTTATAAATAATATAATGTTTCTAAGCGGAAATTTCTTTTTCCGCTGCTTTATCTACGGGGTTTTCCTTAAAATTCTATGCATTCACCCCAACTGCTTTAGAAAGTCATGTATACATATCAACTTTTCCCAGGTAGGTTGTGTTGGCATTTCACTCTGCAAATTTTGTCTCTGCCTGGTTCCTGCAACTGGATGGCTAAACAAAGGACAGCTTGCACAAGGCTTTTTGTTTAAAGTGACACAGAGGAAAAGGCAAACAGTACAAAGATTCTGAAGCAAGTGTATCATTTAAACCTATTAATGTTACTTACTTGACTCAACACATTAACTGGTTCCAGCACAGAATTAGGTGCTCTTAAACATATTGGCTGAAATTAGCATAGGAATACCACGCTCTCTGTTGGATTAAGAACTTTGTTTTTCTCCCTATTTTACCTTTGCAGCTTTAGCAGTTTATTGATAGTGGCATGTGACCAGTAGTTCCATCTGATTGCTAGTTTCTTTTCCCACCCTATTATGTAACCCTTGAATGTTCTCAGGCCCAAAATCTCTAGCAAGCTGAAATCTTTTGGGAGCATTAGCATAGATGCAACAAGTTCTTAACATCTAAGACATGGAAATGCCCTGCCTGCTAATATGGAAACTCATAGGCAGCTTCTCTTGAAGGGGTGGGAGTGGTAGATGGTAATAATCTGGGCATATCATTTCACCTGGGGAGGCTGAGGCCTTGGGAGAAGCCTATTAATAACAGTGGTAGTAATGATGATGGTGATTATATTATTAATAATATAGTGTCATCAATTTATTAATTGCCTTCTACACAATTGTCTCAAGGAGATATACAATGAAACAGCAAAAACAAAAAAGTTAATATCACAGCAGATATAATTAGGACAAAACAAGTTTAGTTTTCATAAATATGTGCTCTCTTCTCGACAAATGAAATAATGCCCTCTCTTGTCCCTTGGAAGAGTAGTGATGTATTCCATCCTATTTACTCTTCTTCTTCTTTTGGCTTTTTAAAAATGATTAGCTTAATGCTGCCTAATACTAATTTATGTTAATCCAAATGTTTGCCCTGAGGTCTTTTTTAATGGATTTTCTGTGGACAGAAATTGAGTACTTTTGAGTGAGATGTCCTTGTGTTAATCAGCATTGTGAACCCTCCCAGTTAATGTGCTTTGGATTTTTTGCTTTAAAAACTTTTGGCCTTCATTATAAGATAGAAGTCATCCAAAACGGCAATAGAATCATCCAAAACATCACAATGGTCCAGTTCACAGTAAACTAGGTGCAGTAAACTAGTTAATAGTTTTACCATGAAGCTGCTGATCTGGCCTTCATGCTTAGCACTTACGAGAAACAAACGTGGCTTAGGGTACAATTTGAAGTAGCACTAAGGAGATTTTTAACTCATTGTAAGCCTTTCTGCTAGTCTGATGGAATGATGCCACCTCTCCTTCCTCTTCATACTGTTCTGGGCTTCTCTCAAATGCCCCTGCCACCAATTTGGGCAGGGTAAAAAAGCCACATTGTGCTAGCAGAACACGTCACACTGCCTCCCACTAGTTCAATTAGATAGAGGAATCCAGTGTTATGTCTGAACTAAAGATCTCCCTGCCCCACCCCCCGGAAAAGATGACTATCAGTAAGTCAAGAACGAACCGTGACCAGTTCAGACATAATAATAGGTCGGGAATTATCATTTGCTCTTCCTTGCATGTACATGGGAGAGAAAGCATCCCAAATGGGTAGCAATTATATATTGAAGGAGTAGCTAACCTGTGGCCCTACAAATGCTGTTGGGCCCCAACTCCCATCAGCCCCAGCCAGTATAGCCAAGGATCAGGAATGGTAGTGGAGTTGGAAGTCCAACATCTAGAAGGCCAGAGACAAGTCACACCTGGTTTACCATGATGTGAACAAGGTCATTAACTGTAGTTTTAGTTGAGTGCTGCCACAGCCCAAATTGCTCACTTTGATGTACCTAATCAAGAGGTTTTGAAGGAGTGGGTCTTCTGTGGAGTGCGTATTTTATTTTGCTCCTTGGGTTTTAGAATAAAGTGAGAAGTGTTTGATGATAAGCAGTTACCAAGAGGAGAACTGCATTCCCCCCCCCCCCAGTAGAGAACACAGTGTGTTTAGAACTCATTTGCGAAACGACATAAAAGAACAGGAGATCGTTTCCATTCACTTTGCACGTATTGCCCTACTATGCAACTGAAGAAGACAATTGCCCATAAGAGTTAGGGCCACTATAAGCCAGCAGTAAAACGTTTAACAATATTCCCTTTTACACACACACACACACACACACACGCCCCTCAAGTACTGTGTGGGATTATTTGGCAGGCTTCCTTGCTTGAGTAATTTGGATATTCCTGCTAAACTGGCTTCATGAAAATGCAAATCCTTCAGGCACTGTTACATATCAGTAGGTTACGAGTCTCCATTTTTGGCTTAGGAGCGATTGCTTTTCTGGTTTCTGCATGTGAGTTTTAATTATTCCACAGCACACGCACAGAGACAGTTTCTGTCATTGCAGCTTATGTGTGATGGATGTGACCCTTTCTTGTGGCAAGGTTAGGCACTTCAGAAATTAGGAGAATCTTCAAGGCTGCCATCCCACCCAAATACATAAAGCCAACTGCCCTTTATTAACAGAATTTAGTATGCAGTTTTTTGCACAAGTCCTATGTGTCAAACATGGACCACCCTGCCCATCATGATGAAAACCACCGAATTATATTGTTGTCATTAAAAAGTGACCAAGTGTCAGTTCTCAGTAACCTAGTTTCATAATCTGGAAACTGCTTGTGACTCTATTCTATCTAGAGCAAGACTTCAGCCTCACTCAGCCATAGGGGAAATGCTTGCTTGAGTTAACACTTGTGTTGCGCTAACCAGCTACATTTCCCTGATTTTTTTTTTGTTTAAAAAAACCTTATTTAAATCTTTAAAATTTCATAATCAAAAGTACACAAAACAATTTTTTTTAAAAAAACACACATTTATTTCTCATTTTGATTAACTGCTTTTAGATGTCCTTAATTGCTTTTAAATGTTTTTGATGTATTTTTATTTTTATTGTATTATTTTACTATGATGTTTGGCGCCCTGGGGGAAGAATAGTAATTTAATTAATAGTACTTGTTAATAATAATAGAATTGTTAAGCACCACATGCCTTTTGCTCATACAAGCTGCCCATTTGCTTGTGCTGCAGAGGGAAAAGCAATCAAACCAAGAAGTGCTTCTTCCAAACGAGGAAACCTAGGGTTGCCACCTTTTAGAACAAGACGGGATATTAAGCCAGTTGGTTTAATAGTATGGCTTGCTCCAAAGCTGAAAATGAAATAGGAAACTCTGGTTAATGATACACTTTCAGTATTTGTTGTTTGTACCACAAAGGGGCTGTGGGGCTGGAAAAGAACTTGTTCATACGGTAGCTCTGCTGTGGTTGCCTGACTAGGCTGTTGTTAATGCTTTCTTTCAACTTTTTGTCTGCATTAACTTACTTTTCTCCACTTTTAACTGATGCGCCAGTCTTGAACGCACGTGCATTTCCAGAAATGAGAAGTGCTGAACACCTAGAAGTTGTGAGGCAGCTTAAACAGGGGTAGGAAGCAGTTAGAATGTGAGCTTGAATCATAGCTGCCAAGTCTCCCATTGAAAAATAAGGGATCCCAGCGGTGGGGCACTGGAAGTCGTTTCTGCGCATGTCTGGACATGCGCAGAAGCGACTTCTGGTGCCGGCTCTGCCCATGATTGGTCAACCACTCCGAAGAGGATTTAGGATGTGTGTGTGTCTATGTCTGTACACAACAGCCTTTATAGAAAGTACACCCTCTTCTCATCAAGCCTAAGGTTGAACTGCTTAAGTGGAATTTGTCTGGCACTCAAGGTGCTGGCCTGTTATTAATTGTGCTATGCTGTATTTGTTCATTTTGCTGGGCAACCAATGTCTAACTGATACATATTATTTCTTGGTTTAATCAGGACCCTCAAATCTATTGGTCACCCTGCCTTGAGGCAAGCCAGAAACAGGCAAGCTGCAATCTGATCCTAACCATGTTTACTCAGAAGTAAATCCCACTGCATTTGCGTGGGCTTTCCCCCAAATAAATGCGTATCAGATGGCAGCTTTAATATTCCCTCCACACAACTTGATCTAGCATTGACTCCAAAGGCCTGGACCATTTCATCCCACCTGTATCCAGTCTTTCTTCAGTGTCCCCACTTTTTACATGAGTAGAATATGTGCTTTTATTTAAAATGCATCTCTGAGTTATTTGTTGGGCATAGAAATTTGTTCATTCCCCCACCCCCCAAATATAGTCCGGCCCACCACATGGTCTGAGGGATGGTGGACCGGCCCCCTGCTGAAAAAGGTTGCTGACCCCTCTCTCACCACAAGGAAAAGGAAGATTCCACTCTGCTTTTTCTCCCAAGGCCAAACTGAAACAGATGAAATTCTGCCCCCCAAGGAGGTCAAATTGGAATTTTGCCACAGGTTTTAATAAAGCCAGGGACCCCCCCCCCAGCCAACAAAATAGCTCAAGGCTTCTGGTTCCCAGTTTTCTATTTTAAAGTCTCTGGGCTGTACACAAAGTACGTTTCTAACAATGCTGCTTTTGGGGAAATAACCGTGATTTAAACACTTATCGATCACGGTTTGGAAAGTAGCAGTTTATGCATATCGATAAGCTTATCACTCTTTCCTATAGCACCTGTAACCAAAACGTTGTCCCCCCCCCCCCATGATTAAAAAAACTACAATATGACTTTGAGAGAGTTAAAATGCCTGCTTTATTATTATTATTATTATTATTATTATTATTATTATTACTATTATTCAGCAACAGAATTTTGCCAATGCAGAGGCTTAAAAGGCGCAGCTGTCTAAACGGTAGGCAAAAGCAACCACACATAGCACGCGCTAAGAACATGATGGCACATACAAAAGGGTGGATGTGCGAATCACCCCAACACACACACACCCTCCAGATTCCTCCTTTTCTGTGCACAACATACAGCACTGCACAGGGATGAAAAAGAGATGCAAGATAAGCACGGCAATCTACTTTCAGCATTAAAATCTGGCAGTGATTTTAAAACTCTCCCCCCTGTTTTTTTGGGGGGGAAGAGAGCCCCGTTTTTAGAGTCAAAGCTGTTTAGCATTTTTAGAGAGAGGGAGTCCCCCATTTTAAGCCCTGTTTTATTGGGGTTCAGAGAGGAAAGTTAGCTTCCTTTTGGGGGTGTTCTGGAAAAATTTAAGGGGGAAGGGGATTAGTCGCTCACCAAAAGATCGCTGTGAAAGCAATCTGCCTCACAGCAAAAACTCTGTCTTCCCTTCCAGAGATCAGAAGAAAATGCAGGGAGGGGAGAGGGGGCGGGGCCAGGTGCTCTTGCCTCTTAGGCAAAAGCAAAGGAGCAGGAGACCGCGATCTCGACTGGAACCTCCTAGGCATTAAGTCGATCCCGTCCCTGCAGTAGATGCAGAAACGCATGCGGAGGCAGGGCAAAGGAGGAGGCTGCTTGGTTGGGGAAGATGGTGTCTTTGCAAGCCGCTGCTTCTGGGGAAGAGGGAGGGGAAGGTTCAGGGAGAGGAGCTGCATAAATCCGGGAGATTTAAGGGATATTTTACCATCCGGGCTGCCAGCGGGAAACGGATTTAAATACGGGGGTTTCCCACTAAAAACGGGAGACTTGGCAGCTATGGCTTGAATATAAAGATTGAGGGTAGGGGAGAGTGAGTTGGGGAAAGCTTAAAAATATGGCACAAGATATGTAAATTAGCTGGAAAAGAATGCAAATGAGCTTGGACCAATTCCAAGTGTACATGTCAAGATTTCCAAAACTGGTTCAAGTTCTTATCTGAAGACGGTAATTTCAGAGTATCATAACTAAAACAAGTGAGGACCTGCAAAATCAAGCTCAGCATTTATTGTGCCTGAATAGGTGCAGATTAGCTGCAATTTAAATACAATACATAGGCTTAGGACAGAATTCTCAAATTCGGCCACCATCCTGTGTCTCAATATTGCAGGGCAGGAGGCACACCCAGAATGATTATGTGAAGATATTGATTACAGTGTTGAACCTGGATTGGGGATACTAGAGTTCAAACTGTCACTCAACTGCCTTCAGCCCCAAATGTACATTCTTAAACCATCTTCTGAGACAGTCGACCACTTGCCAGCTCTCAACCTAGCCCAGGGGCAGCTAATTTGGTTCCCTCCTAAGGTTGCTGAACTCCCTTACTCCCATTAGCCCCAACCAGCAAGGACGATTGGTAGGGATGATAGGAGTTGGAAGCTCAGCAGCTCTTGGAGGGCATCACAGTAGCTTACCTCTCAAGGTTATTTTGAGGACGGAGTGGGTGGCATGTGTGCTGCCTTGAGCTCCTGGGAGGAAAGATGAGATATTAATGTCATAGGAAAATATACATACAGTATAAAGCATGAAAGGCAGTGGACTTCCCATACATAGGTTTTGATTAGGTACAAGGATATTGCTGTTTCTACTGAAGTGCTAGAGGGCGCCAATGCCTGCTTTAACATGTGCAGAGGGCTTTTAAGAAGAGCTGTTGCTTCTCTTTTGAGTGTCTCCATCCCAGGAAGATGTAGAGTGGGCACAGAGGCTCTTTAACAACAGAGTTGGCATATATGATGCAATCCATAGATAAATTTACAGCCACTGCATGAAGCTTCTGCTGCACGGAATTATTTCTGTTAATGACAGCCATTGTCATAATGGTTGCATACAAAGCGATCGCAAGGTTACCAGAAGCCTTGCTTTTCTTTGCCTCATAGCTCTGATTTGTCTCAGATGATGCACTTTGGATTGTTTCAAGACTGGATCTTGTTCTCACAGGTGGCTTAGGAACATTCCATGGTATGCTGAACTGTGTTGTGCATGTGATCATGTACACCTACTATGGACTCTGTTCCTTGGGACCAGCTTACCACAAATACTTGTGGTGGAAGAAGCATCTGACGACTATACAACTGGTGAGTAACTTTCAGAACACATAGGGGAAAGCTAGATTATCTGTTAGGGGTAGGTTGACTTTACTGAGTTTTAAACCTAGGTGCATATGAATGCTAGTTGAACTCATTGCGTGGCCTGTGCGCCCTGTTTCCTGAACTGCTACCATTTAGCCTGACTTCCCGGAGAAGATTAAAAACTCTTTAACAGTGGGGCTTTGGATGCAGCAGATCCAAAGAAACATCCAATTTGGGGGCTGCCAGTATGAAAACAGCAGACAGGAACTTGCCACTCGCCTAGCCAAACCTAAGGTCTCTGTCATGGTGAAAACCTTTCAACTATTAAGACTCTTCTCCACCAACACAGGCCCTCAGAGAGGCACCCTAGCTCCTTCTCAACAATTTATGGGATGGTGGTAACTGTAAATAAAGCAAAACCATTTGTAGTTCCAGTAGCCTGCTTTGAGAGCCGAGCATCACAATACCTTCCCCTCCCCAAGGATGTAGATCTAGTTCCACATAACTATCCTTACTTACATTTGATGTTTTACAAAGAAAGTCTGCTGCAACTCCCCCACCCCACCTCCACTGTGTGATTAAAACAAATTCCTAATGATTTACTATGGGTTTTTTTTTCTGTTTTAGATCCAGTTCATTATGGTTACCATCCATATAGGACAAATCTACTTAATGGATCATTGCCCATACCAGTATCCAATCTTCATGTTCATCATCTGGCTCTATGGCACTTTGTTTTTAATCCTGTTCCTGCACTTTTGGTACCATGCTTACACCAGAGGCAAAAGACCCCCCAAGACTTTACAAAACGGCATTACCAGAGACAAAACTGAATGAAACATTCTGCCACAAAACATGATTGGATGTTTTGACTTGACAATCAAGATGCATAGGTGTACAGCACACACTTGTTTTATACGTGGTTTTCCAAAACAAAAGAAAAAAACCTTGTATTTTTACTATAAATTATTTGGGATATAATCTTTATGTGGGAGGGAGGGTTAATCTAATGATTAAGAAGAGGCACTGACCTGAAATTTTCAGCACCAATGTACATATTTAAAAAATGTATGAAATAAGTTAATACTGAGTTGCACTCTTGGAGATGCATATGAATATTCATTATGGAAATGAGGTGTGCCTGATAAGTATACAAAAGTACTTTGAACACTGACAAAGATACAATTGTTTTTAGCTGGTGTAAATTACTAAGGTCTAAAGGCTACTCACTGAAATGGAATTCACCTTATCAACTATAGACCTCATTGTCAAATACAGCTACTGTAAACATTAATGTATTTTATAAAACTATGACTATTTAGTCTTAAAAATGACTTTTGTAATTCTAACGTGCCTTAGGGTATGAAGGAGGTATTGTTGGAAAGGTTGAACTGGTTGCAACGATAATCTCAAGCCTCTTGTTTGACTACCCTGAGCTTAATCTTGATTTGAACCGAATCGTATGTACTTGAGAGTATCAATACCCATGGGTTGCATGTTTCGAGGAAAACTGAAGATGGGGAGAAACTTCCCTTGCATTCTGACCACTACTTAACTTGCAGCGAAAATAATTTGAAGTTTACTGATACTTCCACATGAATGTATGTTAGAATTGGGCTGTAAAATGATACAATGCTTACACTTGTGTTTGGAGGACTATGTACCGCACATCTGGAGCTAGTGTAAACTATTGAGTCCCAAAATGTAAAACATCAAGTTCCTCTTCGGCAGGAGTGGCAATTCTGTTGTGCTACACCTGCTGCTAAAATCAGTCCCAGCCTCCCGAGCCCGTGTCAGGGATGATGAACAACAGCAGCTGGAGACCACACAGGTTGGCTACCTCTGTTTTGCAGGCATGCATTTCTGCATGTTCAGGTTCATGTTGCAAAAATAGATCCCATGAGAGTGCTGACCTCCTCCCCTTTTTGAAAGGCTAACCCTGTCTCCTTAGCACTTTCTTAGCAGTAGTGTTAGAACTCATTCTTTACAGGCAAAAATGACCTCCCTAGGTTTTGCCCGTGGCATCTCCATTGAAGGAATCCTGCCAAGGGAAGGACTCCTGTCTGAAATCCTAGAGTGCCAATCATTTTTTTTAATTGCTGAGTTTCTTACAAAAAAAGGGACACACACACACACACACACACAATATAAACATACATGTTTTGGTTTTTTGGGGGGGGGAGTAAACAATGAATATTGTATTACATCACCACCAACTTTCGCATTCCAAAATATAATAAAGATCACCCATCCTTCAACAAACTGTTTTAATACATAATTCATTTTCTGCTCTTCCAACATAGCTCAATTTATACAAGGGAAATTATTCCTCCCTCTCCATAGATTGAAATCAACATATTTCCTTCTTTGGGCAGGATAGTAACCATTTCACAGTCCACATTTTCAATGCATCTTCTAAATTTAGAAACAATGAAAGGGCTTTTGGGTTGGTTTCGTAACCAGTTACTTGTTTGATATTGTCTAAACCTTGATTCTAAAAGGTTTAGATTCTTTCAAGTAAACTGCATGGGGTGCAACACACTGCAACATAAGTTATACATATGAAAACATACACAGTACTGAAGTAGATGAGCCAAGTACTGTAGTTTAGTTTCTGTGTAAGGCAGGAGACAAATTATAATAACACTGTAGTGGTGCAAGGGTATTGCAAAGCTGTGTCTCCACACTGCCACTATTTGCACCTAAAGGTTAAGGTAAAGGACCCCTGGATGGTTAAGTCCAGTGGAATCATGCACCTAAAAAGATACTACGGAGCTGGAAGAGGTTGCAACATGGGAACTATAGTGACCACAGTTGAATGAGAGGAAGATGCGTAAAAGAAACCCGAATGGTTTGTTTTGAAACGTTTTTAAGTGAAATTATGCATGGCTTTTTGCCCTCTTGATAGAATAGGGGTCACCCTATGGATCTGAATCCCGGGAGATGCATTTACAGACACGCGGAATTCACTGTCCACAAATTGTAGTGGCGACCAGTTCCGGAGGTTTTAAAAAGGGCCTGGCGGAGAATGAGGCTTCCAGCGACTATTTCATCATGCCCATGATGAGAGGCCGTACCATATGGCTCTGAATACCAATTTGCTGGGAATCGCGGGGGGGGGGGCAGTGCTTTTGCGCTCAGGCCCATAAGCATCGGGTTTAGTCAGTCAGGGTGCTGGAACAACGGCATAAGTGACCTTGGCTGTGCGGGCGGCGGAGGCACAATAATGTGACTTGTCCGCGGTGTAATGGAAAGAAACGCGCGCGCGAGCCACCCCCGTCGCAGCTGCAGACCCTGGAATTCAGAAGCGGCTCCCGCGGCGCGGCGTTCCCTGGCTCCGTTCCAGCAAAACCTGGGCAGGGTCGCCTTCCGAGTCTCCAAGAGTTCTCAATCAAGGCACGTTCTCCTCCTCCTCTCAGCCCGCCCCCGCTGTTGCCAACTGGTAGTAAGAGAGAGAAAGCCCATTGGCCATCACCCGCTGCTACGCAAAACGAGCCCCTGACGTTTATGAGGCAACCAATCAGCTCTTTGCGTTTGGGGGGGTAGTAGAGGTTATTTAAATATATGCGTGTGCGTGTAGAAAAGAGAATGAGACTGAAAGGGTTAAGACGCGCCCCTTAAAGTGCCGCACTCCAATCGGGTGCGTCCGGAGTTAGCCACGTGACCTCAACACGGCCCAATCGGGATTCGCGCGTCTTTGATTCAAACTTTTCCCCTCGCGGGGGTTGCGTCGTGTGTCGGCCGGTCGCCGTGGAAACGGGCTGATGAGTACTCTTCTGTCGTGGCGGCCGATGGAGCCTCGACTGGTGGGGCCTGGGCCCTACCGCGCCACCCGGCTGGTAAGTGAACGGCGGCTCAGCAGAGGCCGCGCTTCTTGCCCGGGGCTCAGTCTTCCCGCGAGCGAGAAACGCACTTTGCACATGCTCAGGGGCGCATTCATCTTAATATTGCCGCTCCTCCAGGGCTGAGCCTACCTCAGACGAAGCCTCGCCCGAATGCATCACTGGAAGTTTGGGGACAAGAGTAATGGGGTTGCCAGGTAGCTAGAACTCCAGCCATCCCGTTCTTCGGCGACCGTAACCCCACAATGTGCCCCTCTAGAAGAACCAAAGGCCTGTTTATAATGAAAGTGCCATGTGAACCTCCCTGCGGAGAGCATTCCAGAAACTTGCAGAAGCAGCTTTTTTAGCCAACCTACTTGCCTGATTCAGAGATTGGTTCCAGGATGCCACTATTTTCGAGTGGGTGTGTCTTCACATACTGATAAATTCAGGTTGCACAATTTTCGTGATAAAGCAAGTGATGGGAAAATGTCATGGAAACTGTGGGATAAAACTTGCTTTGATGCAACCATTTAATCTCCCTGCAAACAAATAAAGATGCATGCTCAATAAACAGGTCATACGGAAGTGCCAAAATTCTCCAGTTTATATGCTGTTCCACAGGGCCAGACCAGTGAAGCCTCTGTAGAAAATACCCTCTTCTTTGCATGCCAGGATTTTGAAATCAAAAGCTGGTCTGTGGGCAAAAGTTCTCTGCTTTATTATGCCTCCACCACAATGGAGCTACATTCTCTGCTAACCATGCCTTCCACAAGGCAGTAGATGGTTGGCACAACACACTAAAGAGGTGACACAGTTTTGCAGACTTCTGGAAAGAAGCACATAGCCACTTTCCCCCTCCTTGGTACATTTTGGTGCTGTGCTGATCTAAGTCTTCTCTTGGCTACAGCTTGTGTTTAGCGGCTTGGTGCATTGTGCAAACCAGGCCTTGGTCTACACAGGTGAGTTTTATCTTCTGCCTTTACCACCACCAACCCTACACAAATTCAGCGTGGAGTACCTAAATCGGTTGGATGGTACCTTGTATACCTCCTCCTGGCAATTCCTGCAGCCAAGCTGGTACCAAATGTTTGATCAAAAAGGTGTATTGAAAAATAGGACTTTCGAGCCATCTGGCCCCAAAATGGCAACTAGGCATTCAGTTTGGGTGACTAACACTGGTTTAAGGAGCTATTTGCCACCTAGATTACATATACGAGCTTCTAACATTGCTGTCCACTACACAAGACACACACACACCAGTGTATTTCATTTTGTTTCCCTTCCATCCCCCCACCCTCTTATCTTCTGTTCTTTGGCAATCACTTGTAGCTGAGTAAGATTGTCTTCCATGAACATGATCTTAAGTCCGTAAGTGACGGTGGAGGCCAATTCTGGATCCATACGTCCTTCCACAGTGGGGACATAGGTTTCCAGGCAGGAGTTGATCGTGGTGAGGCTTTACCAATCGTGCCTTCCTCTTAAGCTCATTTCTCCCTTTCGTCTTTGCTTTCAGCCAATCAGATTAAAGAGCTTTCCATCTGTTTGATGTATGATTTTTACACTGGTGGGGAGTTTCCTTTTGAAAAAGGCATTGGCATTGAAAATAATAAATAGAGTTGGGGTGATAACACAACCCTGTTTAACACCTGATTCCACTGTTAATGGTTCACTTTGAGAGCCATTGTTATCTTCTGTGATTCTTGCTGTCATATCCTGGAGGAGCTGAAGGATGTCCACAAATTTATCTGGACAGCCAATTTTTAGAAGGGCATTTTTAGAAGGGCATTACGTTTTACAGTGTCAAAGGCCTTAGGTCAATAAATACCATTTACAGGGGGGGGGGTTGTTCTCTGCATTTTTCTTGCAGCTGTGAAATCTTGTTGATTGCCCCCCTAGAACAGGCATCCCCAAACTGCGGCCCTCCAGATGTTTTGGCCCACAACTCCCATGATCCCTAGCTAACAGGACCAGTGGTCGGGGAAGATGGGAATTGTAGTCCAAAACATCTGGAGGGCCGAAGTTTGGGGATGCCTGCCCTAGAAGGTCAAAAACCATTTTGGGATTCAGGAAGGGTAGCCTCGGATATTGTTAGAAGACTGTTTGCTAAGATCCTTGCAAGAATTTTGCCAGCTGCAGCTAATAAAAAGATGCCTCAATAGTTTCCACGATCTGTTCTATTGCCTTTTTAAAAGAGAACGATAATTTTGGCATCCTTGAAGTCTGCTGGGATCTTCTCTCCCAGATTTTTTTGATGAGCTTGTATAGTTGTTGTGTAAGTTCAATTCCGCCCACTTTGAAGACTTCATCAGGTATCCTATCAGGTTTTTCATTTGGTTAATGGCTGTACACAATTCTTCCAGGCATTGTCTTGTCAGTGTCTGGATAATTAACAATCTCTTTGGAGGTGGTTCACTTGTGTCAGCTTGCAGGGTATTTTGCCCTGAGGTATAATTGGCAGTTACTACCTTTGGGGGTAATTTCTTGTAGTTTAAGGAGAACCCCCCCCAAAAAAACCCTTAGCTTTGGGGTATAAGGAAATTACTTTTCTGGTATGTGGAGAAAAACTTGCAGGTCTGAGGGCAATACTTTTCCTGATTTATGAAGGTCTCCACTTCTAAGTAAGTTTTCTTTACCTGCTTTCCTTGACCTTCCCTAGGATTGCCTATGTCTGAGCAAACAAGCACTAATTTGGCTTTGGGTAAATCTTTTTGTACTGATATACTTTATTGTCTTCTCAGTGGAATGAGACTATTGAGCTCTTCCGAGGTGGGATGCCTTTACGGAAGCACCGCTGTCGCTTCAAAAGCTATGAGCGCTGCTTCACAGCTTCGGAGGCCGTTGACTGGCTACATAGACTGCTGCAGCACAATCAAAATTTCAGCCCAGAAGTGACCCGCACCCAAACTGTTCAGCTCCTCAAAAAATTCCTGAGAAACCATGTTATCGAAGATATCAAAGGAAGATGGGGCAAAGAGGATTTTGAGGACAATGGTCACTTATATAGGTAAATAACTGGATACTGTGGTTATATGGGTTGAAATATGAAAGAGGGAGAGAGACTTAACTGCAGGAGATTTTGTAATCTATTATGGTTTTGCAGCAGATTCTTGCAACTTTTATCAAGTTAAAGTCTTGTTCTTTTTTAAAAAAATCGGTACACACTGTTCACACCTATATTTCAAGTTTGGAAACACATATTTTCAAGCAGCAATAAAAAAAAGTATCCATGAAGAATGCATAATTTCTGAAAAAATATATATGAAAACATCCCTGCTACCATTCCATTTCTAAATACAAAACTGAATACCGTATTGTTGCTTCTGTGCAGCAAGAGAAGTTCATTTTCAAAAGAGGTAAAATTCAGTCTTCTGGTGTGAATGGTATGAATGAGAGAGAGCCCCCTTTTAATTTCTTAAGTAGTTTTTAGGTGATAAATGGAAGTATAGCAGAAAGGTATCGTTATTATATATGTACTTTCTGGTGGAAAAGGTTCCAGTTTGTGCTGTATGCTTTCTTCCCACTCAGTGAATGAATTGGGATTCATGGAACTGATACTGGGTACAGCTTCTGGCTGCATATATGCTTGGTGGCAGCCCATGATGAATTCTTACCCCGGAATGCTTTTAAACCTGCGCTAGCTCAAGGCAGTAACCAGGGTTGGTCTTCAGATAACATTCGAAAGCTCAAAAATTGCTATTTGTAGACTGCAAACATTAAGGCATTAAACACGCCTTCATAAAAAGGAAATGGGTAACAGGTCATGTAGCACAGGCTTTTAAAACCTTAATCAAATGTTTGACTTTACCCAAGGGTTATTTTTACATAAAAATGAAGCAATGTGCAGTATAAACAGAAAATATGGATTGTCCAAGAGTCTTTAATTAAACTGGTATGACCTATTAGCGTTGGATGAGATTCAGTGATTATGAGTACAGTTACTGGAACCACCAGTTACAATAAGTTAGGACAGGGGTCGGCAACCTTTTTCAGCTGTGGGCCGGTCCACCGTCCCTCAGACCATGTGGTGGGCCGAACTATTTTTTTTGGGGGGGGGGGAATGAACGAATTCCTATGCCCCACAAATAACCCAGAGATGCATTTTAAATAAAAGCACACATTCTACTCATGTAAAAACACACTGATTCCTGGACCGTCCGCGGCCATTGGGCCGCATCCGGCCCACGGGCTTTAGGTTGCCTACCCCTGAATTAGGACTTTAAAATAATGTGATTTAAAATAAGTAATCAATAATAATTAACCAATAAGTAAATGTTTATATAATAATCATTGGTTGTCTTCATTGAATATACCCAAAAATGTTATTTCAGGATTCTTCTTTTATTTACGTTTTTCTTTGGTTTTATTGTAATACTGTGTGTACCACTTTGTGGTGTTTTATATGAAACAATTTATAGTACTGAAATGAATAAATAAGTGTCCCTGCTCACTGGTCTACCTTTAAGACCAATTGGGTATTTGCATTTTTGCAATGCTGAACTTTAATCTTTTCAGATAGTGCCATAATGTACTTTTATAATTATACTGTTGTACTAGTTGGGTGTACTAGTCCTTTTATTTATACAAATGATGTCGTAATAGGTTGCAAAATAATGGATTTTATTCCGTGACTGCTGATCCCTGCTTGTTTGTGTTGCAGCCATGATGAAATAGGTTCACGAGCATTAGCATGATGAAATAGGCTCACGGCGTTATGTAAATGCCACACATATTACCCCATTTAGCTTTGCATTGCCTGTAGTTCTCCATGGTCTCCGGCAGTGAGGCCTTTCTTGCCACCTGACCTTTTAAGTGCAGGTGAGAGGGGTTGAACCCGAGACTTCCTGCATACAAAGCACAACTGAGCAGTTACCCTTCCCCCTAACTTTTGTGTACTGTTAGAAGTGTTGTAAAGCGGAACCTTCATTCAATGCACCCAGGTCTCCTTCCAACACAGGCTCTATGCAGGATCTTCAGGAAAGAAGAACAAAGTAACTCCCTTCTGATTTCCTGGATTGGTCCCCTGACCCTTCTGAATTTCTCTAGGTTGAAGTCGGTTTCTGCTTTTTTGCCATCTGCTTCCTCCCCCATCTTAAACGTGTTCTCCCCGCCCCAAGTTCCTTGAATGTGTATCAAAGTAGTTTTAAAAAGCTAGAAACTATTTTTTAGGGAAGGAGTTACACAAAACCTCTCTTTGTCCAGTTAGTATTTATCAGTAGTATTATCAAGCATGAAAATGTAAGGCTATAACTATTCTGTTTCAAACAAAATGGGAAAACATGGGGCTGAATTCCATTGTGGCCAGCCTTCCAGGGCCCATATGCCAGTGTTGGGCAGTTCCAGATTTAAAAGTGAGCAGGGTGCAACTTTTGGAGACCCATGGTTTGGGATGGTGACTGTCCATAGTGCCAAAAATATCTTTTGCAGTATTTTTCTTGTTCAAACGTCACCATTGACAAACATTTCAGAACTCGAACGCCCCAAACCCAGAAGTCAATGCTTCGGTTTTTGAACATGCATTCGAAGTCGATCATGAAATGCGGCTTCTGTATTGAGTTTTCCATATTGACTTTTCGGTTTTGAGGCTTCTGTATTGAGTTTTCTGTTTTGGAACTTCAACAGAGTTCCGGAACGGATTACGTTTGAAAACCGAGGTACCACTGTATCCCTGTGGTGCTTTCTCCCATAATGTACATGATGTTGAGTAATCATCTTATCTTTTTATTTTGTGAACCAGTATGAAGGGCGGTATACGAATTTAATAAATAATAATAATTGTGTTTCCACTGTATTGTTTTTCTCTTTTGGACTGTCCTTCCTTCCTTCCTTCCTTCCTTCCTTCCTTCCTTCCTTCCTTCCTTCCTTCCTTCCTTCCTTCCTTCCTTCTGTTCCATTTGTCTTCTTGGCATTTGTTCTACCTGCTTCTGTACCAGAAGATGAAACAAATATATATTTTATAGAATAATATAAGGCAGGGCAAAGGTAACAATGGGTGGATCAAAATATGTGACTCAAACCTTTGTACAGTTGGCTACATTCCAGCCATGCAGAAATCCAGAGGCTTTTGCGCAGACAAACACACACATCCCTCTCTCCATCTTCCATCAAGGCTCAAGCAAGAGGCATTATCACAGTTCAGCATCACATTCCAGACTGGCAAAACCAGTGGAATAGAGCAGTGACAAAGCATGGTTCTCAATTATTTTCCCTTCTTAAAAAAATGTAAAGGAACTTTCAGATTACAGCAGTGCTCGGTGTTAATTGTTCAGCAGATTGGTATTATTTTGCCAGTTTTTTTAATTAAGAATTTTGTATGGCTGTCCC
Organism: Zootoca vivipara; assembly: GCF_963506605.1. Lineage (NCBI taxonomy): Eukaryota > Metazoa > Chordata > Lepidosauria > Squamata > Lacertidae > Zootoca > Zootoca vivipara. The sequence goes on from NC_083286.1 coordinate 39,902,714, forward strand.
TGTAGAGTGAATTAACTTGCCAGGGATCAATGCAGTAAACTTAAGCTGTGGTTTTGGAGGTACCGTGTTTCTCCAAAAATAAGACACTGTCTTATATTTTTCCCCTCAAAAAGCACACACAGTGGCTTATTTTCAGGGGATGTCTTTTTTTTTTAAATTAAGTATGGTACAGTTTAACCTACAAGGTTAAACTGCCTATCACTATGGCTTATTTTCTGGGTATGGCTTATTTTCGGGGTATGGCTTATTTTTGGATAAACACGTTATATATCTTACCTACCAAAGTATGTTGTTCTTCTTAACTTTCAGGACAATGGATATATTTGGAGCACCATCTGGTGGACAATTGCACACACACCCTCTCTCCCCTGCACCTAGTTATTGCAGGTGGAAGTTTAGTTGCTTTAACTGTTACTGTCTTTATTTTATTGCTTTATTTATTTAATTGCTTTGGGATGTTTTATGGCGAGTGATTCATAAATGAATTAAATAGCATAGGGGAAGCTTATTTACATAGCAATCGATGGTGCCTAAAGCCTTAATCTAAGCTTTGTTATTTTCAGAATAATGGCTTGGGTCAGTTGCCTTTTCTTTTTTTCACAGACAGAGAAAAGAGAGCAAAAGTTATCAACTGGGTCTGTGGTTTGATTTGATTTAGGGTGAAAGAATAACACTCCAGCTGATGAGCTGTACTAGTTTTGAGCTGCTGTATAATTATAAAAGCAACTTAATGAGAGAAACTGTTCCCTGAGAGGCTGCTCCCTAGAAGAACTTGTTAGGTTTTTCCTTTAAGACTGATGTGGTCAATGGTGCTACACAGAGATATGTGTTTGTAACCTTGATCTGATTATTAACACACCTGTGAGCTTTTGCTAATTTGAATAATTGAAGGTAGTTTGCTTACTGTAATGTGATTGGGTAATTGACTATTTTGAATTCTGTATTTAATCTACCCAAATGGTTCATGGGTGTGGTGGTGATGTATTGTGAAATGAGAGGAATGGAGTAGAGGAGTGTGTTGTATATAATTGTAAATAAAAGCAAGCAAAGATACTGAAGACGACTTTGTTATTTCGTCGACCCTGCCGCTGTTGCCACTCGGTTGGTGCGTATTTTGCCCAACAGAACATACTAGCTCAGGCCTCCCCAAACTGCGGCCCTCCAGATGTTTTGGCCTACAACTCCCATGATCCCTAGCTAACATGACCAATGGTCAGGGATGATGGGAATTGTAGTCCAAAACATCTGGAGGGGTGAAGTTTGGGGGTGCCTGTACTAGCTCCTGGCTTTTCAGCCGTCCCCTTTCCTCATGTGGGCATTTCCCCTTGGCTCCATCTACACTATAGATTTAAAGCAGTATCATACCATTTTAAACAGTCATGCCTTTCCCCAAAGAATCCTGCAAACTGTGGTTTGTTAAGAGTGCTGATAATTGTTGCGAGGCGCTTATTCCGTTTACAGAGCTACAGTTCCCAGAGTGGTTTAACAATCAACCCTCTGCCCAGTAAATTATGGGAACTGTAGCTCTGTGAGGGGAACAGGGGTCTCCTAAGAGCTCTCAGTATGCTTAGCAAACTACAGTTCCCAGGATTATTTGGGGGAAACCAGGACTGTTTAAAGTGGTATGATACTGCTTTAAATCTATAGTGCAGATGGGGCACATTACTTTTTCATTAACCAGCCCAGCTCTGGAAAGGGTCCATGTTGATGGAGCAATAGAATATTATTCTGCTGTTTCCATCAACGAAGTCAGTGCATGATATGAAAGAGTTCTACTCTTTCCTTTTGCACATTGGTGACTTCATTGGATTCATCCCAGAATCAGCTTCTAGGTCAAGAAGGCCAGTGCGTAAACATTTCACATGTGCCTCAAACAATTCACTTGCACCAAGAAGATTTGAGTCCTCTGCCAGTGTGGTGTAGCGGTTAAGAGTGGTAGACTCGTAATCTGGTGAACCAGCTTCCCGTCTCCGCTCCTCCACATGCAGCTGCTGGGTGACCGTGGGCTAGTCACACTTCTCTGAAGTCTCTCAGAGTGTTTGTTGTGGGGGAGGAAGGGAAAGGAGAATGTTAGCCGCTTTGAGACTCCTTTGGGTAGTGATAAAACAGGATATCAAATCCAAACTCCTCCTCCTCCTCCTCCTCCTCCTCCTCCTCCTCCTCCTCCTCTCTCAATGTTCACAAGCTGAACTCAGTTGTGGCTTTAATGTTTTGTTTTTCATTTTAGATTTCCTCCTTTCTCACCATTGAAACCATATCCCAAACGATCCCCGTACCGAAGGGAAGTTGTCAAATTCCCAAACTGGAATGATTTTGAAAGAGATACTTTCCAAGAACAGATCCCAGGGAAGCCCCTCATGTTGGTAAGCTTTTCATCTATACGAATATCATTTTGATGCGGAAGATGCTAACTACAAGCTCCTGTTCACTGACATATCTGTGAAAGGCATGCTTTGGTTCCTCCCAAGTGGCGAGCAACAGTGGAGCCAATCAGGCTCTGTGGAGAAGTGTTGCTACAGCCAGTCCAGTCCCTGACACCTTTTGGAGCTGACCTCCACCTGGGTGTGGACCAGAGAATCCTGGGCTGTGGCTTTGGTATTGCCATCGCCAACTTTCCCTCCCTCCCTCAGGGAAGAGAACATAATTGCTAAGGACTATGATTAGTCAATAGTTGATTAGTCAATAATTTAAAAGGTGAAACCAATATATGAGATAGATGCATGACATGCAAAGCAAGATATCTCAAGCCTTTATTTGTTATAAATGTAATTATTTGTCGTTAGGTGGGTCAATTATAAATGGCACATAATTAATAAAATGAAATAGCGATGTTTATTTTTGTATTATTGTAACTTTGTTGTTGTTGTTTAGTCGTTTAGTTGTGTCAGACTCTTCGTGACCCCATGGACCATAGCACGCCAGGCACTCCTGTCTTGCACTGCCTCCCGCAGTTTGGTCAAACTCATGTTGGTCGCTTCGAGAACACTGTCCAACCATCTCATCCTCTGTCGTCCCCTTCTCCTAGTGCCCTCAATCTTTCCCAACATCAGGGTCTTTTCCAAGGATTCTTCTCTTCTCATGAGGTGGCCAAAGTATTGGAGCCTCAGCTTCACAATCTGTCCTTCCAGGGAGTGCTCAGGGCTGATTTCCTTAAGAATGGATAGGTTTGATCTTCTTGCAGTCCATGGGACTCTCAAGAGTCTCCTCCAGCACCATAATTCAAATTCATAATTATTGTAACTATTAATTCATAATTATTGTAACTATTTGTTTTATTACTGTGGAATTTGCAAAAGAAAGCATTTGTAAAAATTAAAAGAAAGATTAAAAATAATAAGCTGCATTACTGGAATAAATGCACTTTTCGACGATATTCAAATTTTCCGAGTTTCACCTGTATAATCAAAATAAAAACAGCAACCCAATAACACCCCCCCCAAAAGAGAGCTGCATTTTATAAGGGCATAGGATGTCAATCAGATCAACCAAAGGCGTGGTTAAAAAGGAATGTTTTTGCCTGGCACCTAAAGGTGTATAATGAAGGCACCAGACGAACTTCCCTGGGGAGAGCATTCTACAGACTGCAGAGAAGGCCCGTTCTTGTGTTGCCACCCTCCGGACCTCTCGAGGAGGAGGCACACGAAGGAGGACCTCAGAAGATGATCTCAGGGTCCGGGTAGGTTCATATGGAAAGAGGTGGTCCTTGAGGTATTGCAATCCTGAGCCGTTTAAGGCTTTATAGGTCAAAACCTATAACCTTTGAATTGGGCCTGGAAACCAGTTGGTAGCCAGTGCAATCAGACCAGGATCGGTGTAATATGCTCAAACTGTCTTGCTCCGGTGAGCAACCTGGCCGCTGAATTCTGCACTAGCACGTAGGACACATTATCTTCTCTGCACTGTTGCTTAGAAATGTACTGAAGAATTGGCAATTATTTGCAACTAATGGCTCTGGATCGGTGTAGGATTAGGGTCCTTATTAAGGGAAAGAATTGTTATATACAATACTAAAACTTGTTAGCTTTCTCATCTCTTGTAGAATTCTGAAATGTGGTTCAAACGTCACAGTATTGCAATTGGAGAAGTACCAACGTGCAGACTCGTACATCGCCGACAATTAGCAGAGCCAAATCTGGAAGATATATGGAGGTCCATGACTCTATCGCAGTAAGTCGACTGCATGAACCTTTCTCTTTCAACCTAAGCTGAGAGTAAGTAGCAGAAAGCAACAGGCTGTGCTTTGCATACATACATACATACATATGCGACAAACCCCCTGCTGACGTTGCCAATAAATTATGAGACGAAAGGATACAGGGGTAAAGCAATCCCCACTCAATTCCTTACGCCTTAAAATAAACCCCTCAATTCTGGGCTTCTCAGTAAAGAGAGTCTAATTCCAGCTTTCATGGCCTGATCTCACAAACACTCAGGGCTATTTGAATGAAAAACCTCTTGCCTACAGAACAGGGACTCCCTCAACTCAGATCCCCACTGTATCAGTCTGCCATACCACCCTGGCAAACTTGTCACCATACTGCCCTTCCTGTGGGACTCTGACACAAACTATCCCCTTTTCCTTAGGTAAATTTTGCCCTTTTCTGAGTCTCCACCTCTGTGAGTTTTAATACGCTGCTGGAATAACCAAGACGATACTTGGCACAAAAAGAAGATGAATTTTATTTTCTTGAGAACATAGGTTTTTCTTTTCTTAACGATGCATAAGTTTACAAGCTTAGTTACAGTTATACATTAACTCTGTCAGACTTCAACTTCAAGTTATCCTAAGCCTAACCTAAACCACCACTATCCTGGCCCCACACCCTTCTTCTTCCCTCTTCGTCACCAACCTCCCACTCTTCCAACTGCCAAAATGGTTATTCCCTCCTTTTTAAACCGGGCACCGTCCCGCCTCCTAAAGATGTGCTGTCAGTTAAGCTGGAGGTGGATTAACTCTTTCCAATCCAGGGTGTAATAAATCTTCCATCCTGGGGCTAATCCGTTACAACATACATACATAATCCAACTTGCCACTAAGAAAATACAAAGTCAGCAATTCAGTAATCCAAAAACTGAAATTCTTTTGCCTTTTCTCAGCTTGCTTGTGGACTCCAGCCCCTGAACTGCAATGCCCAGCCTTTTTAAAAAACAACAACAACAACAAAACCCTGTGAGAATAATTCTTTGCACAGCATATAGTTCAACTGTGGAACTCAGTCTCATAGGAAGAACTGATGCCTGCCAACCTATATGGCTTTCAAAGAGGATTGGATAAATTCATGGAGGAGAAGGCTTTTAAAGGCTTCTCCGTGATGGCTGTGTTTTGCCTCCACAGTTGGCAGGAAGGGAGAGAGCTCTTCTGCTTGAATCCTGCTTGCAGGTTTCCCGCAGGCATCTAGTTGGCCACTGTGAGAACAGGATGCTGGCCTAGATGGGGCATTGGCCTGATCCTGCAGGCTGTTATGTGATGCGTGTAACCAACACCCACTGCTTTCAATCCACCCACAGGGCCCCTGCCCCCCCCCCACTGTTTAGACATGGCTGGTTTTGTCTATTTTGTATGGAAAGAAGTGTAACAAATAGAATCGCTACCATTCCTTTCCAGTGCCAGATTTACGTATAAGCTAAACAAGCTATAGCTTAGGGCCCCACTCTCTTGGGCCCCCCCAATAAATCTAAAGGGAAAAAAAACTGGATGCACATTTCCAAAATATAAGATAAAAAAACAAATAAAATGGCTTTAGATACCTATCAGGTCCATAAATTACCATATAGCATATATTCAACACAAGAAACACTCAACAATTTGTTGTTGACCAAAAGACAGCTGGACATATAAAGGGCCCCATTACCTTCAGTAGCTTAGGGCCTCATCAACCTAAATCCGGCCCTGTTCCTTTCAGTTTTACAGTGGTACCTCGAGTTGCAAACGTTTCAGGTTACAAACTCCACTAACCTGGAAGAATCAACTCGAGTTGGGAACTTTGCCCCAGGATGAGAACGGAAATAGTGTTCCAGTGGCGCAGCAGCAGCAAGAGGCCCCATTAGAGAAAGCATGCCTCTAGTTAAGAACTTACGAATTAGGTTCGTAACTAGAGGTACCACTGTATATTATAGAATATTGGTGGAATGCGGTGCGTAATGCCTTTAGGTATTTTGGGGTTGTTTTGTTCTCTAGAGCAGGTGGGGCAAACTAGCGTGCGGACACTCTCACTGGTTTTTCCCAACCGGGGGGCGGGGGAGGTTGGCATTTATAAAATGCACTTTGATGGGTAAGAACGGGTTTTCCATTATTACATGCAACCTCAGCATTACAGTCGCAAGTATCTGAAAAATATGGGCGCTGTGTCTGTAAAGCATTAGTTTTAAACCAGAATGTTGCTTTTTCTATTGGTATTGCAAGCTTCAAGGCTGCTTGTGATGCCTATTAAACATACTCCATCTGTCTGAACTTTTTGTATTCCAGTAAAAGTACTTCATTGTGATGTGTGGTGCTTCTACAACTAATTGTGCTGCTAGTCTGATAAACCCATTTGTTTCCCCACCCTCCTCCCTCTTATTGCAGCTTGCAAAAGACTTTAGGCTTGGATTCTCTGAATGACATGCTGGACATTAAACTTGTGAATCCAAAGCATATAATTCAGAATGTGTATAATGTCAACAAGCAGGGGGTTGTCATCCTAGAAGATAAATCAAGTAAGTAGAGTAATTTGTTTAGTTTGTTACAGCTTTTCTAGGATTTGTGCTTGATAATATGGTAATTCAGCGGGGGGGGGGGAGGAACATTCTGTAGCTGAATAATGTTTTTATTATAATGTATTAGTATTTACTTTTAAATTTTATTGTTATTGACACACAGGTCCTTATGCTCGTAAAAATTGGAGGTCGATTGGAAACCTTTATTGTGCAACAAGCGACTAACCTGTTCAAATAATAGCACTTGTTCTGCAAAGATGTTGGGCTTTTATCCAATGGCAGTCCTTCTCAGAATAGGCCAATTGAAGTTAATGGACATGACTAACTTGGGTTCAATGGGTCTAAGACGTACTGGGGTATTGTTAGTGGTGGGAGCAGATCTGCATGGCGCTTCTGCAGTGCACGCCTCGCCGAGTCCCGATTGAGCGGGACCCGGCAAAGACAGCAGCACGCGCCGCGCTGAGTCCCGACCCAGCAGGACCCGGCAAAGACAGCAGCGCGCTGAGTCCCGACCCAGTCGGGGCTTGGCGTGGTGCGTGCTGCTGCCCTTGCTGGGTCCCGCTCAGTCGGGGCTCGGCATGGCGCGCGCTGCGCCGCGCCCCAACTGAGCGGGACCCGGCAAGGGCAGCAGCACGCGCCACGCCAAGCCCCGACCCAGCAAAACTCTCTGAAAGCTTAATAAAAAATAAAAAAGCTTAACAAAAAAAATAAGACATCCACTGAAAATAAGCCGTGGTGTGTTTTTTGGAGGAAAAAATAAATATAAGATGGTCTCTTATTTTGTGAGAAACACGGTATTTACCTGCCCTTTCCCCGAAGTTCCCAGGGCGGGTTACATCGATTAAAGCACAGTGTTGAAAACCAATTAAAACAACTTGCAATCACATAAACAAGTTGAGTCCTGAAAATATGCACCCCAGTTTTCAAAAGTCAGGGTAAAGAGAAGAGTCTGCAGGCTTTGTTGAAAGATGTGTAACAGGCATCCCCAAACTTTGGCCCTCCAGATGTTTTCGCTTACAACTCCCATGATCCCTAGCTAACAGGACCAGTGGTCGGGGAAGATGGGAATTGTAGTCCAAAACATCTGGAGGGCCGAAGTTTGGGGATGCCTGATGTATAACAAAGATGCCAGGCGCACCCCTGTTGGGAGGAAGTTCCACAACTTGGGTTGCCACCGAGAAAGCCTTCTGCCAGGCTACCACCCAGGAGTTGATTGGGATGACTCTATGGCTGTTGATGTAATAGCTCCTGGACGAGGATTTCCTGTAGCTTGTAAATCCATTCCTCTGCTTCGTAAAAGTCAGTGTTGATATAGTTAATGATTTTTGAAAATTCTCATCTCTATTCACTGCAGAGGAGCTGCCTCACTGGGTGCTGTCGGCAATGAAGTGTCTGGCAAGTTGTAAGTATTGATTTCAGTGTGAATAGGGAAACTCCTCCCCCTTTTCTGTTTTAAGAAAACCACTTTGACAAGGGCAAATAAGGCTTCCTTCATCATTATGCTCTGCAGTGTGAGGCTGTCTGTTTGTCACGGGCTAGTTGGACGCAGAGGAATAGTGGGAGGAACCAGCTGGGGAACCACCAAGGGAAGAATGTAGTAGGACACCGATGAGTGGTCAGAGGGAGAAGAAGGAGAAGACTTGGAAGAGGATGTGTTGGAAGCTGAAGGGGCAACAGGGCTTAGTGAGCAGGGAAAGTCTGTAGCAGAGAGAAGTCAAGAATCAGAGGCGGAATCTGAAGCGCAGAGGAGGGAGGCCAAGAGGCAGAGATGAGTCAGGTTGGTGAAGGATCACTGGTGTCTCCCCCTCCTACTGTGACAAGCTCCCAGGACCAGAAGAAGTATGAAGGGGGAGGAGCAGAGACAGGTGCACCGGCGTAGTCTCAGATTGCTTGGGAAGGCCCCAGGGGAGGAGGTGGCTAAGGCAACTGTGGGAAGGCAGAAACCTTCATTCTCGGCAACTGCTTCATGTGGGCAAGACCTGCTGCAGAAGAGTTGCTGTGCTCATTTGGCCTGACGCTCCTGTTCAGATCCTGTTTTTGCTACTAGAGAGTTAACTCCAACTTGCTTGATCAATGAGGCTTCATTCATCATCACACTCTGCACAGTGCTGTTCCTTCCCTGTTTGCTCAGTAAGGACAGAAGTCCAAGCTCACGTGGGTGGAACTTAGTTCTTAGTAGAGTATCCCATTCCTACTACCGTTGCTGCTTGCCTTCAAATTTTGTATTACTGTACTGGGGAGCCCTAGGAACTGCCCAGTGGATCAAGACGTTCAAGCCAACAAAAAAACTGTATTGCATGGAGTCACAGGAAGCACAATAGGTTCAGCATTGACTAAGCCCCAGATGAGCAGCTTTATAGCCTTAACCCTTCCTCTTCTTCTTCTTCACACGTACGGCTCTGGTATGATTGGCTGCTTATTTGGAAACATTGGCTACTCATCAGTTATGGGTATCTTGTGTGGTAGTCTTCATCTTAAATCCTCATGCAGGGCATTGGCCTGCTAATGTTGTATCCCATGATCAACCATCACCCAGAATTGACTGATATGGGCAGTAACTTTGGTGTGATTGTACAATGTACAATGCTTTCATTGGATGTGAGCCACTAGAAGCCCCTGGGCCAAATCCGCCACCCGCCCACTATGCCAGAGTATATGCCATCCTAGAGGGTAAAGTAATACTGAGAAAGCAGCATCTCTGCCAACCCAATTTGTTGTGGAGAATTCACTGGGGCAGGGCTTGTTCTGTATACAAGTTTAATGTGTTTATGGGGTTATATGAGGAGGCAGAATTCTAGCCTACTCTGATCTGATGAATCCCACACATTTCCCCCCCCCCTCCTGTCAAATAATTTCTCCATTTCCTCTTTGCTCTCGTGGACACACCAATACTGAGTAGAAATGTAACTGCTGATAATTTCTGTCAGCCAGCACAAGGCATTCATTTCTTCTCTCTCCTTTGCCCACATCACAATAGGGCCCAGGTGTCCGGATCTGAAACAACCGACATACTCAGGGTTTGAAAGAGATGTCTTCAGAACCATAGCGGATTACTATGGCCACATGAAGGAGCCTCTTCTCACTTTCCAGTTTTTTGATCTCTTCGTCAATGTGCTAGGTAAGAACTCCTTCCCTCTGGAGGCCAGTCACTCTTTGACTATTCCACCCCCCCCCCCCCAGTTTTTCAACTTGTAAAGATGTGTCTCTTTAACCAGGCCTTGGGGTTTCCCTGAGGTTGTCGATTAGTCAGGTTGAGAGAACTGTTGAGTCACAGAATGAGCTGCCAAAGTCTTCTCCAACCTTCTCCAGGTGTGGTCCAAAACATCTGGAGGGCACCTGGTTGGCAAATCCTGGACAGTGGGAATGCTTTATTGTCCTCCTGTTTAAAGTTAATGGTTTTATGGCTGTAGTTTGCTTGGCTGTAGAAGCTGCTGTTTCATTGGGGACCCTGATAACCCAGGCTCAGAAGCTTCTACTTATATTCCAGCAAAAGTAGGTAAAAGCACCCTTCAGACCTCCTGTGCCCAACGTGGGAAGGTTGGGGGGACTGAGCAGGCAGGAAAGTTTTTGGGTAGTGACAGGGGATGGGGTTACTTGCAGCCCTGGGCCTGCTGCACATGTCAAATTCAGACATAATGCTTGAGTGGCAGTTGTCCCTGTCTGTGGCATGAGCTGTTTTTACTTTGTTGTGTTCTAAGTATTATAAACCACTGTGGAATTTGGAGCTGATGGGTGGTATGAAAATTTATACTTTGAATAAATAAATAAATTTTCTCTTTGGAACACAAACAGGATACAAATTAAAATTGCACAGATGAGTTTTCGGGAAGCAATAAATCCAGAGAACAATGAGGAGCAAGTTCTAGAACAAGAAATGTACACATCCAGTAGTGAACAAGCAAGCTTTACTTAAAAACAACAACAACCAACAGTACAGTAATTCAATTTCGAGCATTTCACCGTTGTCCTTTTATTTGTAGCCTCCAAAGGGAGCCCAGAGCAGCTAACCTTGTACAGAAACAACTGCAATAGCAAAATGAAAACACTATAGAGCATTTGTTTATTTAAAACATGTCTGTATCGCCTCCTGTGGCAAGTCTTGATGCACTATGCAACAATATTAAAATGCACATCAAGATATTAAAACACAGAAAGAAAATGGAACTAAAAAACCTAGGGGAAGATTAATAATTCTTATAATAGGTTGAGACTGAGTACCAGAGAAGGCCTAGGAGCCCAAATGTATGTTTTTAAAAGACACCTGGACGTTATTGGTGGTCTCCTAAACTCAGAGGGCAAATGGATCTGTAAAAAAGGCCCACTTTCTAGCGGCTCCTAACTATGGTACCATAGCTTGCGCCATGACCAGGAGGGCCTCGTCACCCATAATGACTGAGTAAGACAGGAGTAGGGAACCTCAGGCCTGAGGGGCAATGCGGCCCTGCAGACCTCCATGCCTGGCCCTTGGGGCTCTCCCTAGCTCCCATCTCACCTTCCCTAAGTCATGCCCCTCATTGCCTCTGCTCCATGACCTCTTCAAGCATTCTTGACTGGCTGGAACATGTTTTTGAGGCAACTGGTCTCCTCAGGCACAATAAGAAGTCAGAGTTTTCATTTCATTTATGGCTTATATCCTGGTCTCCCTTTTCAGGGTAAGCCCAAAGCTAATAAAACAGAAAAACCATAGCCCGATTAATAAAATAATAATAATTCATTCACTTGTTTATTTGACTATGTATAAACCACGCTTACATAGGAAACATAGCAAGGCAGTGTACAACACAAAGCCATTGTAACATTGGTAAAAGTGTTACCAAGTCCAGAATGCTGTCCCTACCAAGCCAATAAAGAGACAGCGGGTAGAAGGGTAAAAAGAGTTAATTAAAAGCTGCAGCAGTGAGTCTCAGCAGAATATCTTAAAAAGACTGAGCGTAGAGCTCACAAAGCATTTACACCATTGTAGCAAGCACACAAATGTGTGATTTCTTGTGTCACTGGGGAAACCCAGCCAGATGGGCAGGGTATAAATAATAAAAATTATTATTATTATTATTACTACTACTACTACTATTAGGGTCGCAGGTGGCGCTGTGGGTTAAACCACAGAGCCTAGGGCTTGCCGATCAGAAGGTCGGCGGTTCAAATTCCTGCGATGGGGTGAGCTCCCGTTGCTCGGTCCCAGCTCCTGCCAACCTAGCAGTTTGAAAGCACTTCAAAGTGCAAGTAGATAAATAGGTGTTGTTGTTGTTGTTTAGTCGTTTAGTCGTGTCCGACTCTTCATGACCCCATGGACCATAGCACACCAGGCACTCCTGTCTTCCACTGCCTCCCGCAGTTTGGTCAAACTCATGTTGGTAGCTTCGAGAACACTGTCCAACCATCTTGTCCTCTGACGTCCCCTTCTCCTAGTGCCCTCAATCTTTCCCAACATCAGGGTCTTTTCCAAGGATTCTTCTCTTCTCATGAGGTGGCCAAAGTATTGGAGCCTCAGCTTCACGATCTGTCCTTCCAGGGAGCACTCAGGGCTGATTTCCTTCAGAATGGATAGGTTTGATCTTCTTGCAGTCCATGGGACTCTCAAGAGTCTCCTCCAGCACCATAATTCAAAAGCATCAATTCTTCGGCGATCAGCCTTCTTTATGGTCCAACTCTCACTTCCATACATCACTACTGGGAAAACCATAGCTTTAACTATACGGACCTTTGTCGGCAAGGTGATGTCTCTGCTTTTTAAGATGCTGTCTAGGTTTGTCATTGCTTTTCTCCCAAGAAGCAGGCGTCTTTTAATTTCGTGACTGCTGTCACCATCTGCAGTGATCAAGGAGCCCAAGAAGGTAAAATCTCTCACTGCCTCCATTTCTTCCCCTTCTATTTGCCAGGAGGTGATGGGACCAGTGGCCATGATCTTGGTTTTTTTGATGTTGAGCTTCAGACCATATTTTGCGCTCTCCTCTCACCCTCATTAAAAGGTTCTTTAATTCCTCCTCGCTTTCTGCCATCAAGGTTGTGTCATCTGCATATCTGAGGTTGTTGATATTTCTTCCGGCAATCTTAATTCCGGCTTGGGATTCATCTAGTCCAGCCTTTCGCATGATGAATTCTGCATATAAGTTAAATAAGCAGGGAGACAATATACAACCTTGTCGTACTCCTTTCCCAATTTTGAACCACTCAGTTGTTCCATATCCAGTTCTAACTGTAGCTTCTTGTCCCACATAGAGATTTCTCAGGAGACAGATGAGGTGATCAGGCACTCCCATTTCTTTAAGAACTTGCCATAGTTTGCTGTGGTCGACACAGTCAAAGGCTTTTGCATAGTCAATGAAGCAGAAGTAGACGTTTTTCTGGAACTCTCTAGCTTTCTCCATAATCCAGCGCATGTTTGCTATTTGGTCTCTGGTTCCTCTGCCCTTTCGAAATCCAGCTTGCACTTCTGGGAGTTCTCGGTCCACATACTGCTTAAGCCTGCCTTGTAGAATTTTAAGCATAACCTTGCTAGCGTGTGAAATGAGCGCAATTGTGCGGTAGTTGGAGCATTCTTTGGCACTGCCCTTCTTTGGAATTGGGATGTAGACTGATCTTCTCCAATCCTCTGGCCATTGCTGAGTTTTCCAAACTTGCTGGCATATTGGGTGTAGCACCTTAACAGCATCATCTTTTAAAATTTTAAATAGTTCAGCTGGAATATCATCACTTCCACTGGTAAGGTAAGGGAAGGTAAACGGCATTTCTGTGTGCTGCTCTGGTTCGCCAGAAGCGGCTTGGTCATGCTGGCCACATGACCTGGAAGCTGTACGCCGGCTCCCTTGGCCAATAATGCAAGATGAGTGCCTCAACCCCAGAGTCGGTCACAACTGGACCTAATGGTCAGGGGTCCCTTTACCTTTACTACTACTATTACTATTGGCTAGGAATGTGCATGGACAAAGCATGCCTAAGTCCTCTACTTGGCTACAGAATAATTACTTCCTGATCCTTACTCGAATTCAGGCCAGTCCAGGCATAACTGGCCTTGTAGTCGTAGCAGTGGGAACATCTTGTGCTTGTGACTGGGAATGTGTTTATGCAGACTCGGCACTCAGCAGGCTGTGATCAGCTGCATATGTGATGTGTAGACTTCAGAGTTATGGCACCTCTGAGTTATGGCGCCCAGGTATCAGAAATATGTGCTGCATAAACAGACTGTGAGAGAACATGAGGAAAGATGTGGGCTGGGCTGGGCTGGGCTGACTCCGTGGGTCCTCACATCCTGCTCCAGGTCATGGGATCTAGCTGGGTCCCAGTTCAGGGAATCCAGCTATCAAAAGCACCAACAACACACATGTCAACAAAAACTAGTTGATTTTTTATTATTAAAAAATGTCAATTCCAAAGGCAGTTTGGAATTCCAGCTGAACAGTGCCATCTTTGAAATACGTGTGACGGAAAATGAGGATGCCTCCCACTGTTCTTTCACTGTCCGTGAAAAGCTCCACAGGAGAGAGGACCTGCCACGCTAAAAGCTCAATACCTCATAAAGGCTGACTGAACTTCAGGGGCATTTGGGAGCACCAAAAACGGCCTGTCGAAGGATCTCAGCAACTGAGGTCCAAAGGATCTCTCGAGAGGTCCAAAGCCCAGTAATATGGATCAGCTGAGCAAAGCGGCTCTGGCGGTGGGGGTGAGACAGGAATCCCGGTGGAGCGACAAGCAAGCAACGCGCGCAAAGCGGGCTTGGTTCCCACGGTCGCAGGAGAAGCCACTCCCCCAACAACCCTTTCAAGCCACGCCTGGGGCCAGCCAGGACCAGGAACCCATGCAGATTGATAGCGCGCGCGCGGGGGCTTTTCAAACCCCAGCGGCGCCAAGACGCAAGGAGGGAAGGGGTGGGAATTGCTTTCTCTGCAACTCCCCCCAGCATCTCGTCAGAGACTGCCCACATCGCAGGGAGTGGCAAGGAAAGGCGGGAACGGTTGTGCCCTCCCCCACTGACGCAGTACCACAGCAGGGAAACGGGAAAGCCTGGCTGCAGGAGACAAGGGGCAGCAGCCAGGCACAGTCAGCAGACAACAGCCCCAGCCCACCCACCCGCACAGAGAGGAGCAGAGCCAGCCCACCCCTCCCAGAGCAGGAGTGGTTCTAGAAGTGACGCTCACGCTCCCAAATGGCTATCCCCTGACGGTCCTCGCCCTAATTGACAGTGGTGCCTCAGCCAACTTCTTCTCGAGAAACTTTGCAGAAGAGCACCAGATCCAGCTTCTGCAGCTGGATTTTCCTCTGCACGTGGCAACCATTGACGGCAGAGAGCTGCTGGGAGGGGCCATCACTCATCAACCCCCCCCCATGAGAATGACGGTGGGAAGGCACTCAGAGACACTGGCATTCAACGTCACCACCATCTCAGACCCCCCCATCGTCTTGGGCATGAGCTGGCTGGCGCGCCACGACCCCTCCATCAGTTGGCACCAGAGATGCATCACGTTTGGGTCGGACTTTTGTCTGGAACATTGCATGCAGCACCAACCAGGGGAGGGGCCTCCAGTAGCCACGGTGGCCACCATGCACGTCAAAGGGGGTGAGGCGATACCCAAGCCGTACTGGGACCTGCAGGAGGTCTTCAGCGAAGCGGAGTCCGACCACCTACCCCCGCACAGGCCTTTTGACTGCCAGATCAACCTGGTGCCAGGGGCAACTATACCCCCAGCCAAGCTGTACGCCATGTCAGACCAGGAACTGGAGGATCTGCGCGCTTTCATCGACAAGAACCTCAAGCGGGGGTTCATCAGAGAAAGCAAGGCAGCAGGGGGCAGCCCGGTCTTCTGGGTGGACAAGAAAGACACGCAACAGCGCCGTCTGGTGGTGGATTTTAGACGACTGAATTCAGTGACAGAGCCAGTGGCTTTCCCCATGCCCAGAGTGGATGATCTCCTGACAGCGGCACGCAGGGGCAAGATTTTCACCAAGCTAGACCTGAGGGGGGCGTACAACTTGATCAGGATCCTATCTTCCTGATATTAGGAAGTAAAATGGCATCATTGAAGATACATACTTGGAATGTACATGGATTGAATAATAAAGTGAAAAGAAATAAAATTGATCATATTTTGAAGAAGAAAAATTTGGATATAATCTGTCTTCAGGAAACACATGTGGCGAAAAAACACAATTATATTCTTAGAAATAAAAGGTTGGGTAAAGAATTTATAAATTCAGTAGAAAATAAAAAGAGAGGAGTGGTTTTGTACATAAAAGACAAATTGGACCCAAATCTGATGTTTAAAGATGAAGAAGGAAGAGTGATAGCGGTCCAAATATCGACCCAAGGAGAAAAAATGTTGGTGGTGGGAATTTATGCACCGAATGAAAACAAAGCGGAATTTTACAAGAATTTGGAAGAAAGGTTAGCAGAGTATATGGACCAAAAGATAGTGCTTATGGGTGATTTCAATGGAGTGACAGTACCAGAATTGGACAGGACAAAGAAAAGGAAGAATGAAGGCAAGTTACCAAAATCCTTCTTTGAATTGGTAGAAAACCTGGGCCTAGTGGATATTTGGAGGTTAAAGCATCCTACGCTTAAACAGTTTACATTCTTTTCAGAACCAAATCAAAGTTCTGGAAGAATAGATCATATATGGATCTCCAAGGAACTAGTACCCAGGGTGAGTAAAATAGAGATAATACCACGAACACTATCAGATCACAATTCAATATTTATGGAAATGAAAAGCAAAGATCAGAATTCCTTTAGGTGGAGAATGAATGAGGAGCTTTTCGAAGATAAAGAGGTGGTAGTAAAAGCTAAGAATATCCTGAAAGATTATTTTCATTGGAATCTACATAAAGACACTGGACTTGATATGGTATGGGATGCAAGTAAAGCAGTAATGAGAGGCTTTCTAATACAGCAAAACAGTTTCCTGAAACGAAAGAAAGAAAAGAAGAAGGAGGAAATCCTGAAGTGCCTCATGGAAAATGAGAAAAACCTGATAGATAAACCAGAGAATCAACAAATCAAACATAACATAAAGATGTTACAGACACAATTCTCTATGTTGATCAGTCAGGAGATAGAATGGAAAATAAAGCAGATGAGACAAAAAAATTTTGAATCAGCGAACAAAACAGGAAAATTATTGGCATGGCAATTAAGGAAACGTCAAAATCAAAATATGATAGTGAAGATAAATATGGAAGGAAAAGTGACTGAGGAGCCAAAGGAAATAAAGAAAGCCTTTCAAAAGTTTTACAAAGAGTTGTATTGTAAAAAGAAAGAAGAGGAGAAGAAGATCAGTGATTATTTAAGCAAACATGGATTGAAACAAATCCCAGAAGAGGAAAGAAAGAAACTCAATAATAGGATAACAAGGCAAGAAGTACACCAGGCAATATCGAGAATGAAAGTAGGAAAAGCCCCAGGACCAGATGGATTATCAGCAAAATATTATAAAGTTTTAAACGGACAGCTGATACCGATTTTAGAAGAAGTGATGAATGATATTCTTGCAGGAGGAAAGATCCCAAATACATGGAAGGAAGCGTATATTACATTGATTCCAAAACCAGGAGCGGATGGATTAGAAGTCAGAAATTATAGACCAATTTCTTTACTGAACAACGATTATAAGCTGTTTGCAGACATTATGTCCAAGAGATTGAAAGAAGTTTTGAAGGAAATGATATATAAGGATCAAGCTGGTTTTCTTCCTGGTAGACAGTTAAAGGACAACGTCAGACATATAATAGATGTAATAGAATATCTGGAAACCAAGATAGATAAGCCAGCAGTATTAATGTTTGTGGATGCAGAGAAAGCATTTGACAATATATCTTGGCAGTTTATGAAGAAAAATCTGGAATCAATGGTTGGCAAAGACTCTTTTTTGAATGGGATTGAGGCAATATATTCAGAACAAAAAGCAAGATTGATAATTAATAACACATTAACGGAATATTTTGACATCACAAAAGGAACTAGACAGGGGTGTCCCTTATCCCCTTTATTATTCATCATGGTCCTGGAAGTACTACTGAATAGATTAAGAGATCTTCCAACTATTAGAGGAATTAAAGTAGGTGCAAAGCAATTTAAAGTGAAAGCCTTCGCGGATGATTTGGTCTTAACTCTAGAAAATCCTAATGAAAGTGTTGCAGCGGCTATAGAAGAAATTGAGAAATTTGGACAATTAGCAGGACTTAAATTAAATAGACAGAAAACAAAGGTGATGGCAATGAATATGACGAAAGAGGAAAAGCAAGAGTTACATCTAAAATATGGGTTTGATGTGGCAAAAAAAGTAAAATACCTTGGAATATGGATGACAGCAAAGAACATTAATTTATATAGTGATAATTATGAACCAGTATGGAGAGAAATAAAGAAAGACCTGGAAAGATGGACTAATATGAACATGTCATTCTTAGGAAGAATAGCAGCAATTAAGATGAATATCTTACCTAAAGTGTTATTCTTATTTCAAACTATACCTGTGGTGAAGGGTACAAGACAATTTCAAGAATGGCAAAAGATTTTGTCAAGATTTCTCTGGCAGGGGAAAAAACCTAGAATAAAACATAAAATCTTGGTAGACAGAAAAGAAAGAGGTGGTTTCTCCCTGCCAGATTTAAGACTTTATTATGAAGCGTCTTGTATGTGTTGGATTAAAGAGTGGATAACGTTGAAAAATACTGACCTGCTAGATTTGGAAGGTTTTAACAATAGATTTGGGTGGCATGCATATTTATGTTATGACAAAAAGAAGTCTCATACTGGGTTTACCAATCATGTGATAAGAAGATCTCTGTACGAGGTGTGGGAAAGAAATAAAATGCTGTTAGAGACCAAAAAACCATGGTGGGTTTCACCAGCAGAGGTATTAACAGTGAAGAAAGTAAATATGGAGGGGAGGTGGGCCACTTATGAGGAAATTTTGATAAGAACTGATAAAGGATGGAGACTTAAACCCTATGAAGAAATTAAAGGAGTTTTAACAGGATGGATTCAATACCATCAAATAAATGATGTTCTTAGGGAAGACAGGAAAATAGGTTTTGAGGATAAAAGGTCCAAATTCCAAATAGAAGTGCTAGAAGGCAAAACAAAGCTTCTGTCAAAAATGTACAATTTGTTATTAGAATGGTATACGAAGGATGAGTTGACAAAAGAAGTGATGATCAAGTGGGCAAAAGATTTTGGGCACAATATTGATTATGACGCGTGGTTGAAATTATGGACTCAAACGTTGAGATTTACAGCATGTACTGCTTTGAAAGAAAATGTGTATAAGATGATGTACAGATGGTATTTAACACCAGTTAAATTAGCCAAAATGTATAGAATGAGTGACAAAACTTGCTGGAAATGTAAAGAGAGAGATGGTGAATTTTATCATATGTGGTGGACATGCGATAAGGTAAAAAGATTTTGGGAGATGTTATATAATGAGTTGAAAAAGATGTTTAGATATACTTTCCCAAAAAAACCTGAAGCATTTTTACTAGGAATAATGGGAGGAGAGATTAGAAAAGAAGATCAAGTATTGTTTATGTATGCGACAACCGCGGCTAGGACTTTGTTAGCCCAAAAATGGAAATTACAAGAAATTCCAACGATTGAGGAGTGGCAGATTAAAATGATGGACTATGCTGAACTCGCAAGGATGACTTGCAAGATCCGCGACCAGGGGGAGACAAGGTTTCAAAAAGACTGGAGTAAATATGTGGATTATATGGAGAAAAACTGTAGATCTTTAAAAACACTTGCAGGATTGAAATAAATCCTATGAATTGACCAAACAGTCAAAAAGGAACTGCAAAAATGTAGTAAACAAGAAACCCGCATGAAGGGAGGGGGGGAAGTCGTAGCTCGGCAGAGCGAAATGTTAGATGAAAATTTATAATGTTGTGTATAAAAGAATGTTTTTTTTTATTATTTTAATCGGATAAATTGGAAATTGAATAAAAATTATTTAAAAAAAAAAAAAAAAAAAAAAAAACAACAGCGCCGTCTGGTGGTGGATTTTAGACGACTGAATTCAGTGACAGAGCCAGTGGCTTTCCCCATGCCCAGAGTGGATGATCTCCTGACAGCGGCACGCAGGGGCAAGATTTTCACCAAGCTAGACCTGAGGGGGGCGTACAACTTGATCAGGATCCGGGAAGGCGATGAATGGAAAACCACGATGTTCACGCCTCTGGGCTCTTTTGAATATCTGGTGATGCCCTTCGGGTTGCAAGGGGGCTCAGCATGCTTCCAGGCCTTCATGCACCACGTCCTGGGGTCCCTCCTCTTCAGGAAATGCTTGGTCTTCCTGGATGACATCCTTATCTATTCCGATGACCCAGTGCAGCATGTGAAAGATGTCAGGGAGGTGTTGCAGCGCCTGAAGGAGAACCACCTGTATGTGAAGCTGGAGAAGTGCAAGTTTCACACCAAGGAGGTGGACTTCCTGGGCTACAAGCTGTCAGACAAGGGGCTGGCGATGGACAAGGACAAGGTGCAGGCCATCCTGGACTGGCACAGCCCCAGGACGCGCAAAGATGCCCAACGCCTACTAGGCTTCGCCAACTTCTACAGGAAGTTCATCAAGAACTTCTCTCGCGTTACGGCTCCCATCACTGACTGCCTGAGAGGCAAGCAGAAGTTCAGGTGGACACCAGAGGCGCAAGCAGCGTTCGAAAGCCTCAAGAGGGTGTTCGCCTCAGACCAGAACCTGTTCCACGTGGTTCAGGACGCGCCCCTACGCGTGGAGACAGATGCTTCTGATAAAGCTGTGGGCGCCATTTTGTTGCAACTGGACGCCAACAGAGAGTGGAGACCCTGTGCCTTCTTCTCCAGGAAGTTGACCCAGCCAGAGCGAAACTACACGGTGTTTGATCGGGAACTTCTTGCGATCCACGCTGCGTTCCAGCACTGGAGACACTTCCTGGTGGGCGCCAAGCACCCCATCCAGGTGTGCACAGACCACAAGAACCTGGAGTTCTGGAGAACTGCCAGGGTGCTCAACCAGCGGCAGATACGGTGGGCAGAGTTCTTCTCGAACTTCAACTTCTCCATACACTACATCCCGGGAGAGCAGAATGTCAGGGCGGATGCCCTCTCCCGCAAGCCAGAGTACATGGAGGAGGAGGCGCCACCGGCACCCAGGCACATTTCCCCCCCGTCAGCATGGTCCTGCGGAGCAGCAGTGGTGAGCGAGGCAGAACTCACAGCACTGACGGCAGCGGATGAATTTGCCAACCGCATCTTCAGAGAACTGAGAGGGGGGGGAGCAGGCAAAAGACTTTGCAGCACGCAGGGGGCTGCTTTTCTACAAGGGTGCACTGTACCTGCCCACCACCCAGCTTAGACGTACGGTCCTCAAGCAGATGCACGACAATCCAACGGCGGGTCATTTTGGGAGGGACAAAACCGCTCACCTAGTCATGAGACACTTCTGGTGGCCAGGGGTGCGGGAAGATGTTCGAGACTATGTACGGGGCTGTGACACCTGCCAGCGGGCAAAGGTGGTCAGAGCAGCGCCAGCAGGATTGCTGGAGCCCTTAGCCACACCACACAGGCCGTGGGAAGTGGTGTCCATGGACTTCATCACAGATCTGCCTTCTTCCAGGGGCAAGACCGCAGTGTTGGTGGTGGTGGACCTCATGTCCAAAATGTGCCACTTTATACCGTGTGCCAGGGCGGTCTCTGCAGAAGAGACAGCCAAACTGTTTGTGGATCACGTATTCAGACTGCATGGATTACCTTTAAGGGTTCTTTCGGATCGTGGCCGCCAATTTGTTTCCAGGTTCTGGCGGCGGCTCATGAACCTCCTGCAGGTGGAGGTCAGCTTGTCTACGGCTCGGCACCCGCAGACCAATGGACAGGCGGAGAGGGTCAACGCCATTCTGTAGCAGTACCTGAGATGCTACGTCAGCCAGCGGCAAACGGACTGGGTGGATCGCCTGCCACTGGCAGAATTTGCCTACAACAATGCGGTGCACGTCTCCACAGGGGTGTCGCCCTTTAAGGCCAATTACGGGCGCGACCTCAGATCTTTCCCAGAGAGGGAGGGGGAGGAGGAGGAGGAGGGCCCACAGGCTGAGGATTGGGCAGAGGAACTGGAGACGGTGCACCAGCAGCTCAGAGAACACTTGGAGAGAGCCAAGGAAGCGTACAAGAAGGGGGCAGATCGCCACAGGCGACCGGGGGAGGTCATTAGGGTGGGGGACAAAGTTTGGTTGTCCTCGGAGGGCCTTCCCATCAGAGGGAGGTGCAAAAAGCTGGCGCCCAGAAGGTTGGGCCCCTTCACGGTCACGCAACAGGTCAACCCGGTGGCATACAGACTGGCACTGCCAGAGGACATGAGGGTGCACCCAGTGTTTCATAGATCGCTGCTGTCGCCGTACAGGGAAAGCAGCAGGCTCCGAGGCAGCGAACAAACCCCTGAGGGAGGGGGGGAGAGGGAAGGCAGGGAGCAACTCAATGAGGCCACGGCCATCCTGGACTCAAGGTGGGGGGTGGGGGGCCTGGAGTACCTCATGGCATGGGAGGATGCTCCACCGTCGCAGAATGAATGGGTCCCAGCCACTCAGATACAGGAGGAATTCCTGGTAGAAGAATTTCACGCCCTCTTTCCCCATAGACCCAAGCCCTGGCACATGGAAAGGGAGGGGGAGGGGGAGGATGCACGGGAGAGCAGTTCACCATGGCGCTGGGAAGCGGAGTTTGAGGAACCAGAGGATGAGGTATGGGTGTCACCGAGATCCACCCAGTCAGAGGAAGGAGCAGATTGGCAGAACATTTTTACCCCTACCAGCTCTGACGCCACGGACTTTTTGGGATTCCCGTCCTCCCAGGCAGAAGGGGGGGCTCGCAGGACTGGGGGGAGGTGTTCACACCAACGGGCTCGGAAGGTACTGAGTTCTTAGGCTTCCAGTCGTCACCGACACCTGGGGGGGACCTGGGGAGGGGTGAAGGAGAGCTTGGGAGGGGGGTGGATGTGAGGGACAGGGGATATCGCGAAGTCCCTCCCCTCCTGAGTTCAAGCCCATCCCCGAGCACAGGGGAAAGCAGAGAGAGTTCCGATGCCAGTGGGGAAGCAGGAAGTCGGGGCCGAGGCTCAGGCAAGGTAGAGGAGCCAGGGTCCCAGGTGGGACAGGAAGGGGCGAATAAGGGGGGGAGACCCATCCCCCCAACTCCGGAATTACGCAGAAAGAGGAGGGGAAAGAGGATGGGTCTGCCAAAGCTTTTGTGTTGGAGAAAGACGCGCCAAAAGCCATTAGGAGGTTCTGAAACCGACTGACCACATCACTCCGTGTAAATAGCAATGACTTCAGCACTGTAAATACGCAGCACCAATAAAAGAATAAAATGCAGAGCTGCGTAGCGTCGTTACTCTGAAGTAGTCCCCTCCGGCCACTGTGACAGGTCTTAATGGACCACAAGCTTAACATTGTCGACAGTGTGATGCAGCAGCCAAAAAAGCTAATGTTGTTCTTGGCTGCATCAACAGAAGTCTAGTGTCCAGATCAAGGAAAGTAATTAAAGGTAAAGGGACCCCTGACCATTAGGTCCAGTTGTGACCGACTCTGGGGTTGTGGCGCTCAACTCGCATTATTGGCCAAGGGAGCCGGCGTACAGCTTCCAGGTCATGTGGCCAGCATGACAAAGCCGCTTCTGGCGAACCAGAGCAGCGCACGGAAACACTGTTTACCTTCCCACCTATTTATCTACTTGCGCTTTGACGTGCTTTCGAACTGCTAGGTTGGCAGGAGCAGGGACCAAGCAACGGGAGCTCACCCTGTCGCGGGGATTCAAACCGCCGACCTTCTGATCAGCAAGCCCTAGGCTCAGTGGTTTAACCCACAGCGCCACCCGCCTCCGGAATTAATAGTACCACTCTATTTTGCTTTGGTCAGGCCACAACTGGAATACCGTGTCCAGTTTTGGGCACCACAATTTAAGAAGGATGTTGACCAGCTGGAACACATGCAAAGGAGGGCAACCAAGAAAATCAAGGGTCTGGAAGCCAAGCCTTATGAGGAATGGTTGTAGGAGCTGGGTATTTTTAACTTGGAAAGGAAGATACTGAGAGGAGATATGATAGCCAATGGATTCAAGTTACAGGAAAGGAGATTCTGACTAAACATCAGGAACATTTCTGACAATAAGAGTTGTTTTACAGTGGAACGGACTTCATCAGAAGGTGGTGGATTCTCCTTCCTTGAAAGGTTGGATGGCCACCTGTCGCGGATGCTTTAGCTGAGATTGCTGCATGGCTGGGGGTTGGACTAGATGACCCTTGGGGGTACCTTCCAATTCTACAATTTTAAGATTCCATAAGCAATCAGGCAACTTTGAGGTGCGTTGGGCCCAAGTTGTTTAGGACTTTGTGAATTACCATGAGAAGCTTACACACTCCCAGTGCCCCTGGAAAAACACTGGCAGCCCCACCAATTGTGGCTAGGTTTCTCCAGCCACTCTGGGCGGCTTCCAGCAGAATATAAAACACAATAAATCATACAGACGTTAAGGGTATCAGTCTGTGTGGAGAGGGGAATTGGTTGCCCCAGGTCTCAGGTGGGTGTAAAGTTACTCCACTGCTGGGGGCATGGCTATGGATTGAAAGGAAGAACTTTGACCTGGGATTTCTCCCAATCCTGGAGATGAAACCTCTCCTCAGGGAGGCAGTGCAGATGAGAAGAGCAGAAAGGTTGCAGCTACTTGAAACAGTTTTCTTGAAACTCTAGTAATCTACTGCATCCTAAACATGGTTATGCTAATTCCCGAAAGATATAGCTGTTAAAGTCAGAGTTTACCAGTCTCAAACGATCATGTTTACTATCTCAGCAGATGTTTTGAAATTCAAGTTTGCAGTGATGTGGGAAGTGAATCAGTTCGTAGTGATTCAGAGCTGCTGCCATTTGTCTTTGTCTGCAATCACAAATTTATTTGTCGGTTCAAACTTGGCCCTGGGAGTGAACCCTGAGCTACTGGATTCGTCACAAATGCACAACACTTTTGCCGCCTTCTCCAACACCTGTGCAGGAAGCCAAGCTCCAGCACACCATTTTATTCCAGAACATATGCAGTTACTGCTAATTATCCTTGCAAAGCGCTGGGGCAGTTGCCACCACTCCTGGCCAGGTGTGGGGCGGCTGTCCAGGCCTGTAGCTCCTCTCTGGGAGATCGTCAAAAAAGATCAAAACTTTTGCAAAGGCTGTGGGCTAGACAGAATCTAGAGCAGGGATGGGGAAATGATTCATCAGGCAACCATGTCCTGCTCATGCAGTTTGAAATCAAAGGCACAGTGATTTTAATCCCCAGTGATTAGCCCCATGGACAGTACTCTGTACAAGCTCCAGCAATCAACTGATCGTTGGAGTCTTGCAAACCCTTTGTGCACAGCCATTTGCAACCTTGACAATCAGCTGGTTGCCAGTGTTTGTGCAGGGCTTTGTAGGTACAGTGGTGCCTCGCTAAATGAAATTAATTCGTTCCAGGACTCAATTCGTCCTACGAAAATTTCGTCTAGGGAGGCACCGTTTCCCATAGGAATGCATTAAAAGTCAATTAATGCGTTCCTATGGGCTTGGGGGGAACTGGTGGCAGCGGCGCCGCTTGTTCTCTTGGCTCGGGGAAGGCAGGCAGGCGCTTCCCCGAACCAAGAGAGCAAGCGCCGCTGCTGCCAACGACAGAGCCGGATCGGACGAAGCTTCAGAAGCTTCGTTGGATCCGGCTATGTCGGGAGGGGTGGGGGAAAGGTGAATGAACGATCCTGCGGCTTTCCCCCACCTCTGCCAAGCCCCATGCCGGCGAGAAGCGGCGAGAAGCGGTGGCGGGGAAGACATTCCCCCGCCGCCGCGTCTTGCCTGCCTCCCCCGACATGGAGCGCGGCTTCGGACACCTCCGAAACCGCGCTCCATGCTGGCTGTGCACGGCAAGACGCGGCGGCGGGGGAAGACGTTCCCCCGCTACCGCGTCTTGCCTGCCTCCCCCTTGAATTGGGGAAGGCAGCCAGCGAAAACGTCCCCGCACCGGCGCGCTTTGGCTCCAGGTGATGGGGCGACAGCGCGCCGATGCGGGGGTGTTTTGCCGCCTGCCTCCCCCTTGGCTTGGGGAAGGCAGATGGCAAAACACCCCCACATCGCCGCACTTCTGTCGGGCGGGGGGAGGGAGGAAATCCCGGATCTGGCAGGCGTGCGGCAATGTGGGTGTGTTTTGCCAGAAGTGCGGCAATGTGGGTGTGTTTTGCCATCTGCCTTCTCCAAGCCAAGGGGAAGGCAGGCGGCAAAAAGCCCTGGCAATTTTTCGCTGCACGCTGGACTTTGCAGTCGGAGGTTTGTTTTTCTATGGCCATGCTTCGCAAGACGAAGCGGCGGCCATAGAAAAACTCGTCGTCTTGCGATTCAACCTCCGATCGCGAAATCCATTCGTCTAGTGAAAAATTCGTCTTGCAGGGCTTTCGTTAAGCGAGGCACCACTGTATTGCTGATCAAGTGATTGGAGGTGCCAGCAAACTCTCTTTCAGCCCTTCCACGTCTTTTCCTACATAGATTGGTTTCTGTGTAGATTTGTAGAGTTGGAAGGGACCACAAGGGTGGTGGCACCCACCCTGTGGAACGCCCTACCATCAAATGTCAAGGAAATAAACCTATCCGACTTTTAGAAGACATCTGAAGGCAGCCCTGTTTAGGGAAGTTTTTAATGTTTGAAGTTTTATTCTGTTTTTAATGTTCTGTTGAAAGCCGCCCACGGTGGCTGGGGAAACGCAGCCAGATAGGCATGGTAGAAATAATAAATAATAAATTACTACTACTACTACTACTACTACTACTATTATTATTATTATTATTTCACATGCAGTTGGCAGAGTTTAGCTTGCACTCTCCATCAATTAAAAGATTTCTGTGTTGAAATTAAAAAAGATGTATGAAAGATATGTTTGTGAATTGTACATATACTTTTTAGAGGTATATGTACTATATATGCTTTTTTGGTTCGTCTGCTGGCTTGCTGACATTTCATTTTGGCTGAAATTAATTTCTCCTTTACATAGCTCTCTCTCTCACACACACCCCTTAAAACCTGTTGGATAAGAGTTTGTCTGGAAAGCTAAATGGTTCGTTTGGAATGGGATGTGAGATTTATGTACATTAGTATATTGAGAATTCTTTATGATAATTATTGTTATATACAGGCATCTATATGCAAAGAATAGGTGTGTCTAGACCTGAAGGGGCCTACAATCTAAAATAGGTTCAGGGAAACCACAGAGAAAGGCAACAACAGAGGGCAATGAAGGCAGGAGGTGAATATGTACTTCCTTCTGCGATGGACAGACCTTGGGTCATCTTCCTGAAGACCCAGAACAGACTGGGTGGAGAGTGTCAGCCAATCAGGAGGGAGAGAAAAGTTAAGAGAGAGGACATGTTAGCAAAACTGACAGATAAGGCTTGGTTGGAGCCTAGTCTTGACTTGCATGTTCCCCTGAGAGACTTTGGCTTGGAGCAGAAGTGATGCTACTGGTCTCTTATGGTTATAGGACTTAGAAGAAAGCCTTGAACTCAAATTATCCTTCCTTCTCCTCTCTTCAGGGTCACAAAGTTCCCTCCCGGCCTTTCAACAATTGATTATTGTTTCTTCTGTGCCCTGACACTCACCATGGTTAAAGCTAATGAGGTTTCTCACTGCAAATAACCAGAGTTTGAGATGATTTGCAAACCATGGTTAACAAGGTTTCCGCTAACCGTAGAATAGTGTGCCAGTAGATCTCTTGCCTGCAAGAATTAGGACCCCCCCCTTGCAAAATAAGCTATGAGAAGCATCCAACGTTGAAGTGTGCTCTCCTGCCATGTTCTCTGACCCAGGTCTCCTGCAGAAAGAGAAGCTGGCCATTGAAGCTCTGCAGGTTTGCTGCCTCCTCCTTCCGCCAGCGAACCGCCGAAAGCTGCAGCTGCTGATGACTCTGTTGGCCAGGATTGGCTCAAATAAAGATCTGCCGCCCCTCTCAGACACAGTCGGGACGAGAACGCTGGTGAGCGTCTTCTGGGAACCAAGAGACCGAGCTGGGCTTGCGAAATCATTCCGGAATTGCTTTGGGGGAAAGACTCTCCTTAGTTACAAAAAAGAAAGCAGCAAAGTATTTAACCAAGGGTGTGGCGTGGAAGTTCTCCCTTTCTCTGCCTGTGTGACATGAATCGCCAGGTTGCAACCTGCAGCAGACGCTGTGTGTTTGATAGAGCTGACAAGACTTAGCAGCTGTGGGTCCTCCCACCCAGTTCCCACCACAGCCCTTTTGTCTGTCTGTCTGTCTCTCCCCATGCATTTCCTGCTGCACAGCATCAGACATACTGTGTGCTACAAGGAGTGGGAAGCAGATAGGGGAGGGCAGGACATGTGGAGGAAGCTGCAGAATCTCTCCTCCAGTTCTGTTGGCGCTCATTCTCAGGTTGCAGCCTGGCTTTCACCTTGCCTTCTCTAGGAAGCCTCTGTCCCCCCCCCCTCCCCAGTGGCAGCTTCTGTCTTGTTCAGCTGTTGACAGTTCTGGAAGCAGGGCTTCAATGGCACCAGCACTGAACAAAAGTGCTCAGCCAGCTTTGAGGGTGGATGGGACCAGGTAAGCCCAGGGGTCAGAAGGTGTTTGATGGGGATCCACTGGTAGATCTCTGGCTCATGTACAGTAAAAATGTCTCAAATAGCTTTTTTTTTTTAAAAAAATGACTCCCCTGATGCACATTAGGCGGCTGAAATGAAGAAAACTTGGAGGTAGCCAGGAATGTTGTTCTGTGTCGAAGGTCTGTGAGCTGAGATTGGTCCTGAAAGTTGAAACAAATCTCTGGGCTCGGCAGCTGCTCAGAGGCACCCTGCTGTTTAATTCAAAGTGCACATCTTTTGCACCTGGGTCCTGTGGGTGGATTTTGGGGGTTCTAGTCAAGCACAAAGTACCTTCTGAAAATCTGAAGTCTGTGCTCCCCTGTTGCAAGCCACTTTGAGAGTGTTTGGTATGGCAAGAATGGGGAGTACCCATGAATAAGAAAGTGTTGTGGTGATAACCAGTACAGTGGTACTTCTGGTTAAGAACTTAATTCGTTCCGGAGGTCCGTTCTTAACCTGAAACTGTTCTTAACCTGAAGCACCACTTTAGCTAATGGGGCCTCCTGCTGCCGCCGTGCCGCTGGAGCACAATTTCTGTTCTCCTCCTGAAGCAAAGTTCTTAACCTGGGGTACTATTTCTGGGTTAGCGGAGTTTGTAACCTGAAGTGTTTGCAACCCGAGGTACCACTGTATTCTTTGTTTCAGATGGTTCAGTCCTTTTCTCGCTGTATTCTTTGCTCCAAGGATGATGTGGACTTGGATGAACTTCTGGCTGCTAAACTGGTGTCATTCTTGATGGACAAATATCAAGAGATCTTAAGCGTACCTTGTACCCTGAAAGCTAAAATAGAGGAGCATGTAGCACACCTCCAAAGGGTCCAGGTGAGAGCTGTAGAACAGAAATGTCTTCTCCCCATCTCAGTTCTTTATTACCTTCTTAAAACCAAACCAGTTCTTCTCATGCAACAAATAAAGTGACATGTAGCTATAATCCCAATAACCATTTATCAGGGAGTAAGCACCACTGAATTCAGTGGGTCTTATTTCTGAGCATTTGTACTGTTAAAGCTGCTGCTCTAGATTTGCTACATTTCTTGCTTGTTTTGTCCATATCTTCCATTGCCAGACTTTGGCCATTAATGCCCGCGAGCCTCTTGACCACCTGTGGGCAGCAGGCAGCTCTTTCAGGCCTTTCTTATAGCCTGCTGCAGATTGCCCAACCAGGGCTCCACCATCAAAATAACCCCATACTAGCATTCTAGTTCCCCATGGCCTGCCAAACAGCCAGGGGGTGGGGGGGGGGCAAGATGAAGGAATCGTATTTGCAAGGGACAGCAGAGGCATGTGATGGCATAACTGAGATTCCATCCTATGCCTTCCAGTTGCCCAGCTGATTTGGTAATGGGAACAACCGGCAGGACTTGTGCTTCCTCATGCTTCTTGGTTGCTTCCAGTTCAGTCAGCTGGACATGGGTGGGAGGTAGGATGCAAGGTTGGACAAGGCACATGTGTGACAGTGTGCAGGGGAAAGGCTGTGTGTGAAAGAAAATTGGACCAGTGGTGGAGACTCCACCTTCCACAGACACATTTTAAATGCCATAGAATGTTAATCAGCCCAAGGCCTGGTTGAATGAAGGTGCCAGGCATCCCTGAGGAGAGCATTCCATGAACTGGGAGCCACCATTCTCATTTTGCCGCCCTCCAGACCTCTTGTGGGAGTGGCACACGAAGAAGGGCCTCAGATGATGATGGCAGGGTCCACCCCTCCCCTCATGTTCCTGCAACACAAGTGACCCATGCAGGGCTCCCTTTCCCCTGCCCTCAAGTGTGCCCACAGGAGGGGAACCAGGATAGGACCAAGTTTCGTGAGGATCACTTGAAAGAATTGGGCATGTTTAGCTTAGAGAAGAGAAGGCAAAGGGGAGACACAATAGCAGCCTTAAAATATCAGAAGGGCTGCCTTGCAGAAGATGGGGGATAGCTATCGAGAGAGGCATGCACAAAAGATTTTATCCTGGGATACCAAAATCTAAGCTTCCTTTCTCAGCATACCTCCCACCTGTTCTGACACAGATAAAATATCCAGGAGCTGATGCAGATTCGACCTTGCCTGCTGCACCGTCGTTTTGTCATCAGATCAGCGCGGATGAGTTTGAACACCAAAGAACAAATGGCTGCCAAGAACCGTTGGTAGGTTTGTTGGAAGAAATTGCGATGAATCGGGAGATGTCCATCAAGGAGAAGAAGAAAAAGTTGAAGCAGGTAAATTAAATGGTCAAAATTTCTCTTTTAAATCTTTCCTCTTCACATTGTGCCCCCCCCAAAGGATTTTGATGTGATATTTACTTTTATCTATCATGGGGAATGGTAAATAGTCGTCTTCCGGTTTTTCGTTTCTTCCTCTGTTCTATCTGCCTCCTTTGAATCTGCTTCTGTTGGTTCTGATCCTGTAAACTCACATGGTGTGAGAACATCTGCAAATATTTGTGTGACAAGAGCAAACGTATTGCATATGTAAATATTCCCATGAGTGCTACAGAAAAAACCTTGATGTTTGTAAAGAAAAACATTTACAAAGCAGGGGTGGTATAGGGGCCAGGGATTCCCACCCCTGCTCTCTTTACATGAGATCAGGATCCTGGTCCTGGCAGGTTTCCCAGCCATTTTTCAAGCACCTCACCCCCACAACAAACACAGCTCTGTATGTGTGTGGGCCCTGTGCGGAATTTAGAATTGTTTTAAAATTCACTTATTCCATTTATATCCCACCTTTTTTCCTCCAAGGAGCTCAGGGTAGCATACGTACTTTTCACAACAACCCTCCGAGGTAAGATAGACTTGGTGTTCAAGGTCACCCAGTGAACTTTATGGCTGAATTGGAACTGGAACTCTGGTCTTACAGGCATGGACAGGACATTTTCTGGCAGGAGAAGGCAGGCTAATTTCTCGCTCACACACAGATGAGAAGAATATCTACATTTTATCTCATATCTCAGCTCTACATGCTGGTTCTAATTAATGCATGTAGTTATGTATCCATAATTAAAATATATCATAAACAAGGCCATTAAAACAGTGTTGGAGTTGCAACAGCAGTAAAAGCAGGAGGCTCATTTCAGGAGATTAGGAGGAGGATAGGTATGTCTTCAAGAGTTGGTGGAATTTCAATACCAAAGTGGTGTGATCTATTAGCAGGGGGAACATTTCACAACACTGGTGCCACCAACCGAAAAAAACCTGCTTCTGTGTCCTCACAAGCCTCATAGCCTTCAAGATGTTGCAAAACCAACTGGGTTCCATTTGTTAATCATAATACCCTTTCTAGACATAATAGGCCTCCTGGTTTACATAACAGTATGGGATGTCATTATCGTAAGGTCCCTAAATATAGGCTTGCCTAGCAGAAATGTTACACCAATTTATGGTTTAAATGCAATTTGTGTGCTGTTAAATAACACACCGTACTTTCATGGCTTAGATGTCATCAGTTACAAACTTGAGGGTAGTGAAAATGTGGAACTCCTCCAGAATGAGGCAGTTTAAAAATGGTTTAATTCCCCTTTTGGGAATTTAATTTATATCATATTAATTTACCGTATATCATATTATACCATACTATACCTTGTCCAAAATAAACTTCAATTTATTTTCCAAATCTGCAACTTCATAATTACTTATAATTCTCTTCCTACATCAAGTCTACAATATTTTTTAAAATAAATTCTAAAATTCTTCCATTCTTCTTCCACCGTTTCTTCTCCCTGGTCACGCAGTCTCCCGGTCAGTTCAGCAAGTTCCATATAGTCCTGCATTTTCATTTGCCATTCTTCCACCGTTGGCAACTTCTGTGTTTTCCAGTTCTTTGCTATCAATATTCTAGCTGTGGTTGTGGCATATAAAAACAAGTTCACATCTTTCTTAGGTATTTCTTTCCCTATTATACCCAATAGGAAGGATTCTGGTTTCTTAATAAAAGTGTTCTTCAACACTTTTTTCAGCTCATTATAAATCTTTTCCCAGAATTCCTTAACTAGAGGGCAGGTCCACCACATATGATAAAATGTTCCTTCCACCTTCTTACATTTCCAACATTTGTTATCTTGGTTATGGTAAGTCTTAGCAAGCTTTACTGGTGTCAGGTACCATCTATACATCATTTTCATAATATTTTCTCTCAAAATAGTGCACGCTGAAAATTTCATATTCTTTTTCCATAACCTTTCCCACTCCTCCGTCATAATATTATGTCCCACATCTTTTGCCCAATCTATCATAACTTTCTTTGTTTGTTCATCTTTCGTATGCCATTCTAGCAGCAAATTATACATCCTGGAAATTTTTTTGTCTTTGGTTCTAATAATTCTGTCTCCAACTTGGATTTTTCTATTTAAAAACCATTTTTCTTATCCATCTTGAACAATTCATTTATCTGATGATATTGGAGCCAGTCATCCAGATTGCTTTTTAAAAAGACCAGCAATGGTGAGGCCACACACACCTCCCTGAGGAAGGAGTTCAAAGGGTGGGGCTACTGAGAAATCCCTATAAGCTCTTGCTGGAGGCCCAGAGAGGAGGCTCTCAGATGCTTGGGCCAGCTCATACAGGTGTACTGGTCCTTCAGATAACATTCCCCAAATCGTTTTGGGTTTTCAAGGCCAAAGTCAGCTCCTTGAAATGGGGAAAAAGAGGTGACCAAGTTAACCAGTACACAAGAGGTGATATAAGATAAGTACGCTCAACTTTTTCAAGGGTTCCAACTACCACATTGCTCTGCAGTTTCAGTTTCCAAATCCTCTGCAAGAGCAGCTTCAGGTAAACAGGGTATTACCGTAATCTAAGATGGATTTAACCAGGGGGTGGATCACAGTGGTTAGGACTGTTTTTCCGAAACAGCTGCAGCTGGTCAAAAGCACTCTTGGCAAGCAACTCCACCTGCAGCTCGCTAGGTAGTAGCTGTTGCGGGAGTGCTCACAGACTGTAGTGTCACCCCATCAGAATCAGATTTAAATCTCCATACAGATTAGCAGATTTCCCCAGCTGCAGTACTTTCCTCATATCTGGATACAGATTTAGCTTTTTGAGTCCTCTTCCATCTCAGTACTGCCCCCAGATGGCTCAATGTCTCACCTGCCTCCCTAGAATTAAATGATGGAAGTTTAACTGCATGCCATCTGTATTTTGATGAAGCCTCAGCCCAAAGCTCTAAATGACTTCTCCCAGCAGCTTTCTGTAGATGTTGAAAGGCACGAGGGTACAAGATGGGACCCCAGATGTTAGTGAGCAAAGAGTGGAACAAAAGTCTCCCAGCACAGCACTGTTATGCAGTAAGTTCCTCTGCCATAATGTTTGGCAAGAGATGAGTGCATCCCCGCCCCCGGTAGTCAGAGACTGGACATGTTCTGCTTGAATAAGCAAGTCACTTTCAAATGGCCCGAATAAATTCATTAGCTAATCTTTGCATGCTTCCTTTCTAGTTTCAGAAATCCTATCCTGAGGTGTACAAGGAGCGATTTCCTACTCCTGAAAGTGAAGCAGTTCTGTTTCCAGAAAAAAGCAAACAGAGACCAGTGCTGTTGGGGTGGGCATTTAAAAAGCCTTTCCAGCCTTTTCAAAGAACAAGAAGCTTACGGATGTAAGACTCTGAATGAACTGCATCTCATTAATGACCAGATTTGTGAACCTGGTACAGCTGGAATTTCGTTGACTACTGAAATCACATTGAACGAGGGGAAAGAATTCTGGGCAGCAAACTGCTGTGCTGAGCCATTATCAGTATTTTTCTCTTGTAAATCTACTCAGTTGGAGCCAGACTTAGCTATGCTGAAAGTCGACCCATGGAAAACAAGGGGACAAATTAATCATGATTTCAATAGGCCTATGGTAATGACTGAAGTCTGGATCCAAGCCTTTGTGTTTCTTTTTTTAAACCATGAGCTGGTTTGATGATCATATCTCAACAACGTAAGATCGGAACAAGCTTTTTGTCTGTGCATACTGTCCCTTTTGCTCCTCCCTTCAAATGAGTTATAACCAAACAAATAAGCCTAAGTAACCATAGTTTTCCATTTTATCTGAACTGGGGAGCTGTGGAACTTCGGAAGAGGCCAGGATCTTAAACTAGGGTTTGAGGTTCGCTCAATATCCTGGCTATTTTCAGTGACGGTTAATTAAAGACTCCCTGCTTTAATGACACAAAGGGGGAAGAGTGAAGGGGTTGTGTTCATGGGATAAACATTCATTTATATATCAGTTACTACGTACTTGGAGTGAGCTGGTTGACATGACACTAAGCCAAACCATGCCTTAGCATGAGCTCATGTGCATGAGGGTTCCTGGAGAGAAAACTGTCCTTCTCTGGTGCTGCTGCTGCTGCTCTGCTCTGAGCATGCCAAGATTTAGTGTGTCATCTGAACCCAGGTTCATTTTTGTCTCTAAGCAAACCACAAGCTGGAAACTTAAGAAGAAGCATTGTGTGGTTTGCCTGGAGTGCAATGGCAGCGATTTCTCTGGAAACCTTCATGCTTATATATTTTGTGCTAAATTTTGGAAAGCCTTAAAATAAGCCTAAACTACTTTGTATATAGGCAATGTCAGATTTCTGAAGGGTGTAAAGTACTGTAATTACTTGAATGAACTTGAAACACTGGATAATTGTACTAGCTGTAGATCAGATAGTTAATTAAACTTTGTGCTACTGATTTCAACAACAGGCTTGTGTTCTTGGTCACAGGCATGATGAAGAACAGCAATTTCAGAAAGGGACCTCAAGGTGCAGAATCATGCCTTCGGGTGCTCTACATGTGATCTCGATTATGTAGAGCTAGACCAACCATGGAGAAATATTTTGGTGTTTGTTGGGTTGGGGCAGGAAGCATTGTGGTGCTCCCCGC